>NC_138779.1:77090899-77448399 GCF_965119305.1 Pelophylax lessonae | reverse complement strand
GTGCTCGTATAAAAGGTATAAAAGCTATGAAAAACGTCTGAGTAAATGAACAAAGACTGACGGTGTAGGTGGGTATCCTTTTCATCCCGACGTGTTTCAGAAATAGTTATTTTTCTTTCATCAGGGGTAAGGTAGAGAAAGGATGGCACATGTATTCTACAATATAATTGATGTTTATAAAAATATGACAAAAATGCAAAAGTTTTAGATAGATTGTATACCATCCAGCAGGTGCATAATACCAAGAGCAGCCGTTATTGAATTAAAATTGATCGATCTGCATCCACAATCACCCACTGATGAGACCACATTGCCTAATCCCTCACAAGGGCCCCGAGTGTCTCGAACTGGGATTATCCAATGGAAAAACATAGGTCACAATACTTTTGACAATATAGTGTATGTGTTATTGCTGCAATCGTCAGGGGCAGGGAAATTTATTTTGGGTTGCTCTCTGGTGGTAGGTTATGGTAACAGCAAGAAATATGCAGCTAAATAAAAAAAAAATGTTTTTAAGTATCTTGTACCAGTTTTACTTTAAAGCGGAGTTCCGGCCTCAAAAAATTTTTTTAGATAAAAATACCCCCCCGGGACAGTCAGGGCTAGTGCATTTAAGCAACGATAGCCTCGGAGCTGTCCCCTGTTTCACTTACCTTTTAGAAGAAATACTTACCTTGAAAATGTCTTGCCCAGCGCTGCATCTCAGGTGTGGGCAGCTGAAGCCGGAGCGTCCTCTTCGGTGTCCTCTTCGGTGTCCTCTTTGGTGATGTCGGAGTCCCAGAATGCCCTGCACCGGCCCTGCTCATCAATTCCGGTGCAGGAGCGTCATCCCTGCACAGCTTCTGGGCATGCCCAGAAGCTGTTCAGCAGGGAATAACGTGCCTGCACCGGAAGTGACGAGCAGGGCCGATGCAGGCGCATTGACTCGTGGGAGCGATGACGCTCAGCTCCCAGGAGTCAATGCAAGAAGGAAGTAACGGCGTGGGCCGCAGCCGCAGAGGGAGGAGGTGGAAGGAAGGTAAATATATTTTCTTCAAAAACAAGGTAAGTGAATCCAAAAAAAATTGTCATTATCCAATTCTTTTTTAGGTAATGTACAGCAAGCGGATGGGGCAAAGTTAATTTTGAGGCTGGAACTCCGCTTTAATAATATAAAAAAACAGAAGATATCCTTTACCATTTACCACCAAATAAAAGCCCAACTTATCCTGATAAAAAAGAAGGTATAATCCACCTGGATACACAAAGTAGTTGTGATGATATGTACGGTCTTACTAATGCATGTCATAATTGCAAAATTGTGTTTGGGCATTAGGCTTTGTTAATGAGTTAATGAATACATACAGTTAAGTCCATATATATTTGGGCACAGGCCCCTTTTTTTTTGTTTTTTTCAGGTATTTTCCAAAACATATTCAAGCTATAGTCATATAATAGATACGGGCTGAAAGTGCACACTCTCAGGTTTATTTGAGGGTATGTACACCCAAATTGGAGGAAGGGTTTAGGAATTACAGCTCTTAAGAATAGCCACTCCCCCTTTTTTTATTCTGGTGGCATACAGAGCCAAAAGTATAAAAATTGTGCCTGTGTCCAAATATATATGGACCTAAATGTACATGCATATTGCCATTTTTGTCTGTCAGGATTTCAGGTTTAAGCTAAAAACACAAACTGAACATGTGGTGTTCATGTGTATTTCAGTCAACAGCATTAACATATGCAAGAGCCAGCTAATGCATTGGTTAGTACATGCCTGTATTTGTGTTCTATGTGTGAACAAGGCTTTACTTGCGTATCGGTTCTAAAGTCTACAGTATATAGCAGCCGTGATGTGATAACTGTGCTATCTTCCATATGTTCAGTGTATTTATTGTGTCCAGTTAATGGTAAAAATGGAAAATCCCATCTGTAAAATTCATTTTATCTAATCTGCAGGGTGTTTCCCCCATGAAAGTAAGACAGGCCTATTACTGATGCTGATTAATATAAACAAATAACTTAGACTCCGGTTTATGTTGCCACTTTCTGGAACCTACTCTTCATTGAACATTATTATCTCACAAAACATACATCCTTATATTTGATTAAATAAACGAAATATTATTGCTGAGAATGACATGGACAGCATTGTATCCAAAACATACTATAACTGCTACCGCACTGAAATACATTTAAACTACACTTAGCTGCTGGCCCAGTATTTTATTTTTCTTATAATGACCCAGAAAAGCATGGGCCATTTAAAATATGTTGTTTCATTTTTTTTAACAACTGAAAAAATGGTCTTCATTTATATCTTAAAGAGGAACTTTGACAGGCAGTGAGTGTAATCAAAGCATAACTACTATATTCTAAACAACAAAAATGTAATATATTGCAGCTTGCCAGTCCTTAACCGGTTGCCGACCGCCGCACGACTATATACTGCGGCGGTCAGCCCCGGCCAGGCAGAGTGACGTATCGGTACGTCACTCGCCTGTCACTGACTTGCGAGCCTATCGCGGGCGGGCGCGCGCCTGCCGCGGCTCGTTCACAGACAAGTCAGTGCGTGTGACCGGCGGACTCGATGTCCGCCAGTCACACTGCGATCGCTCCTGTGAAGGGAGAAAGACAGAGCAGCTTGTGTAAACAAGCTGCCTGTCAGTTCTCCCTGTGTAAAAGTGAAGATCTGTCCGTTCTACTATGTAGAACGGTTGATCTTTGCTTTTACACCAATAGGAATGTCCCTACACAGTTAGAATCACGCCCCTAGGACACACTTAACCCCTCCCTGTCCAATAAAGTTAACCCCTTCCCTGCCAGTGTCATTTTTGCAGTAACAGTGCATATGTATAGCACTGATTACTGCATTAATGTCACTGGTAACCCCAAAAGTGTCAAAAATGTCAGTCAAGGGTCCGATCTGTCCGCCGCAATGTCGCAGTACCGAAAAAAAATCGCAGATCGCCGCCATTACGCGTTAAAAAAAAAAACACCAAAAATGACAAAAATCTTTCCCTTTGTTAGTAAACGCGATAACTTTTGCGCAAACCAATCAAAATACGCTTTTTGCGATTTTTTTTACCAAACATAGGTAGCATAAAACAAATTGGCCGAAAAATGTTAAAAAATTTTGATTTTTACTTTTTTTTTTGGGGAATTTCATATAAAAAAATGTGAAAAATATTGTTATTTTTGCAAAATTTACGCTCTTTTTTTGTTTATAGCGCGTGATAAAAAAATCGCACAGGTGATCAAATACCACCAAAAGAAAGCTCTGTTTGTGGGAAAAAAAGGACGTCAAATTCGTTTAGGTACAGCGTCGCACGACCGCGCAATTGTCCGTTAAAGTCACGCAGTAAAAAATCGCAAAAAAACCCCTGGTCCTTTAGCAGCCAAATCCTCCGGGGCTTAAGTGGTTAAAGGAGTTGTAAAGTCTCAAGGTTTTTCACCCTAATGGTTTTAATGCATTAAGGTCAAAAACCTTCTTAGTTGCAGCTGCCCCCCCCCAGACCCTTATTCTTACCTGAACCCGAACGTTCCAGCGACAAGCAGGAACCCAGCAGCTTCAGCCGCTGTCTTGGGTCCACATTGGATAGATTGATAGCAGCAGGAGCCAGGGATCGGGGGGCAGGGCTGAGTGTCGCTGTCTGCATGGGCATCTGCACCGCATGGGGGGGCAAGTGCCCCCCCCCCCGGACTCTCAACTTCCCCTTTAAATTGGTTAAAAGCCACTTTATACTATCCTGTCTGGTCTGTTTAATAATCCTGTGTGCCCCTGTGTCTGTGTATTTGTTTTAAAAAAAATAAGCCTCTCCTCTCCCTGTCTGACAGCGGGTGGGGCTTAGGATTCCCCGCTGCCATCAGTCGGGAGGGGAGGAGGAGAGGCCGAGAGGAGGAGAGAGGCGGCAGGTCACGTGAGCGGTGATCAGCGATCTGAAAACTTATTTTTCCCCTTTTAAAATAAATATTCGCGAGTCATGGCTCACGGGGTGACTGACATCAGCAGCCATGCGGACCACAGTCCTCAGCCCTAGGCCCCGGTGCTATCATTCCAGGAGGGGGGGGCAAGGAAATTGAGGAGATTTGTGGACCTGTGCACATGACGTCACGGTACGTACTGACGTCACGTGCCTGCATGCGCCGCCTGCACGGACCCAAAACAGAGAGGGTCAGCTTTGCTTTTGCATCAGGTTTCTTTAACTTTTGAAGGCCTGCGCTTTATGTGATAATTACTAGCCCCCCCCCCCCCCCCATGACATTGACATTGTTGAAAAGGGGCGGAGCATGGCTGACCTTAAAATTATGCCCCCCCTGGAAAAAGTTCTGCGGACGCCCATGGCTGTCTGTGTCAATGGACACAGCAGAGGGACTTGTGAGCGCTCCCGCACGGGTGCCCCCATGGAAAGTGGCTCTCCATGGTGGCACCCAATGAAGAGGAGGAGCCAGGAGCGCCGACGAGGCTCCCCACAAAAGGTGAATCGGGGCTACCTTTACAATCACTTTTAAAGTATTATTAAATCTTCAGCAATAAAGAGGAACTTCAGTCTGTAAAAAGAAAAAATACTGTAGCTGCTGACTTTTAATAAACAGATACTTACCAGCCTAGGAATCTGGCATTGTCTTCACCCTGGCCCAGTTCTTTGCTGCTCTTCAGATTCCCCGGTACCGCCATCTTGGCTGTGGAAAGCCAGATGTGACTTCCTGCTGTTTCACAGCCGGCACCCCACTGCGCATGCGTGAGACGCATTGCGCTTTCACACTGGTCCCACAGCCTCTTGAGACATTTGACAAAAGATTGCGGGTGAAGGGAGAACACTTCCACAATTCTTGCCTAGGCACAAAATGCTAATGTGGGAGTGGTACCTTCTCCCAGAAGAGAGAGGAGAGGAGGATAAGCTTGAAGTAAACTCTGCTTGTTTATTTACAATGTAGCACCCTCCTAGGTAGGTGCTAGAGACTGAGAGTGAGTATAGTTTTTGGCTCTGTCTGCCTATCAGAGGAGCAGCAGGTAAATTCTATATTGCACTCTGCTTAACAGGAAGCAGGATCTGTGAGTTAGGTCTGCTCAGTGTGCCCAGTGTGTGATCCGTATGGTCTGAGGGAGTGACCCCACTGTGCCCAATTAGGAGGCACATTGGACAGTGGAGGAAATCTGGCCAATGACACACAGGCTTTGTTAAAGCCCCAGGGATTGGCACAAACAGTTGTCTTAGTGCATTGTGGGGTGGGGTATTGTAATGTTCTGGTACCTTTGGTACCCTAATTCCACTTTTCCTAAGTGTTTGCGCCCCACCATTCTCTTTTGGTAAGGTGCGCATACACCTTTAAGACCGATGCTGTCATCACTGAGCGCCGCTGGAGCGGCTATTTCAACCTCCGGCGGTCTCACTCACATGTTCGTTCAACGCCGCATAATCTGCCTTGAAGCTCTCATGCTTGCAAGCATACCTCGCTATCGGAACCATGCTGCTGATCCCTGTATCCCGTTACCGGATCATCCGCTCTTGCCGAACCTCTCCTCTACTACATTGCTACTAGTGATAAGTACCCCACAGGGGAAACCTCTATAACCTTCATACTAAAGCTTACACTATCTAGCTCTGCATACTAAGGACTATTACTACATCTGCACTAACTAAGATTGCTAGCTCTTGAGCCTAATACCATCTGCTCTTGCACTGGGTTGGTCTATCCTGTATGTTCACCTACTACTCTATCATCTGCTACCATACATGATTGCTAAACCTATCTGCATCCCATCTGCTACTATCTTTCTTTCAAGAACATTCCTTTCAAGTGTCTGTCATCTACCATCTCTACCCAACCTGTCTCTTCAGCCTATCATCACTATATTACTATACATATAAGTCACTCTAGGAACATCTTATTGAGTGTGTGTATTTACTTGCTGAATTGAGACTATCCACACATGATGAGTCTTGGGAGTTGGGATTGGTGTCTCAGCGTTTCTCTACATGACTACTGAAGTGGAATATTTCTGCAGCTGTAAATCCACATTATACATAAAACGCAGGAGCGTTACAGATTGAACGAATCTCAAATGGATTCAGCAGAAATAACCACTCAGGTGACACAATTAAAACAGCAAGTAACTGAGTTAATACACGCACTTGCTGAATTAAGAGAAGAAAATCAGGCTCTGACGCAGCAGGTAACCAGACTGACACAACTTACCACTGCTCAGTCCCCTGAACCCAAAATAAATCCTCCTTTGGTATTTACAGGCGATCGCAAAAAAATTTGCGAATTTAAAAACGCATGTGAGTTACTTTTCTTGCTAAAACCCCGTACCTACCTTACTGATCACATTAAGGTTTGTACTATTATTTCTTACCTAACAGGCGATCCTCGGGCCTGGGCAGACTCTCTTTTTGAGAAAAACGATCAGCTTCTCAAATCCTATGCCTTATTTCTAGCAGAACTTACTAGCCTATATGATGATCCCAATAGGCAGAGTACTGCCGATCTTCAATTAAGGTCCTTGAAACAAGGTAGGAGACCTGTGGAAGACTTTGTCGCAGAATTCAAGAGATGGACCCTTGATTCAGAATGGAATGATGCATCTCTGAAAACTCAATTTAGGCTTGGCCTATCAGAGGCCGTTAAAGACGAGCTCGCCCGAGCGGATCTGCCAAAAACCCTGGATGCATTGATACAACTCAGTATCACCATAGATAGAAGACTACGAGAAAGAAAGGCTGAAAAAATGGGAATGCCATTATCCAGTTCTTCTCGGATTTCGGCCGATGACCCCACTCCTATGGAGGTAGGAACCATACGCCCACCTCTATCAACTGTGGAAAGAGCCAGAAGACGATCTGGTAATTTCTGCTTGTACTGTGCATCCCCGGATCACAAGATAAACGTCTGTCCCCTAGTCTACAAAAAGAAGGGTGAGTGTTCACATGTCCTCCTAGGGGGATTGACAACTTCAATTACTAACCCTTACCTTTTTGTTTGCTTAACATTACAGTGGGACCAGAACAGGATTACTACTAAGGCCATGATTGACACAGGATCTTGTGGAAATTATATTGACATACGTTTTGCTGCTTTAAATAAAGTCCCTATTATTTCTAAACCTAAACCTGTCTCAGTGAGTCTTATTAACGGTGTTCCTTTATCCTCTGGTCCGATCACTGATCAGACACAGGCACTCCTAGTCACTACTAACGGGTCTCATATGGAGACCACTACCTTCGATCTAATACCTTCACCCCACTTTCCCATTGTTTTGGGACTTCCCTGGTTACACACACATCAACCAACCATAGATTGGAAGGAACGGACCCTGGCCTTCCTCTCTTGCTATTGCGAGGGTACGTGTAACCTCCCGTCTTCCGGGAAGATCCTGTCTGTGGTGACAGATGAGATTGCACCACTATGTTATCAGGATCTCTCTGAGGTTTTTCTTGAGAAAAATGCTCAAGCACTACCTCCCCATCGAGACTATGATTGTAGTATTGATCTACTCCCAAATAGCAAATTGCCGTTCGGTCATGTTTATCCTCTTTCACAGGATGAACTTTCCCATCTCAAAGAATATTTGGATGAGAATTTGAAAAAAGGTTTTATTAGACCTTCCACTTCTTCCACAGCAGCAGGACTCTTTTTTTGTCCGCAATAAGGACTCAAGTCTCAGGCCTATCATCGACTATAGGCAATTGAATGCTATTACAATAAAAGATCGCTATCCTCTACCGCTTATCCCTGAGCTCATTGAACAGGTGCGTGGAGCTACCTATTTTTCAAAATTGGACCTGAAAGGGGCATACAATCTCATTCGAATCCGTGATGGACACGAGTGGAAGACTGCATTCAGAACCAGATACGGATTGTTCGAATATCTTGTAATGCCATTCGGGCTATGCAACGCCCCTGCAGCCTTTCAACGATTTATAAACGATATTTTCAGAGACTTACTAGATGTCTGTGTTGTGGTATATCTGGACGATATACTTATATATTCACGATCCTTGTCTGAACACATAAGACATGTATGACTAGTATTATCGAGATTGCTTGCACACAACCTATACGTGAAACTGAAAAAAATGCTTGTTTCATAAAGAAGAGGTACTGTTTCTAGGCTACATCATATCCAAAACAGGAATCAAGATGGACATGAGTAAGATATCCTGCATTCAGGATTGGCCTACACCAACCACCCGCAAGGCGCTACAGCGATTCCTTGGATTTTCTAATTTCTACAGGAAATTCATCAGGAACTTCTCTGCCATTGTGAGACCCCTCACACAGCTCACTAGCATTAAGAGACCATTCAAATGGTCAGATGAAGCAAATAAAGCTTTTCACCTGTTAAAGACAAGGTTTACTTCTGCTCCCATACTACGCCATCCAGACCCATCCCTCCAATACATTCTGGAAGTAGATGCGTCAAACATGGCAGTAGGAGCAATACTCTCCCAACGACCAACTAACACTTCACCACTCCATCCAGTCGCCTTCTTTTCTAAATCCTTAAGCAGTCCAGAGGTAAATTACCCCGTGGGTGAAAAGGAACTGCTTGCTATAAAATTGGCTCTGGAGAATTGGCGACATCTACTCGAAGGCACCCGATTACCAATACTTATATACACGGACCATAAAAATCTTCAATATCTTCAGACTAACAAAACTCTCTCTCACCGACAGGTACGATGGTCACTATTCTTTCTAAGTTTTAACTTCCTAGTGACCTACACACCTGCAGATAAGAACAAAAAGGCGGATGCACTATCACGACTAACTGAAGAAAACTACTTCGAAATCCCTTCCGTTCCTATAATACCTCACAAGCGTATTATTGGAGTTGTCCGTTCTTTGAAGGAAGAGGTTTTGCATGGTATAAGTTTGGATTCACCCCCACCACAACTAAATACCGATGCAGAAGGCTTCCTCTACTACAACGATAAACTTTACATACCACCTACCATGCGCACCAAGATCTTGGAATTATCGCATGATGTGCCTATGGCAGGACATATGGGTATGACAAAGACTCTTAATCTGATTACCAGACAATTCTGGTGGCCTGACATGAAAACATCTATACAAAAATTTGTCTCTTCATGCAATGTCTGTGCCAGGTCCAAAATTGACACTACGAGACCATCCGGTCTACTATGCAGTCTACCAATACCCCAAACTCCATGGGAAGTTGTGTCCTTGGACTTTATAGTAGAACTACCTCCTTCCAAAGGATTTAATACCATCTTGGTGTCAGTGGACCATCTGACAAAGATGGCACATTTCATTGCTATTCGCAGACTACCTTCGTCCAAACAAACGGCAGAACTCCTGATGAAACATGTCTTTAAGTTACATGGTATCCCAAAAACTCTTCTGTCTGACCGTGGATCACAATTTATTTCCAAGTTCTGGCAAGAACTATGTCACATACTACGAATTGAGCGGAAGCTCACTTCTCCTTACCATCCGCAGACCAACGGACAGACTGAAAGAGTCAACCAATCAGTGGCGTAGCGTGGGGGGTGCTGAGGGGGCCACTCGCACCGGGCGCAACATTTAGGGGGGCGCATCCCACGCCCGCCATCCGCGGGATCATAGTGTCCCTTTATTTTGATGATGCCCCGTCCAGCGGCCCTCCCGCCCGCACTTCTCTTCTTGGCTCCGTGACTGCTGCTTGGTGCAGGAAGAGTGGCTGACCGCTGAAGGTGTTACGTGCGGCCAGGGGGCGGGGCTGGTCTGACTCGTGGGTGAAGATTACAGTCTTGTGCATGTGCAGCACTGCTTCCGGAGTCTCCCCCTGCTATCCGGGCCGGTGTTGCGACATGCTGTTCCCTCCACTCCGGATCGCCTTCTCGAGTCGCCAGTTTTTGGACACAAAACAAGGTAAGTGATCTGCTGCCTGCCCCCGGGGGGCCAGTAAAGTGGACATGGGAGGGGGTGAGGTGGGTCAGTGTAGGGGGTGTCAGTATAGGTGTCAGTGTAGGGGGGTTTCAGTGTATGGGGGGGGGGTCAGTATAGGTCTCAGTGTAGGTGTTAGTGTATGGGGGGGGGGGTGTCAGTGTAGGGGGGTCAGTGTAGGTGTCAGTGTAGGTGTCAGTGTATGGGGGGTGTCAGTGTATGGGGGGGTCAGTATAGGTCTCAGTGTAGGTGTCAGTGTATGGGGGGGGGTCAGTATAGGTGTCAGTGTATGGGGGGGTCAGTGTATGGGGGGGGTCAGTGTAGGTGTCAGCGTATGGGGGGGGGGTGTCAGTGTAGGGGGGTCAGTGTAGGTGTCAGTGTATGGGGGGGGGTGTCAGTGTAGGGGGGTCAGTGTAGGTGTCAGTGTAGGGGGGATGTCAGTGTAGGTGTCAGTGTATGGGGGTTGTCAGTGTATGGGGGGGGGGTCAGTATAGGTCTCAGTGTAGGTGTCAGTGTATGGGGGGGGGTCAGTGTAGGGGGGTCAGTATAGGTGTCAGTGTATGGGGGGGTCAGTGTAGGGGGGGATGTCAGTGTAGGTGTCAGTGTATGGGGGGGGGTCAGTGTAGGTGTCAGTGTAGGGGGGATGTCAGTGTAGGTGTCAGTGTATGGGGGTTGTCAGTGTATGGGGGGGGTCAGTATAGGTCTCAGTGTAGGTGTCAGTGTATGGGGGGGGGTCAGTGTAGGGGGGTCAGTATAGGTGTCAGTGTATGGGGGGGTCAGTGTAGGGGGGGATGTCAGTGTAGGTGTCAGTGTATGGGGGGGGGGTCAGTGTAGGTGTCAGTGTATGGGGGGGTCAGTATAGGTCTCAGTGTATGGGGGGGGGGGTCAGTGTAGGGGAGGTCAGTGTGAGAATGTGGGGGGGTCAGTGTTCGTGTCAGTGTAGGGGGGTCAGTGTAAAGGGGTCAATGTATGGGGGGCTCAGTGTATGGGGGGGTCAGTGTCGGTGTCAGTATAGGGGGATAAGTGTAGGGGAGTCAGTGTATGTGTCAGTGTAGGGGGGTGTCAGTGTATGAGGGGGTCAGTATAGGTGTCAGTGTATGGGGGGGTCAGTGTAGGTGTCAGTGTAGGGAGGGTCAGTGAAGGAGTCAGTGTAGGGGGGGTGAGTGTAGTGGTCAGTGTAGGGGGGGGGGGTCAGTGAATGTGTCAGTGTAGGGGGTTCAGTGAAGGTGTCAGGTAGGTCAGTGTAGGGGTCAGTATAGTAATTAGGCAGCTCCGTGTAGTGGTCAGGTAGGTCTGTGTAGGTGTCAGTATAGTAATCAGGTAGGTTAGTGTAGGAATAAGGTAGGTCTCTGTAGTCTCTGTAGTATAAGGTAGGTCAGCTAGGTCAGAGTAGGTGTCAGTGTAGTGGCCTGTGTAGTGGTCTAGTAGGTTTGTGTAGGGGGCGCAAATTACTTGCATTGCCCCGGGCGCTGACAACCCACGCTACGCCACTGCAACCAATGAATCAAGCAATATTTACGTTGTTACACTTCTTACCAACAGGATGATTGGGTGGATCTTCTCCCTCTGGCAGAATTTGCCTACAACAACGCAACCCACAGTACGACCAAGCAGAGTCCGTTCTACTTGAACTATGGGTTTCATCCCTCGATTCTTCCACCACGCATCCTTCCTTCAAATAACCCAGTAGCCTCAGACTATCTTACCCAAATAAAGGATTCTCTGGGTTTGCTTAATACTACCATTGCACACGCTCACAGTCAACAAAAGAAGTACTATGATCTTCGCAGAAGACCTTCTCCTCAGTATGCTATTGGGGACCTCGTTTGGCTCTCAACAAAAAATTTAAGACTGAAAATCCCTAGCAAAAAGCTTGGACCTCTCTTCTTGGGACCTTTCCCAATCAAGAAACTTATTGGAAAAGCTGCAGTACAGCTTACATTGCCAATAGACCTCAAAATACATCCCATTTTCCATGTGTCGCTACTGAAGCCCCATGTTCCTGACCAAGGTATAAGGCCTACTATCCCACTTCCTCCTCCTGTACAAGTTGAAGGTGGAGAAGAATATGAGATAAAAGAGATTCTGGATTCTCATATCCACAGAAGAAAACTTCAATACTTAGTTCGATGGAAGAACTATGGGCCCCAAGACGACACCTGGCTAAACACCTCTGACATACATGCCCCTAGATTAATCCGCAACTTTCATGCGAAGTACCCAGACAAACCAGCTCCAGAGGCCTTCAGGAACCGGCCTTAAGGGGGGGGTACTGTAATGTTCTGGTACCTTTGGTACCCTAATTCCACTTTTCCTAAGTGTATGCGCCCCACCATTCTCTTTTGGTAAGGTGCGCATACACCTTTAAGACCGATCCTGTCATCACTGAGCGCCGCTGGAGCGGCTATTTCAACCTCCGGCGGTCTCACTCACATGTTCGTTCAACGCCGCATAATCTGCCTTGAAGCTCTCATGCTTGCAAGCATACCTCGCTATCGGAAACCATGCTGCTGATCCCTGTATCCCGTTACCGGATCATCCGCTCTTGCCGAACCTCTCCTCTACTACATTGCTACTAGTGATAAGTACCCCACAGGGGAAACCTCTATAACCTTCATACTAAAGCTTACACTATCTAGCTCTGCATACTAAGGACTATTACTACATCTGCACTAACTAAGATTGCTAGCTCTTGAGCCTAATACCATCTGCTCTTGCACTGGGTTGGTCTATCCTGTATGTTCACCTACTACTCTATCATCTGCTACCATACATGATTGCTAAACCTATCTGCATCCCATCTGCTACTATCTTACTTTCAAGAACATTCCTTTCAAGTGTCTGTCATCTACCATCTCTACCCAACCTGTCTCTTCAGCCTATCATCACTATATTACTATACATATAAGTCACTCTAGGAACATCTTATTGAGTGTGTGTATTTACTTGCTGAATTGAGACTATCCACACATGATGAGTCTTGGGAGTTGGGATTGGTGTCTCAGCGTTTCTCTACATGACTACTGAAGTGGAATATTTCTGCAGCTGTAAATCCACATTATACATAAAACGCAGGAGCGTTACAGGTATATGAAGCAAGGGGCACAAAAGGTAGAGGTCTTTGGCGGGAAGCAGAGTCCCAGAAGGAGGGTGGCGGCTGCCTTGGTGACCATCACCAAGTGGATGGTGATGTTCACAGGCAGTCGGCCTGGTGAGCCAACAGTGTAGAGCTGAACCCAGAGGTCCAAGAGAGCTGACTGAGGAGTTGGGGCTCTGCGAGAATCTGGAAAGCAGTATCGGGAGTACAGAGGATCTTGTCCAGGGGTCTGCCCAGGAAGGGGACCACTCTGGGGAGTGCAGTCAGTGGACGGGTGTCAGCCGTTATAGAGAAAGGGGGTGCTAGGTGAGTGCCCTGAAGAGAAATACAAATAGTTCAAACGTTGGAGTATCCCAAAGTGAAAACAACAACCCCTAGACTGATCATTGACTGAGCCAGGAATGTAAAGTGATAAGATTTCTGAATGCAGTTGCTACGGGTAACCCAGGGGAATACAGAAAGTGTGAAATACCAGCAGCTCTTAAGGGGGCAGTGCTACAACAACTACAGGTAAGCTTACAGTGCCTTAAAAAAGTATTCATACCCCTTAAAATTTTCCACATTTTGTCATGTTACAACCAAAAACATAAATGTATTTTAATGGTATTTTATGTGATAGACCAACACAAAGTGTCACATAATTGTGAAGTGGAAGGAAAATGATAAATGGTTTTTAACATTTTTTACAAATAAATATCTGAAAAGTGTGGATTGCATTTGTATTCAGCCCCCCTGAGTCAATACCATGAAGTTTGTTCTTGGATAGAAAAATGGTTAAAGGGGTGCGTCCAAAGGGTAATGATAAATAACGTGTACTCAGACTGGTCTTGAGTGGTAAGTGGGGTACCCCAAGGCTCTGTGTTGGGACCAATTCTGTTTAATTCATTCAAGAATGATATAGAGAATGGGATACATAGCTTAATCCCATTTTTTCAGACGACACAAAAATAAGTAGAGCAATAACTTCACATCAGGATATAGAACAATTCAGAAAGACTTGAACAAGATAATGGGGTGGACAACTACATGGCAAATGAAGTTTAATGTGGAGAAATGTAAAGTAATGCACTTGGGGGCTAAAAAAAATAAACAAAAACGACTCACTAGGGGAGAACCTCTGGGGGAATCAAGGATGGAGAAAGATCTGGGGGTCCTAGTGGAAGACATACTGAGCAATAGCATGCAATGTCAAGCTGCAGCTACCAAGGCCGACAGAATATTGGCAAGCATAAAAAAGGGGATATACTCCAGAGATAAAACTATAATCCTGCCACTTCATAAAACTCTGGTTCAGCCACATCTGGAGTATTCCATCCAGTTCTGGTCACCAGTCCTCAGAAGGGATGTGTCAGAGATTGGAGGACCTCAATTATGAGGAACGACTTCAAGCGCTAAATTTACTCTTGCTGGAGAAGAGACGCTCAAGAAGGGATATGATAGCGATTTAAAAATACCTCAATGGTGATCCCAGCATAGGAAAAAAAATGATTCAGTCTCAGGGACTGTAAGAGGGACCACACAATGAGATTGGAGGAAAAGCGGTTTAACCTAAAGCTGCGCAGGTGGTTTTTCCCTTTCAGGGGGATAAGGAGGTGAAACTCTCTTCCACAATTGGTGGTGTCAGCGAGTAGTATTGATATTTTTAAAAGACTCTTGGATGTGCATCTTAGTGAACACAATATAAAGGGATATGGGAAATGATTATCGACACTGACACATGTATACCAACACAGGTTGAACTTAATGAACTATGGTCCTTATTCAACCTTACCTATTATGTAACTATCTAATACTTTGTAGAACCACCTTTCGTTGCAATTACAACTGCATGTCTTTCTGGGTATGTCTCTAGTCTCTACCAGACTCTAAAAGGTTTTCTTCTAAGATTGCCCTGTATTTGGCTCCATCCATATTCCCATCAACTCTGACTAGCTTCCCTGTCCCTGCTGAAGAAACCCATCCCCACAACATAATGTTGCCACCACCATGTTTCATGGTGGGTATACAGGCCCGGATTGGCCAATCGGGAGCACCGGGACTTCTCCCGGTGGGCCGGTCGGTCCGGGGGCCGTTCCACTGGGTTGCCTGATTTAAAAATGGCGCCGCACGGCGCCAACATGTCACGGCGCATGCGCCGCCCCTGCTTGGAAAAGGCCGTACACGTTCGGCCGAGAATAGCCGAACGTATGCGAGCTTTCCCAAGTGGCGGCGGCGGCGCATGCGCAATGACGTGTTGGCACCGGGCGGCGCCAATTTTAAATCGATGTGGCCTCAGGAACAGGTGAGACTCCTCCACTGCCTGCCATTATGCGGGGCTGCAGGCATACTACAAGAGATACAATTCTGCGGGTATGGTACACCTGTACCATGCCCGCAGCACTGCATCTCCTGTACCATGTCCGCAGCACTGCATTCTCCTGTACCATGTCCGCACAGCCCCGCATTCTCCTGTACCATGTCCGCACAGCCCCGCATTCTCCTGTACCATGTCTGCACAGCCCCGCATTCTCCTGTACCATGTCCGAAACACTGCATTCTCCTGTACCATGTCCGCATCCCTGCATTCTCCTGTATCATGTCCGCATCCCTGCATTCTCCTGTACCATGTCCGCAGCACTGCATTCTCCTGTACCATGTCCGCAGCATTGCAAACTTATATTCTGAGGTTTTAATTACATTATTTTAATATAGTCAGTCGTGAACTAAAGTGGGCCGGTCTAAGGCATGAAACTCCAGGGCTGAAAATGAGTCCCACTCCGGCCCAGTGGGTATAGTGTGTTCAGGGTGATGTGCATTGTTAGTTTTCCGACACACATAGTGTTTTGCTTTTAGGCCAAAGTTCAATTTTTGTCTCATCTGACCAGAGCACCTTCTTCCACATATTTGCTGTGTCCCCCACATGGCTTCTCACAAACTGAAAATAAGACTTCTTATGGCTTTCTTTCAACAATGGCTTTATCCTTGTTACTCTTCCATAAAGGCCGGATTTCTGGAGTGCACAACTAATAGTTGTCCTGTGCAGGGCTGCTGTTAGAAATCATGGGGCCCCGTACAGCCCACCCGATGGGGCCCCCCCGACCCCGCCCTTGACCCAACCCCACCCCAAAAGCCGAGGTGGGGGGGGATATATGGTGCAGCAGCTGTGGAAGTGATCGGGTGGCTTCAGAGCTGCTCGTATCACTTCCACATAAATTCTGACAGTTTCCTTTCCTAATATACAGTACACACACTTCTGACTGCTGACACTTTTACAAGCGTCAGGTGTTTTTTCTGGCAAAAGGCTGCTGCCAGGAGGAGGAGCGTTTTTAACCAGTTCTGGACCGGAAGATTTTCCCCCTAATGACCAGGTCATTTTTTGGGATTCGGCACTGCATTACTTTAAAATAAAATTGCGTGGTCGTGCAACGCTGTACCCATTTTTTCCCCATAAACAGAGCTTTCTTTTGGTGGTATTTGGTCACCTGTGCGATTTTTATTTTTTGCACTATAAACAAAAAAAGAGCGACAATTCTGAAAAAAAATATATATATTTTTATTTATTTTTTTTTTTTTACTAGTAATAGCGGCAATTTGCGATTTTTAGCGGGACTGCGACATTGCGGCGGATAGATCGGATCCCTAGCTGACACTTTTGGGGGGACCCGTGACATTACTACAGTAATCAGTGCTAAAAATATGCACCGTTACTGTAATAATGACACTGGAAGGAAAGGGGTTAACCCAGGGGCAACCAAAGGGTTAAGTGTGAGCCTAGGGGGTGTTTTCTAACTTTGGGGGGGCTTGTAAAATCAATACAGAGACCTGTGATCCTAAATAGGAGGAACACAGAAGCTCTGCATTGATTACTGAGAGAACAACCAACGGTCTGCTGTGTTTACAACAGCAGACCGTTGTTTTCTCTTCACGGGGAGCGATCGCGGCCCCGTGGATTGGCTTTCCTACTGGCGGGTGGGCGCGCGTCCCCAGAATCGCTCCCGTGGACTGCTGTACAGGGATTCACGGGAACCTGCTGACCTGCTGCCATATAACTGCAGCGGCTGGTCAGCAAGTGGTTAAAACATCCTGTGTGCATGAGGTCCTATAGCAGAAGGATAATCATTCACACAGCACAGCCAGGTGCTCTATGGCTCTGTGTGTCACCTGGTTGTTAGGTGTGACTTTGCTGTGGCTGTACTGTGTTGCAAACTGTAACACACAGGACACCCATAAATGAACAAATTCACTGCACTCAACAGCCAGGTGACACACTTTGACAGAGCCATAGAGCACCTGCTGTGCTATGTGAATGATTATCCTAATGCTGAAGATTATGAGGCACTGTGAGGATTTGGATGATTCTACTAAGATTAGAATGTGTAATAAGTGTAATACCTCAACTTACTGTGTGCTGCCCAGTGCCTGCTGCACTACCCTCTGCCACTGCCAGGACTGCTTTCACCGTTCTCTCCCTCTCTGCATCCTCACATCAGTTCTGAGAGGGTGGAGCAGGTAGATCACTGTACAGATCACTCCGCCAAGCACCAGGTAAGAAGAACAACAGCAGAAACTCCAGAGTCTGCAGCTGAGCACAGGGTTGTGTACCTCCGCCCGAAAATGAAAAAATAGTCCCTCCTCAGCTCCCACCTCCTGAGCCCCTCTGCTAACCTAATGGGGCTCAGAAAAATATATTTATACACCCCCTATGCAAGTAGGAGCGGGGGTGTAATTTATTGAGCCCTATTTTTTCGTTTGGAAGAAACTCACACTAAGGGCTCTTTCACACGGGCGGTCCGATCAGATCCGCCTGTCAGTTTTTTAGGCGGATCTGATCGGATCCTCCATGCAGCTCTATGGGGCAGCGGGTGTCAGCGGAGGTCACCTCCGCTGACACCTGCTGCCATCCGCATCCGATCCTGTGCTGAAATCTGGACGGATGGAAACCCTATTTTTCCATCCGTTCAGTAATCGGAGCGGAGCGGATCTGATGAGAGCGGACAAGCGGTCCGCTCTCCTCCGATCCCCCATAGAGGGCAGCGGGGGCTGAGACACCTCCCTCTCCGCTGAGCAACACGGATCCGCCTGCGGAGGCGGACCGTGTGAAAGAAGCCTAAAGCTGCCTGGGCCCCCCTGATCAGCTGATAGAGCCCGGGCCCGGTACAACAGGGCTGGTTGTACTGCCTTATCAGCGGCCCTGGTCCTGTGGACAGATTCTCTCACTCTGCAGCTCCTCCAGAGTTACCATGGGTCTCTTGGTTGCTTCTCTGATTTTTGTTCTTTGCCCAGCCTGTCAGTTTAGGTGGCTGGCCATATATTGGTAGGTTTGCAGTTGTGCCATACTCTTTCCATTTTCAGTTGCTGGATTGAACAGTGCGCCGTGAGATGTTCAAAGCTTGGGATATTTTTTATAACACAAACCCCGCTCTTAACTTCTCTACAACTTTATCCCTGACCTGTCTAGTGTGTTCCTTGGCCTTCATGATGCTGTTTGTTAACTAAGGTTCTCTAACAAACCTCTGAGGGCTTCATAGAACAGCTGTATTTATACTGAGATTAATTTACACACAGGTGGACTTTATTTGCTAAATAGGTGACTTCAGAAGTCAATTGGTTCCACTAGATTTTAGTTAGGAGTATCAGAGTAAAGGGGGCTGAATACAAATGCACGCCACGCTTTTCATTATCCAAGCATGCAGGCTGCATGCTTGGATAAGAGTCTGGTGAAGATTTTCAGGGGGACCTCACAGTGGATTTTGCAGTGAGGTCCCTCTTTGGGTCTGATATGAATTACATGGGGGAGGGGGGGGGGACAAATGTCTGTTTTTTAATTTAATGACAGGTTTCTCCTTTGTTTACATTCTACTGTCAGCTGAGAATCCCCATATGCCTATGGTACAAAAGCCTACCCAATCCTCTTCTCCGTAACATAGATTGGTGGGGGTCTGTAGTCTTCACAGATAGCTAGGAAAGATATGGAACATTCAGAAGTTTCAGAAATCCTTCTGTAACCAATGCTATTAGTATGTTTTGCAACAATAAGGTTGCAAAGGTCTTGAGAGAGCTCTTTGCTTTTACCCATCATGAGATGTTTCCTGTGTGACACCTTGGTAATGTGAAAACTTTTTAATGGCCATCAGTTGAGACTGAACCAGGTGATATTCATTTGCACTGACAAGGGGCAGGATTGCTTTCTAATTACGAATTGATTTCAGCTGGTGTCTTAGCTTTTCATGCCTTTTTGCACCTCCCTTTCTTCATGTATTCAATACCTTTTCCCTGTGTTATTTCCTTTTTTTACACATAACTTAATTTATGAACGTATTTGTTTTATTTTTTGTATGCATGGATTGCATGGGTTGTTTACGACATGTGGTGAAAATTTAATGTTAATAGCATCTTTAGAAATATATTCATCTAGAACAGTGGTTCCCAAAGTGGGGGTCGCGACCCCCCGGGGGGTCGCGGAGTGGGGAGAGGGGGGTCGCGAGATGCGTGTTATACGCCGATATTAAAAAAAAAAACGGCCAGGAAGCATCGCCGAGAGCAGAAGGGGCGGGCCGGGCCGAGGAGAAGGAAGGACTAGCTGTCATTAGAGCAGAAGGGGCGGCCCGAGCCGAGGAGAAGAGAGAACGAGCGAGCGCAGTCATCGGTAGTCCCGCCTATGACAGACGTCACACGTCTCGGCAGAGGAGACGGGACTTCCGATGACTGCGCTCGCTTGTTCTCCCTTCTCCTCGGCTCGGCCCGCCCCCTTCTGCTCTTACGGTATGACAGCTCGTCCTTCCTTCTCGGCCCGGCCCGCCCCTTCTGCTCTCGGCGCTGCTTCCCGGTCTTTTTTGAAACAAAATGAGGTTAGTTCCAATGGCGCTTGCGATGCTGCATATTTGGACATTGCGCTTGCTAGGCTGCATGTATGGACACTTGGTGGGCTGCTTATATGGACACTTGGTGGGCTGCATGTATGGACACTGCTGGTGGGCTGCATGTATGGACACTGCTGGTGGGCTGCATGTATGGACACTGCTGGTGGGCTGCATTCATTGACACTGCTGGTGGGCTGCATGTATGGACACTGCTGGTGGGCTGCATTCATTGACACTGCTGGTGGGCTGCATGTATGGACACTGCTGGTGGGCTGCATGTATGGACACTGCTGGTGGGCTGCATGTATGGACACTGCTGGTGGGCTGCATGTATGGACACTGCTGGTGGGCTGCATTCATTGACACTGCTGGTGGGCTGCATGTATGGACACTGCTGGTGGGCTGCATGTATGGACACTGCTGGTGGGCTGCATTCATTGACACTGCTGGTGGGCTGCATGTATGGACACTGCTGGTGGGCTGCATTCATTGACACTGCTGGTGGGCTGCATGTATGGACACTGCTGGTGGGCTGCATGTATGGACACTGCTGGTGGGCTGCATTCATTGACACTGCTGGTGGGCTGCATGTATGGACACTGCTGGTGGGCTGCATTCATTGACACTGCTGGTGGGCTGCATGTATGGACACTGCTGGTGGGCTGCATGTATGGACACTGCTGGTGGGCTGCATTCATTGACACTGCTGGTGGGCTGCATGTATGGACACTGCTGGTGGGCTGCATTCATTGACACTGCTGGTGGGCTGCATGTATGGACACTGCTGGTGGGCTGCATGTATGGACACTGCTGGTGGGCTGCATGTATGGACACTGCTGGTGGGCTGCATGTATGGACACTGCTGGTGGGCTGCATTCATTGACACTGCTGGTGGGCTGCATGTATGGACACTGCTGGTGGGCTGCATGTATGGACACTGCTGGTGGGCTGCATTCATTGACACTGCTGGTGGGCTGCATGTATGGACACTGCCGGTGGGCTGCATGTATGGACACTGCTGGTGGGCTGTAATTTGTTAATAAAATAGCCTGGCTTAGAGATTGTGTTCCTTTTTGTTTTAGCTCTGTCAGTATGTAACCAAATCGCAAATCTTACATACGAGGGGGAGGGGGAGGGGTCGCGGGTCGTCAGCAATCTAATATTGGGGGTCGCGGTCTGAAAAGTTTGGGAACCCCTGATCTAGAAAAATTGTGACGTGTGTAATACTTATTTTGCCCACTGCGTGTGTGTGTATACATATATATATATATATATATATATATATGTATATATATAATCACAGACAATGGAAAAATTTCATTTGGAAATCAAAGTCCCAGAGTCTTAAGGAAGAGTGGAGAGGCACAGAATTCAAGTTGCATGCAGTCCAGAGTGAAGTTTGCACTGTCAGTGATGATTTGGGGTGCCATGTCATCTGCTGGTGTTGGTCCACTGTGTTTTATCAAGTCCAAAGTCAGCACAGCCATCTACAAATTCTAGAGCACTTAATGTTTCCCTCTGCTGACAAGCTTTATGAAGATGCTGATTTCATTTTCCAGCAGAACTTGGCACCTGCCCACACTGCCAAAAGTACCAATACCTGGTTTAATGATCATGGTATCACTTGTGCTTGATTGGGCAGCAAACTCTCCTGGCCTAATACCCATAGAGAATCTGTGGGGTATTGTCAAGAGGAAGATGAGAGACACCAAACCCAACAATGCAGACGAGCTCTATCAAAGCAACCTCGGCTTCCATACCACCTCAGCAGTGCCATAGGCTGATCGTCTCCATGCCACACCGCAGTAATTCATGCAAAAGGAGCCCTGGCAAAGTATTGAGTGCATACTATACTATACATGGGCATACTTTTTAGTACCAACATTTCTATATTAAACATCCTTGTTATTGGTCTTATGTAATATTCAAATTTTCTGAGATACAGGATTTTGGGTTTTCACTAGCTGTAACCCATAATTATCAAAATCAAAAGAAAGAAACGCTTGAAACATACACTGTGTGTGAAACACATCTAAATAAAATAATTGAGTTCCACTTTTTGAATTGAATTACTAAAATAAATTATCTTTTTGATGATGTTCTAATTTTTTGAGATGCGCAGGGAGAAGTTAGAGCCTCTGTCAAGTATTTATTGCGGTCTCTGTCTCCTATGGGGGAGATTTCTTCTCACTTTCTATTAAGATGGATATGACATTACTGCCCACAATTGGACCAATACTAAACATGGGATTGGTGATGAAGTTCCCAATCACATACAACTGTGCCATTATCATTACACAAACACATGCTGGAGCACTGAGAAAGGGGAAAGCAAATGCTCATTCCTCTGACCTGCAGTTGGAAAGGATGCTGCAGGACATCTTTGAATATCACTGGCTCTTGAATGGTACATATTAATTATCCTGCCGTTAGGATTAATATGTAGGCACTTCCTGGTATAAGATGACAACCCTCTGTCCTAGCTAGCCACTTGCTCCCTTGCGTATCCACCCTGTACCTCGCTCTCTCAAAAACCGTACAGTGGCAGAGTACTCTGAAAACCAGACATTGGTTTAAAAAAGCCAGACAGTCCAGTTTAAAAGAGGATAAGTTGCAAACCTTCTCCCCACGCACACAAAGGGGTTGATTTATAGAGGAGCTAACAATCTAATGTCCCTTACACAAATTCAGAGACACACTTTGATCAGAAATCCCCGCAACATAACAGTGTGTTTTTTTTTTTTGGGGGGGGGGCACTGCTGCTCTGGCCTTCAGGCCCTTGTCTGTCTCCTTCAGACTGTTAGCTCACCAACTGGGTGCATATGGTTAGCAGCAGAGTACTGACTCCCACGTAGAGCCCTCCTGACTCCTGTGCCAGACCTCCTGTCTGCCAGAGTGGAACCCAGAATCTTTGTCCTGTCTTTACTAAAAGATCCAGACACACCTGCACCATCAGGGTCCTGGCTAATCCTAAACCCTGGTCCCAGGATTGGAGATTCCCTACCACCCAGATTTCTGCGAAATCTCCAGGCTCCAGGTCCCCCAATTGGACTTTAGAAAACAATGAGGAAACTTAAAAGCCAGTTTCCTCTACATTAAGCAAACCCACTGGAGTCCCTCAACCTCCGTTTGAGAATTCTGTGTCACAAACTCCTAGACCCTGGCAGGGCAACGCTCTGCCACAATTCTCATTACATTACTATATGTGACACAACAGAGTTTGTACAGCAGTCAATACTGCCTGTAACATGTGCTTGATACACATCTATTTGCTGGTTTCAATTAGTAAATAGGAGTGTTACAATGCAAAATGTTTCATATCAAATCAATATGCATGCTACCTTTAACCAGGTGCATACTGACAAATAAAAGAAACATTTAACTACCTTTGGACTGTTGGCCTTTACTCCAATATGTACTCCCGAGGTCACACGCTTGTTGCTCAAGCAATGTTTTACATAACAGCAGCATGGGGTCAGTAAGTTGGACCTTTGTAAAAACCCATGGATGGCTCCAAAATGTTTGTATGTAATACTGTGTGTATATATATACAGTATATATATATATATATATATATATATATATAATCTATATACTCATGGATGGCTCCAAAAATCTTTGTATGTAATACTGTGTGTATATACTGTATACAGTATATATATATATATATATATATATATATATATATATATATATATTTATAAATAAATATACACACCATCCATGAGCCATGAGTTTTTACAAAGGCCCAACTTACCTACCCCATGCTGCTGTTATGTAAAAGGTCACTGGAGCAACAAGCGTGTAACCTCGGGAGTACGTATTGGAGTAAATGCCAACAGTTCAAAGGTAGTTAAATGTTTCTTTTATATGTCAGTATGCACCTGGTTAAAGGTAAGGTAGCATTCACATTCACTTGATATGAAACATTTTGCATTGTAACACTCCTATTTACTGAATGAAACCAGCAAATAGATGTGTATCAAGCACATGTTACAGACAGTATTGACCACTGTACAAACCCTGTTATGTCACATATAGTACTGTCAGCATGGGATTTTTATGCCTTTTTCATATTGAAGCGGCGTTCCGGTCATTTTTAAGTTTATTAAAAGTCAACAGCTACAAAAAATGTATATAAAAAATATAAATATTTATGGTCAGGACCCCTCCAACCGAGATCGACGTGAAACCACATAAAGACCCACAAGATTCACAACATAACATAGACCTGAGGTGTGCCTTAGTCAGCTGGTCGGTAAAAAGGGGGCATACCCTAAATAAGTAATGGTTAATTGTAGAAGAGGGATGTGAAGGAAGTGCCCTGTAAAGGGGATGGGTACCATGCACTGGAACCGACAAGGAACACAGGTGAGTGGGCTGCTTAAATACCCTTCTCCCCCCGGGCTCCTCCCATAAATTCAGACCACCATACCGGCCTTCTAATTTTTGGTCGGAGCCCTCCAACCCAGATAGACGTGAAACCACATAAAGACGTCACAAGACTCACAACATATCATAGACCTGAGGTGTGCCCTGGTCAGCTGGTCGAAAAACCAAAAAGGGGCAAAAATACCAGGATAGGGAAAGCTATTTTATTGGTATACATGACATTTATTGGGAAAGCTTGGTGAAGGCTTGAAACATCTGAACCTGAGGATTTGGAATGTAGGGGGTAAATCAGGTGGATTTCCATCTGCCTAATCTTCTGATGACATGACCCGGCATCCCTTGCCGGGAGGCGGCCGAGGCCACTCTAATCCAGAAGGAGTGCCAAGAAAACTGCTTAGGGTTGAGGCCTAGATTTGCCAGGAGGATGCAAACATGTCTGATAAACTAGCTAGCTGTTAGTGGGCTGGGAGGAAAAGGCAACAATGGGCTGGAGCTAGACTGGCTTGGCAGGTGTGATTAAAACTGGTCCAGAACCGCTGCTGGACACCATTCATTGTGGGTCTGGATGTCGACCCACAATAATGAGTTTTGGACACAGCCAGATGTAGGACATAATGGTCTTGAAAGCAGGCCAGATGGCACCTGCGTAGCACCTGGCAACCTGGGCCACTCTAAGCGAACTCACCGGGCCATAGGAAGCCGTAGAAGGCCAGGTAGATAGCTACTTGGATGACCAGGCTGGGGAGCAACCCAAAAGGGGACTGTGACAGGATGGCTGACATGTCCCGGAACGTGGAACTTGATATGGGCAAGCATTTGCTACTAGCTACGAGCTGATGTTTCTGGATGCCACGCAGCAAGGCTTTGACCGTATATGTGTCGGGAACAATGAGGGTTTCCCAGGGGCTTGTAGGGTGAGGAAATGCTGGATGCCAGTTAGGTACAGTCTGACAGTGTTGTGGGACAGGCTCAGATGAGTGTGGACACAAAGGCCAGGACGTGCTTGATGTGACCTGTGCCCGTCCTTGGGCATGCGGCTAGGAATTTGCTGTAGGCGTTCCAGGCAGTGCAGTAGGCCTTCAGCGTGTTGGGTGACAGTCACCGTTTTATGAGCAGTGTAGCATTGTGAAAGTGGTCTTTTAGCCCATTGTTAGCTGTGACCAAGGTGGGATAAGAAATGAGGTTGGGTCAGCTTGAGATCTCTGTAAGAAATACAAAGAAAAATTGAGGCAGAACAGTGCGTCTGCTGCGGGACTGCACTTGAAAGTGTAGTGAAGATCTGCAGCAGCTGCCTGGTCTAGCTTGATGGTTTGATCGGGGTCCTATGCGTGGGAAAGGAAAACCAGGAGGCGAGAAATGTAGGAACACCCCTGAGGGACAATCCTCATAGCAAAGTTCAGCATGCCTAAGGACTGCAGCTGTCTCTTGGTGCAACTTTGTGAAGTATGTTGAGGTGCAGAACACTACCCTTAATTTGTCTAAATCTGAGGGGGGCTCATTGGGCCATTCGATCAGCAGGAAGTCGTCCAGGTAATGGATGACTTTCTGGCACTGCGCCTGATGAGTTAGGATCCAGGTGAGGAACTGAGCGAATGTATCAAAGATCCATGTACTGCTCTTTGAGCCGAAGGTCCGTTTGGTAGTGAAGTAGTATAAATCTCTCCATATGATGCCGTGCTGCTGCCACAAGGAAGGTTCAATGGGTAAGAGCTTAAAAGCATCTGAAATGTCCGCCTCAGACAGCCATGTGCCCGTGCCTACGCTAATGATGGACTGTATAGCTAAGTCAATGGACGCATACTTGAGAGAGAACTCTTCGGAAGGAATCAGTGAGTTAAGACTGGGGATGTGGAAGGAATGAGGCGCAGACAAGTCGTACACCAAACGTAATTTATTTGAGAATTTGCCCTTGACAAGCCCATTAGTGCTAACTCTCCATGTCTCAAATGGCAACTCAACGAAGGGGCCTGATAATGAATCCCCAATCCAGCTCGGTCTGCAACAGATTGTCATTAGCCTGCTCATCAGTGGAGGCTGAGCGGAGGTTCCTACACTCATGGGTGGTGTGGGGTAGGGTGATGAGCCCGTGTGGAATCCGAAGATAAACCCGCGCACCAGGAATAGTGTGTATGCGGGTGATGGGTGAGAGGAAAGGTAGAACTCCAGCCATCGTACGTTCACCCGGCTCAGTCAGGATGAGTTGGAACGCTTGATGGTGCATGTGCTCTTAGGATGAGCTCTAGTTGACACAAATCTGGAGCAGTCAGCATTGGTTGAAGCTGCAAGTGCCATAGTTGAAGTTGTTGCAGATAGGTGTCTTAACAATTCAAATCTGTAAAGAAAAGCGCACGCAACCTCGGGCAATAACGCTTTAATAAAGGACAATAAAACAGTACATTAGAATTGCACTCACACTTTTCCTTTAAGACAATCGCTTTACAGCATTCCAACAGGAGCTACTCGCTCCTCCCGTCCCTCCAGATGGTGACTCTGCGGTCTCCTCATCCGCGGCTGCCACCGCTGTAACCCCGCTCTCCTTCACTTCCTGTGTTGCCTGGTCACCGGATGCCGGTTCTAGTGCGCCTGCACACTATACCAACGTGATCTACAGCGCCTCAGGAGAGCCTCAGCCAAAGCCGGAGCCACAAGTTGTACGGAGCTGCGAGGTGGGGGATTCAAGACACGGGTGCACTGCCTCTGCTGTTACTATGGACAACGCGTTTCGGAGGCTGAGCCTCCTTCCTCAGGTCCCACCTTGCTTCCTGCTAACGCCCTTCCCTATATACCCGGGATACCATCGGCCCTAATTATATAGTTGTGTATTCTTAAAGGGGCCAGTAACCGATAATCCTTATCCACCTTGGCTGGGACGGGAGAAGCAAGGGGCTATCCACTTTTAAAAAACATATATTAAAAATACAGTTTAAGATACAATTTAAAATACAATTTAAAACAGTACAATACCAGCGCAGATATTAACCAGAGCTATTATAGATACATGTTTGGATATCACATTCCCTACATAGCAATGGTTGTCTCCTGCTTAAAATACATAAACGTATCCTAAAAGTATATCAGCATTTCCTAATACCAATAGTCGACAGATCATATTAATTCCACATTATCTCTCATCCATCTACCAAAATAATTTCATAAGTCAGGATAATACACATAATAAATAAAAAAAAAAAAAAAAAAAAGGATACTAGTCTCATTAAAATACAATAAAATAAGATTCAATTCCATATGGCACATATACAAATATCAATTAGTATATGAAAATACTACTCCATATAGGCCAACCAAATATACTACATGGCAGTTATTTATATTTCTCATATATATATATATATACACACACACACATGAGAAATACATATACCTACACATACCCATCGGTGGTGACACCCTGAGTATCCCAAAAAAAATATAATATATATCTGTACATATACACCGACTCTCATACCCAGCTGCTCAGATATTGTTGTATGGACACGAATGTGCGTATGGCTCCGTGCACACTTCACAGACACATGGCCGGGCAGGGACTATGTTCCCTACCCCTAGTAACCATGTGTATGTGCATGTGCTAGAACCCACTCTACCATGCCCACACCCCCGTACTGATATGTCAAATGATCGTGTTGACTTCCAGCTCCTCATTGAGCCCACCCGGCGACATGGACCCAAGCGTAAAGATCCAGAATGTTTCTTGCTTGCACAGGATCGCAAACCTTTCACCTTCTGGGAGAGTCATAGATATGGCTTCAATCCCAAATAGTTCCAGGCCTGCAGTATCCCCACCATGCGCTTTACAGAAGTGTCTTGGCACGCTGTGCTTGTCTTTTTTCTGCTCAATAAACCGGCGAGATAGGTGTCTTGCCTAGTAACTGGACGAGCCGTCCCAACTTGTCCACCTGAGGATGTTGCATAGGGGCAAGCATGCCTTGAGTGGCACTAGAAGTAGAGGGGAAGGTCAAGGAATGTCTGACATCCATGTTGGAACACCTGTTTGCCGTGTACGTGGAGGATTGGCAAACAATGTAAAGCGGGGAACGCAGACCCGCAAAGTGGCAGCAGAACAACTCGCTCTTCACGATGCTTCAATTCGTGCTGGTTTGGAACTTTGACTGTGGCTCTGGCTGCGAACAAGTGGTTGTAGTTGTAAAATGCAGAGCCTCCGTATTTTGTACCCTAAGTCAACCATGGCACGGAGGTACAAATCTATCTCTTCCCTCCTGCCAGGGTTGGCCGAGCACAACACGTCCCTAAACATGCTGAATGCCAGCACAAACTCTGTGATTGACAGTTTGCGACTGAGCCTGGGGTCTTTGGCCTTCAGAACCACAGACACATCCCCCCAGGCATAGGACTTATTCTTGGTCAGATCATGGACCGAGATGAGGAGGGAGGGCAGGTTAACATCCTTTCCCTCCAGGATGTCCATTCTGATGCCGGCAGGGACAAGGGGTGCAGGAAAAATAGAAGAACTGGTGTCCAGCATACCTGTGAGTGGTATTGCCAAGACAGGCGCTGCGACCGTGTCTAGGGGGGTCACTGCTGGATGCACGTCTAGGACTCCTACTCTTACCTGCATGTCAGAGACTGCTGCGGTCAGAGTGCCGATCATGGTGTGCTGCTGGCGAGAGCTGAGAAGATGGACTGCAGGGATGCCTGCTGGGTGCCGGGTGCAGCTGCTGCTGGGGTTGTGAACAGCATCCTAAATAATTTGGCTTTCCTGGTCGTGGCAGGGTGGGGAATGGCCCTAAGCCACAGTTTTTGAGCTTGGGGATGGTTCATCCCTTGAGGGACTGAGTGCTGCCTGGCTCTGAACCCTCAATGGGTGACAGAGGGGCAGAGGCAAGGTCCTCACTGCTGGACCGTGACATGACTCCAGCTATAATGAGAAAAGAGGGGGGTGTATGTTTAGGAAGAGTTTTGGAAAATTAGAGCAGCGGAGGAGAGACGGAGTACGTAAAAATAAGAAGAAGAACGCGATGCGTTCCAGCAAACGCTGAAGAGTGGATATTTAGAAAACTCTTAGACGGCGGGCTAACCAAGGTTAGACAGGAGATGACTGACCAAATAACCGATAGCTCGGGTGCCTGGTCAGTGTCATGCACAGATCTGTGAATCAGAGCCCCAGGGCATACTAGGGGTGGAGAGCTGCAGTCTGGTTGTGGCCTATGTAGGAATGTTGCGTTCTGTATTAGGTGACGTATGGTTGACCTGCTAACGCCTGCACTGTCAGCAAGCAACTGTTTAGAAACCATGTCTGCGTAGTTTATAGGTGATGTCCTTTAGAAATAGGTAAGAAAGAAAATGTAAGAGTAGCTAAGCGCCAGACCGGCAGACCAATTCGTGTATGTGAGGTATTGAGATGAAATAAGAGTGCTGCAGGTTGATGTGGGAGAGTATCACGTGTACTAGAAACATAGAAACATAGAATGTGTCGGCAGATAAGAACCATTTGGCCCATCTAGTCTGCCCAATATATCTGAATCCTATGAATAGTCCCTGGCCCTATCTTATATGAAGGATAGCCTTATGCCTATCCCATGCATGCTTAAACTCCTTCACTGTATTTGCAGCTACCACTTCTGCAGGAAGGTTATTCCATGCATCCACTACTCTCTCAGTAAAGTAATACTTCCTCATATTACTTTTAAACCTTTGCCCCTCTAGTTTAAAACGGTGTCCTCTTGTGGTAGTTTTTCTTCTTTTAAATATGCTCTCCTCCTTTACCGAGTTGATTCCCTTTATGTATTTAAAAGTTCCTATCATATCCCCTCTGTCTCTTCTTTCTTCCAAGCTATACATGTTAAGGTCCTTTAACCTTTCCTGGTAAGTTTTTTCCTGCAATCCATGTACTAGTTTACTAGCTCTTCTCTGAACTCTCTCTAAAGTATCTATATCCTTCTGGAGATATGGCCTCCAGTACTGCGCACAATACTCCAAGTGAGGTCTCACCAGTGTTCTGTACAGCGGCATAAGCACTTCTCTCTTTATACTGCTTATACCTCTCCCTATACATCCAAGCATTCTGCTGGCATTTCGTGCTGCTCTATTACATTGTCCTCCCACCTTTAAGTCTTCTGAAATAATTACTCCTAAATCCCTTTCCTCAGATACTGAGGTCAGGACTGTGTCAAAGATTCTATATTCTGCGCTTGGTGTAACGCTCCTGCGTTTTTATATGGTGTGGATTTTCAGCTGCAGAAATAGTTCCACGTCAGCAGTCATGTAAGAGATATGCTGAGACACCATTCCCAACTTCAATGACTCATCATGTGTGGAAGGTCTTATTTCAGCCAGTAAATACACACAATTAGCAAGCTGGTTCTTAGAGTGACTTTATGCATGTGGTAACACAATGATGAAGGGTGAGTGGAGGTGGTAGGTGATAGACACTTGAAGGTGAGACAGTAGCAGATGGATGCAGGAAGGTTTAGCAATGTTGTATGATAGCAGATGATAGAATAGCAGGTGGACATACAAAAGAGATCAACCCAGTGCAGAAAAGTAGCAGTAGTCTCAAGAGCTAGCAATCTAGTTTATGCAGATGTGATAAACAGTCTCTACTATGCAGAGCTAGATAGTGTAAGCTTAGTATAAGTTTATAGAGAATTCCCCTGTGGGGTACTTAGCACTATTAGCGATACAGCCGAAGGGTGGTTCAGGAGAGGCGGATGATCCAGTAGCGGGATACAGGGATCAGCGCAGCGAGGTTCCGTCAGCGAAGTAAGCTTGCAAGCATGGAAGCTTCAAGCAAGGTTAGCATCCAGATAAGGGTGTTTGAACGAACACATGTGAGTGAGAACCGACGCCTTAAATAGCCATCTAGTCCGGCGCTGAGTGATGACAGCTCCAGTCTTAAAGGTGTATGCGCACCTTTCCAAAAGTAAATGGTAGGGCGCATACACTTGTGGAAAGTGTAATTTAGGGTACCAAAGGTACCGGAACATTACACTTGGGTTTTTACGCCCCAGGTGCATTATCTTGCACTTATCCACATTAAATTTCAGTTGCCAGAGTTCTGACCATTCTTCTAGTTTTCCTAAATCCTTTTCCATTTGGCGTTTCCCTCCAGGAACATCAACCCTGTTACATATCTTTGTGTCATCAGCAAAAAGACAAACCTTACCATCGAGGCCTTTTGCAATATCACTTATGAAGATATTAAACAAAATTGGTCCCAGTACAGATCCCGTAGGTACCCCACTGGTAACATGACCTTGTTCTGAATGTTCTCCATTGACTACAACCCTCTGTTGTCTGTCACTCAGCCACTGCCTAATCCACTCAACAATATGGGAGTCCATGCTCAATGACTGTAGTTTATTGATAAGTCTTCTATGTGGGACAGTGTCAAAAGCCTTACTAAAATCTAGATATGCAATGTCTACTGCACCTCCACCGTCTATTATTTTAGTCACCCAGTCAAAAAAATCTATAATATTTGTTTGACATGATCTCCCTGAAGTAAACCCATGTTGTTTTTCATCTTGCAATCCATGGGATTTAAGATGTTCCACAATTCTATCCTTAAATATGGTTTCCATTAATTTGCCTACTATTGATGTCAGACTCACTGGTCTATAGTTGCTCAATTCCTCCCTACTACCTTTCTTGTGAATGGGCACGACATTTGCCAATTTCCAATCTTCCGGGACGACTCCTGTTACTAATGATTGGTTAAATAAATCTGTTAATGGTTTTGCCAGCTCACCACTAAGCTCTTTTAATAATTTTGGGTGTATCTCATCAGGACCCTGTGACTTATTTGTCTTCACTTTAGACAGCAATCTTAGAACGTCTTCCTCTGTAAAGACACATGCATCAAACTATTCATTAGTCATCCTTTCAAGTGGAGGTCCTTTTCCTTCTTTTTCTTCTGTAAAAACTGAACAGAAGTATTCATTAATGCAGTCGGCTAGCCCTTTATTCTCTTCTACATACCTTCCGTCCTTTGTTTTTAATTTAGTTAGTCCTTGTTTTAATTTCCTTTTTTCATTTATATATCTGAAGAATGTCTTATCCCCCTTTTTCATAGACTGATCTAGTTTTTCTTCTGCCTGCGCTTTAGAAGTTCTTATAACTTGCTTGGCCTCTTTCTGCCTAATCATGTAGATTTCCTTATCTTCATTGCTCTGGGTTTTTTTATAATTACAAAATGCTAGCTTTTTATTTTTAATGATTTGGGCCACTTCTGCTGAGTACCACAGTGGTCTCTTCCTTTCTTTGCTTTTACTGACAAGTCTAATGCAATTTTCTGTTGCCTTCAATAATGCACCTTTTAAGTAGTCCCATTTCTCCTGGACTCCATGTAATCCGTTCCAGTCTGATAAGGACTCATTTATGACTAATTTCATTTTTGAAAAGTCTGTTTTTCTAAAATCTAAAACTTTTGTTTTTGTGTGGTGTGACTCTTTCACAGTTCTTATATTAAACCACACTGACTGGTGATCACTAGATCCCAAGGTTTCGCCTACAATGACATCATATACCGAATCCCCATTTGTGAATACCAAATCCAAAATGGCCTCCCTCCGGGTTGGCTCCTCAACCACTTGTTGCAGAGACAACCCCAGTAGGGAATTTAGAATATCTGTACTCCTGGTAGAACTTGCTATTTTGGTTTTCCACCTGACAGTGTGAACCGTGTATAGTGTGACAGGCGCTAACTCAGGACTCCTTTACATGCGAGAAAAACGTCCAACCTTATGCAGCATGGAACAACCTTTCCTCACTGACCTATGGAGAAAGACAGAAAAGAAAACACGAGTGCCACTGGAGACGAGCTGGCAACAAGTGTGGGATGCGAAAACAAGGACAAATCGTGCCGACTCGGATCAGGGTTATGAAGCTGAAGTATTGTATGTGTTTGAGTAGTGTGACCGTATGAATGGTCTGACTAATGACTGGTTGCTTGTGGCAGAACCTCACGAGAGAGACCAAGCTGCAGGAAGATGTGATGTGTGTGACAACTGAAATCGACTTGTGTCGTGCCGAGGATACATAACACTATGTCGCCGGCACGACCGGAATTCAAATCGGGCTGTCATAGAGTGTTAGGGTGCCACCCCCTCCTCCAAAACCGAACACATACCAACCACCCAGCCCCCAAGGCTAATCAAAGTGCAGACAAGGCACCAGGTGGGTCTAATTACCACCTTAATCAGCCACAGAACCCGTGCAAACAATAAATGCTAATTTCAAAAAGGATAAGGCGGCAATAGGGTTACCACCTCATCCCTTTAAACCAGGACACATTAATTACACAGGTTCTGTAGCTGACTAAGGTGGTAATTAAACTTACTTTGTGCCTTATGTGCATTATATCAGCCTCAGAACCTGTGTAATTAATATGTGTCCTGGATTAAAAGGGATGAGGTGGCAACCAGAGGTGGCAACCCCATAGACAGTGAATCCTATAACCAGTGAAGCCTGTGTCGAGTGATGCTGGACAATGACTGACAGTGGCTCGGAGGCTTGTATCTACGAACAAATTATATGTTTGTGGATGCGATGAGAAGCAAGGCAGAGGGAATCTATGAATCTACTACGCCTGAGCCGAATGACGTCAGGACACGACCGACGACAACTCGGAGGAAGCTAAGTACGAAAGGGATGCGGGATAGGAAACAAAACCAATCGTAACATTGCATATGAAACAGAAAAGGTTTGAATCCTACCTGCAACAGCTAGCGAGAACCGCCGACGAAGACCACGAACTGAGAAGCCGCAACACAATTATAATCAAACGCACAGACTCACGAGCACGGAGTGAGCTGGGCAGAGTCGGCCTAGTGACGTGTAGTATCGTGCACTGGAACTGACAAGGAACACAGGTAAGTGGGTTAGCGCATTTCTTTTATTATATTCTGATATTTTGTATTTGGATTTTGTATAGGTGGCTCTCCAAATTATGAGTTTTTTGTTACATTTACATATTGAACTGGGGGGGGGGGGTGCATGGCCAAGCCACGTCGTTTATATTGATGCTAATGGTGGAGAACATAGAGGCAACTTCACACCATGTGGTAAAAGGTGCCAACTTCACGCTGACATTTGTAAAAGGTGGGGGAGGGAGTTGGATTAATGCAATGCAATCACTTGGGAGTGTAATATATTCTTTAGAGAAATTCCTGCTGCAAAGACAGAGAGTCGAAGGTGTGGAGTTTACCTGCCTGGAAGAGTTACCCACCCTAATCCAATCAACAGGGTCCGGAATCATATCAAATTTTGCAAGGTGATTAGTCCACAAGGGAGTGTGAGGGGTTTTGGACCTTGAAATCTCCATTGATCAGGTTTTCAGTGTTGTTTTCATTGTCAAGACGACCGCCGAGGAGATATGGATTCCACCAAAGTTTCCCTTAAGTCTTTAGATGGTGTTCAAGTCCTATTTTCAAGTCAAAGCATGACCCTTGAAAAAGATGACCCTTGAAAACGACGGCCATACGAGCCGTCGAAACCGGTCGGGAATATTGGGATACGATCACCCTGCTATCATTGCCAATTTTGAGACCGTCTGGAGAGGACCAGTGAGCGCGGAAGTGGTACCGTCCTGTGTCCAATCTCGGATCTCAAGTCTTATATGCCTGTTTTTTATGACCCTAATGTAAGTGTGTCCACCTTATTTTACATTAAACTATGTAAACGTACTTCACTATCCTGGTCATTCCTTTTGTTTGCATATCGCTGAGGAGCATAAGGAGGAGGAGTGTGGAGTTCTGTGGTTTACAGGAGGTTGTGAAGTGGACCACTCTAGAGGGCTTGGTCTTACATACTTGGATTCTGGTCGCGTTGATTGATCCTGTTTGCACTGACCCCCTGTAATTAAGGGGTCTGTGCTTTCTGGTAAGCACACTCACACATTGGTGCCTATATGGCGAAGGGATTGAGGATTTACCATGTGAAGAGTTTATTCCTTGGAGATTTATCTTTTATTCATTTATCCGCTTATTGAGACTTATCACCTTGAACTTTTGATGCACTTTAATTTGGAATTTTTTAGAATATTTATTAATTATTCAAACAGTTGATGATTTGTCACTATGCACTTTATATGATAATTTCTATGGTATCATTTACCACATATTTGCACGTTTAAAGGTGAGCGCAGCTTAGTACACCTTGTGTGTATCATATACCTATTATTATGTTTTTGTTTTTGTGTGAAAATCATGTTTTAATGGTTTTGTTCTATGTTCTTAATGGTTTTGTTCTTTAATGGTTTTGTTCATTTTGTGCACCTATGTATAAATATATACCTAAATATATACCTATGTTTTGAATTTGAAAAAATCATATTTTATTTTTCCAATTAAGAAGGGTTCGGTGAATGCGCATATGAAACTGGTGGGGTTCAGTACCTCCAACAAGGTTAAGAACCACTGCTTTAGATGGTGTTCAACTCCTATTTTCAAGTCAAAGCATGTATTTACTGTCTATCCAACAGCAAGTGAATGCAGCGCAAGTTGTTCGAAAACTAGAAAAAAAAAAGGAAGCAAATGTGTGCAAAAGTATACATATGACCTCTACTGGTAGGAATACTACAATGCAAACCAAGGAATAGTACTACACTGCAATCTGCAACTGTCAGAAAATTACAGACTGACCGAAAAAATGTAAAATTTTTCCAAGTTGTCTGTGAGAAACTGAAGTATAAAAGGTATGCATCACACATTGTTTACAGGGTTGTTTCCAGTAGTATCTATATAAGGTGCCCAGTCTGCGCTCACTGCTAAAAAAAATAAACCAAAACTCATAAATTGTGGAGCCACCCATATACAAAATACAAATACAAAATATTAGAATATAATAAACGAAATATGCGCTACCCTTTTAGGCTGCATTCACACTTGAGCGTAGTGTTTTTTACCGCGATTTTACTGCGATTTTTACCGCGATTTTAACCGCGATTTTACCGCGATTTTACCGCGATTTTTTCAGGCGTTTTTCATTGACATCTATCAAAAACGCTGGTAATCAGCCCAAAAAGAAGCTCGTGTACTTTTTTCAGCTACAGGCGTTTTGCAAAACGCTCAGATGTGAACAGGGGCCATTTAAATGAATGGGGTTTTACTTGTTGGGCGTTTTGGAAGCGTTTCTTTTGAGCGTTTTTGGAGCTGAAAACGCCCAGGTGTGAATGGAGCCTTATACAGTGTGTGATCATACAACAAAAAAATATATATGGCACACCACTTATATAAACATCACTGCTGTGCAAAATGGTAAAGTAAAAATTATAACACCAAAAAAAAAAACGATGTGAAAAAAAATATGGTTTCCGTAAAATCACCTTTTTTGAGTCATAATCCACATAGACAGTCCACAATACACAAATGAGGGAATATAGCCCACCAGCTAACACGTTTCACGCCAACTCAGGCACTTAATCATAGGTCATGGAGCTTGATTCCCTTGTTTGTGTATTGTGGCCTGTCTATGTGGATTATGATCCCATAAAGGTGATTTTATAAAAGTGAGGCCAGCCGGATTTTTCTTCACATCATGTCTTCTGCTATGAAAAGGGCCAGCACCCATTAGTGTGCAGTGAAGGTGACAAAGGTGAAGACTAACCATGAGCGATGTTGCCCTCTTTCTCTTACCAAAAAAAAACACTAAAACATTAATTTAGATTGTAAGCTCTTCTGAGCAGGGCCCTCTTAATCCTCTTGTATTTTATTGTATTGTAAATTTACTGTCTCCCTCTAATATTGTAAAGCGCTGCGTAAACTGCTGGCGCTTTAGAAATCCTTAATAATTATAATAATAATAACATCAGAATATTAAATCGGTACCAATTCCTAGATCATGGGTGATCAACCTTTGGCCCTCCAGCTGTTGCAAAACTATAAGTCCCATGAGGCATTGTAAAGCTGACAGTTACAAGCATGACTTCCCAAAGCAGAGACACAATGGGACTTGGAGTTCCGCAACAGGGCCACAGGTTGAGCATCCATGCCTTAGATGTTGTGGCTGCATTCGTTTTCTTTTTTTTCTTTTTTTTCCCCCCTCTGTTCTTACCTGGTAATCTGGCCAGTAACTCATTTTTGTGTATTAGCATGGCCCCACAGGGGGCAGACTTGGACAGCAGCATTATCAGTTTGAGGGGAGTGGAGTGTTAGATGTACTAGCAGATTTAAATGCACTAACAAACTGAAGCCAAACTCCACCTAATACTTCATTAAGCAGTTCAAGAAGTTTTTTTTCCTTTTGGGAATGTAGGACTTACCCCCACAGGAGTTGCTTGAGATGATGAATTCTCTGTTTTGTCTTGACTCTTTAAGCTGCTCAGGCCCCACTGGCACACCTGAATATAGGTTGAAGGCCACTCACACCTGTGTAACTTAAGCATTAGCATGCTATCATTCTATAATAGTGCACAGAAAGAAGGCCATAATCGTTAAAATAAGTATATTGTAACAAGGCAGGTCAACACAATGCACAAACCAATTGGTAGCCAAATGAACACATTTAAAGATGCTGAACTAAGTCCTTTGAACACTGGCCTATAATATGACAATCAACTATACTGTGACAAGGCTAAACAAATTTTAACTGGTATAATTGGTGAAATATGTAACGGCAGTAACTATAAAAAACATTTCCTGAAGTGTTCTATGTGCAAAAAAACCCTTCAGGTGGTGGGTGTGCATGTACCTAACAAAGGGTATCCCTGGAGGTGGCTACAAAGTACCTGGCGCCCCCTTATCAGTATTAGCTGGCTATGGTTGGGGCCCTTCTGTAAGGTGGTGAACATGAAGCTGTCCCTTTAAGACTGTTCAATGGATGGCTGATGGGCTGCCAAACAAGGAGCAGCATCTATAGACAATAACTGTGGACAGTAAGGGGATTAAGCTTGGTAGTTTCCCTCACCACTTATGGTATGTAATGGTTCGGTCCAATAAGCTTGATTGGTCAGTTGTCCTAGAAGGTGCAGTCCTTACAATCAGGTCCTAACAAGTCTTTCAACTCTATTCCTCATGGGCTCCATCCTCTCTGATGTAGGCACACACGGCAGCAGGTCTCTCTAGCTCTGGTCCCAAGACACAGAAACTCTCTGTAGCTCTGTCCTCAGCTTGGTTCTGCAGGCTCTCTGGTCCCACAGAACACCAGAATAGCACCCCAGATTCCACACAGGTTCTGGTATAGTGTACAGACTCCAGCAGTAGGTCTGCACTCTCTCGCTCCCTGCTCTAGACTGCCCGATCTCTCCAGAATTGCTTGGTAAAGTTCTGTCTCTCCTCCTCTGTATTCAGGTGTAGCACTACCCCCGTAGGAGCCGCTGCATTTTTAGGTCCCCCTTTACATGCACAGCAAGGCAGCAGGAATTTTCAGCACTCAGTAGACAGAAACCAGTCCAAAGACTTTGTTTTGTTTTTAGTTTACTGGGCGAATAAATTTGGATGTGTACGGAATGATATGGGATGCCCAGAACTTTATTTAAACATGACTTGAACATGGCTTTAGGACTTTCTCAAGTTAAACTTTCTCTGGCTTCCTTAAAGATCACAATACTGTGTTCCCGTGGGACAAAATGAACAGCCCAACTAGTAAAAGGCAGTTCCAACTTCTGACTGCAGGTACTCTATCTCCGTAGAATAATGGTAAGGCACCTGGCTTCTCTTCAGGATTTCAAACAAGAGGTGCAAGGTAGCTGTATGGGCAGCACCTGACTACAGAATAAAAGTCTTACATAAATAAATAAAAGCTGATTATTGAGGCTGATCATTGTAAACAACCCTCTAGGAGCCCATTCACACTAATACGACTTGTCATTCGACTTGTCAGCCTGACAAGTCACGGTCCGTCGCGGTCCCATTGTGTGGTACAGGAACCGTTCTAATAGGAGCGACACAAGTCGCTCCGACTTTGAAAAAGGTTCCCGTACTACTTCGGGGCGACTTGCATAGACATTCATTCTGTGAAGTCCGTGCAAGTCGCGCCGAAGTCGTGCTGCACGCGACCTCACTGGTCGCCCCCGAAGTCATGCCGTGTTGGTGTGAACCGGCACTAAGTGCTAAATTATTTGTTTAAACCTGTAACTACTACATCTGCAGGATAGCTTGCTCTTTTGAAAAACAACAGACTTTCTGGCAAAATCACCATATGAAAATAAAAGAAAAAAAGCCTAAAAAAGAAAAGTAACACAGCCATCACATCTAAGAATTGGTAAACTGTAATAAATTAAATATTTGGTTTTAAATTAAATACCACATCCACTTCCAAAAATGGTAGCACAGATTTGTAAAGAAGAACCTCAAGTGCAGTGATTATTGCATCAGCCACCATGAATGTCAAGCCTCTTACCAGATAAATGTGATCCTTGACCATAGGCGGTCATATGAGCTTATTTAAAGCGGAATTCTGGGCACAAAAACAAAATTTCAATAAACATACCCCCGGGACAGTCAGGGCTAGTACATTCCACAATGGCTAGCCTCTGATCTGTCCCGGTTTGCACTTACCTGCAAGGAGAAATACTCACTTTTAAAATTTCTTCTCCAGCGTTGCCATCTCTGTTGTGGGCAGCTGAAGCCGGCGCGATCCTCTTCTGCGTCCTCTTCCGCGTCTTCTTCTCCCAGAATGCGCCTTCACCGGCTCCTCTCGTCACTTCCGGTGCGGCGCCGCATTCCTCCACAGCTTCTGGGCATGCCCAGAAGCTGTTTAGCAGGGAATGCGGCGTCGCCCCGGAAGTGACGAGCGGGGCCGGTGCCGTTGCATTGATTTCTTGGGAGCGATGACGTTCAGCTCCCAGGAATCATTGCAAGCCGGAAGAGACGGCGCGGGCCGAGGCCGCAGAGGGAGGAAGTGACGAAAGGTGAGTATTTCTTTCTACAATTACAAGGTAAGTAAAAAAAAAAAAAAACCTAACTATCCAATTCCTTTTCAGGTGAAGGAGACCAAGCGGATGGGCACAAAAAAAAAAGGTAGATTTTGTGCCCGGAACTCCGCTTTAACAAAAGGGTCATCTCTTAGGGCTCTTTCACACAGCCCGTCCGTCGGATGGACTGCGTTTATCTCAGCGGGGGATCGATCCGCCGATCCCCCGCTGAGCAGAAGGATGACAGCTGTTCTCCGCGCTGTGTGTGGAGACACATCTGTCAGTTCCCCATACATCTCTATGGGGGAATCGGATGGGAACGGACCGCCAGTCCGTTCTCATCCAATCCAATCAGTTGGACGGATGGAAAATAGGGTTTCCATCCGTCCAGATTTGACGGATCGGATGTCAGCGGACATGTCTCCGCTGACATCCGATGCCCCATAGGGATGCATGGGGGGACCGTTCAGATCCGCCAAAAAAATGGACAGGCGGATCTGAACGGTCCACCAGTGTGGACCTGGATTAAAGGAATGAGGTGGCAACCCTATCGTGGAGCATAGAGCGAAAGGGGGGTGGCACTGTACTGTCCAGTCCAAGGACCTAAGGACTGTCCGCTTGGTGGAAGATTTCATAGGAGGAGGAGTGAATGATCCCGGCTTTCCAGTGCTTGTACCATGGGCGTTTTTCGACCTTTGTGATGAGGGTCAATGTGATCTGGTAAGGATCAGTGTGTGCGGGTGCCTGGTGGTGGTTTCCCTTGCTGAGGATCTTCACATTTCTTCCCTTCTTTGTGAAGTTTTTTGTTGATGCACGAGAAAGAATTTGAACTGTTGCTTTTTCATCCACGCATATCAAGGACATTTCTTTGATTTTAGCTACCAGATTAGCGCCACATTTGTATTTCTATTATTATTGATCTTTCTGTTCCAAAGATTTGTGTTGGCTGCTTTTCGCATACTTATTTTTATTATATTTTAGCGCAGCAATTATATGTTTTACACCAGTGTGAAAGAGCCCTTACTTATATGTATCTCCATGGGTATATCACAGCATAAACCATGAAGAAGAAAGAAAGGGACTCCACATAGTGTAAATCAGTAAAGCATTTAGAATTTATTGATGATAAAATGTTACTCACAAGTGTAAAAAGGATGCAAGTAGCAAAATTAGCATTCGAAAGGCGTGATGACATCAGCTGGGGTGTAATGACATCAGCTCCAGTTTCCAGTAGTTAAGACTTTTATATGTTGTATATCCAAAATTGCAAAGTCCTCTGTACTCACAGACACTGTTTTTCCAGATTCAGCTGTGCCCCAACTCCTGTAGTCAGCTTCTCCTGGACCTCTGGGTTCAGTCTCATGCCCCTGGTATACCAGGCCGACTGCCTGTGACCACCAACAACTGTTGAAGAAGAGGAGGCAGCCACCACCCTCCTTCTGGTACCTGTCTTCCCACCCAAAGACCTCTGCCTCATGTGTCCCTGGCTTTTATACCCATAATGCACCACTGTCCGTGCCAACCCACTGGGACAGTACCAAAAGCCTCTGTACCATTGGTTAGGTTTCCTCCAGCATCCAACGTGCCTCCCCATTGGAGCTGCTGGAGACACTCCCTGTGACCAAATGAATACACACTGGGCACACTGAGCAGGCCTAACTATCAATCTTGCTACCTGATAAGCAGATAGCATATAAGTTTTGCCTGTTGCTCTGCTGATAAGCAGACAGAGCCAAAAATGACTCTGTCTACCTAACAGCTAAATAGGAGGGTGCTACATCCACCCCCCACCAAACGAGCCATGTCACCATTGGCTCTGGGGCAGCCGCCCCCTATCAAAAATTTCCTACCAAAATTTCACTGAATATCCCACTAACCTGGAAAAGGGGGAAAGGGAGAGAACAAATATACAATCAATAATTTAAGTGAAAAAATATATATCTCTGCTGTACAATATATATATTACACATCAGGTGCATTAACATAATGCGACCCCCACCAAGCAAAACTTTGTTTAGGTGAGTAAGTATGTTATCCTGACTAACTACAATGCTATCCCTCAGACAACCTGCAAAAGAAAAAACACAAGTTAGACACGTCTGCATGTTACACTCTGGAACAATCACATTCCTAACTGATTTCAGTGAGAAGACCCTCTCACCCAACACCCCTGACTACAAACTTGGTAGCAGTCTTGACCGGACGTTGAGTTCACTCCTCAAAGGTGATGACTAAACCCTGCCACTATCTAGCTACCACTGACCACGCCCACGAGGTCATAAAGACATGTGGAGTCCACCTGACTAATGCTGGCAGTGTCATCCACACCTGCAGCACCGAGGCAGCATGTCTTTCTCTGACAGGATTTTTGTTGCTGGAGCAACCTGTCTGACCTGTGGAATTAACAGTCTCTTCAGGGGCCCCGCACACTAGGGCACCCCCCACCAAACAGACTTCAGGTCACCACCCTCTCTCTTTAGGTGGCAACCCAGCAAAGTTCCATTACTGGCCCGTTGGCCTGTTAGAATCTTCACAAAGCATCTTGTTAACAAGAGTCTCTGTGTAAAGGATTCTCCTCTTCAGCCTGGTGGCCCAACTATTCCACAGAGTGTCTTTTCAATGGACGAGAAACACGATCTTGGCCCGATGGCCCAAAGGATCTCCTTATTAGCACAAGTACAATTTTTTTTTCAGAGTCTCCCTTTAAGAAAGGTCTCTTCTTCTGAAGTTAGAGGGTTGGCCCTCTTCGGTGGATCCACATAGGAGTGGTGTTTGTAGATTCCTTAACCCCTTTTGCAAGGATTGGAGGGGAAGGGATATTGGGAACATGGCTCATTTTGGTCCCGAGCCCAGGCATAGTTTCGAGGCGGGGATAGATCTGGGACCCGGATTGAGTAGGCCTCACAGAACCCCAGATTCTTGGCGCACTGTCCACGCACCACCGAATCTCTAGTTTCCTCATCAGGAACTGCTCTGATCATCCGACCCCCAGTCCCACTCGGTCTCTTCCTCTGATTTCCATACATCCATCCCCTCCTCCAGGGATCCATCATGGTGTTGGAATCTGGGAGACCCCACATCGATGATCCTCTTCCTCGCTGCTCACACTTGCAGCCATGGTCACCACAGGCCATCTACTCCCCTCTGTTTTGATTGGAGCAGCTCTGGTTTCTGCCACTGCAGTTTTGTGTACATCAGGTGGCCGCTCCTTGGCCCGCACTACCTGCATACACACTGATTGTGAGGTTCTGGTTTCCCTCACTTTACATATTGTAGCACCCGCAGATGGCATAGAGCCTAGTTTCGTCAATACTCTGAGCACGGCTCTTCCTCTGCCCACAAAAAATCCAGATTCCGCAGCCGACAATCCCCCAAAATAACATACCCTTACAGCTTTTTTTATGTTGCTCTTTAAAGTGCATAGATAAATAGTGCTTTTCAAACCCCCTGTTTATGTTGTAGACGTGTTCCTTAATCCTTTCCCTGAGGGGTCTTTTGGTACGCCCCACATAAATTTTATTACAGGGGCATTTTATAGCATAAACTACTCCCTCCGTGTCACAAGTAATAAAATCCTTAATTTTGTATGTTTTATTATTGAATTTTTTATAATTCACTATTTATGCACTATCACGATTGATTAAGGATTTTTATGGAATATTATTGAAGCACTATTGAGGTAATTAAGGTATATATCTGGTTACTTGAACACAGATATTTATGTTCATTTTTATTTTATATTGGAGTTAGTATATTTAGTTATCTATACACTATACTATTTATAATTATTCAAATAGATTTTTATTCTGCGCAACACTATTTTTATATTTAGGCTTTGAATATTATACTACAAGTGGTCTCATGAAGTGCTAATAGTGCATAAATAAATATTATGAAAGCCCTCTAAAGTGTTAAAAAATCATATAAGATGGGTGTAACAATAGCTTAAGATGTGGTGCAAATAATAAATAGCAAAGAGTGGGTATCTCTAAATATGATGTGTTGTACTTAAAATACTTAATAAACATAAAGGTCCTAGAATAAGAGTCGGTTCACACTAAGGCGACACGACTCTGTACTACTTCGGGGGCGACTTGTGCATTGCCATGCACCACGACTTTGGAGTGACTTGCATGGACTTCACATAATGGAAGTCTATGCAAGTCGCTCCGAGGTCGCCCGAAGTAGTACAGGACCCTTTTTCTAAGTCGGAGCGACTTGTGTCGCTCCTATTAGAACGGGTCCTGTAGCGGTCAATGGACCGCGAGGGAGAGCGACTTTTCAGGCTGACAAGTCGCCTGACAAGTCGCGCTAGTGTGGACCGAGTCTAAATAGAAATAAACTAAATATCATTCGAATTCATATATAGACAATATAAATCAAAAGCAACGAAAAAACAAACAGACAAAATTCATAAGTGCAATTCTTGCTGTGATAAATTGTTCAATCAGTGTTTCAAAAAAAGTTCATAGAGATCCTCATATAAAACAGTTCATGAGTGACTTGTGGTGCAATTATGCAGATTTCCTTAGGTGAAAAATTAAAGTGTATGTGCTCTGTGCTCAGTCTCCTAATGGTCACGTGCTGGTACTTGTTTTCCCCGTGGGAGGTAATAAAATAAAACACTCACCAGATGAAGTGGGTCTTAAATACCTTATAGTATTAAGACCAGATACCGCTTGTTTGGCCACCTGAACCAGGGCAGGTTCCGCTAGGCTTAGTGGTGCCTCAATGCTCCAGACTGCCCCCTCCTAGTTGGCCTCCATCCGTGGTTCCGGCCGGGTTTATGGAATACAAGAAAGCTCCAGATGGTGTATTACCGTTTTAAAAGGCTTTATTGAACTTTTAAAATGTACACGATATAATAAAACAAATAAAACGCAAACTAAAAACAGAGCTTATGAGTGGAGAGCGGTGAATAGTAGCATTCGTTCCACTCGGCTTCTGTGACGTAGACAGCGTGCGTTCCACCTTACGCACGTTTCGTCATAATGTTGACGTTGACCTAAGTCACACCGGTGCTCAGAAAACAATCCAACTGCATATATGTGAATCAAGCTTGAATGTTTCTGTTCTACAATTACAACAGTTTGTACTGCAGGGTTTCAGACTCATGCTAAAATGTTATTTTTCTTATAGGCTTTATCCTCCCAGTCTTGCCACCACTCGGACCATCCTCCCAGTCTTGCCACCACTCGGAGTCCTCGGACCATCCGGCCAGTTAGATGCCACCGATTGGCCAATTAAGACCGTCAGAGTATTCTGCTTCGGCTTCAGAGGATGGTTCCCCGTCATCCTTTCCAAGACCATGAGGTCCTTCAGTGCCTCCACTACAAATGTACCCAGCGTATAAAAGGTAAGTCTTCTCTTTCGTCACTTCAAGCAAAAAAAAATAACAAAAAAGCTCCAAAAACACAAAAAGAAATCAAAATTAAAGAGGAGTTCCAGTCACCTGTGGAAAAAATCAAAGCCAGCAGCTACAAAAACTTTGCTCAGCTCTCTGAATGGAAGTGGGCAGTGGGTACCTGTCAAAATTGGGTATCTGCTCCCCCCCATGCTCCTCAAAAGTGCCAATTGTTCAAGAGGAGGAACGATTCCATAAAGTGGAACTTCCCCTTTTGGGTGGAGCTCCACTTTAAGAAATCCCTTAAAAAAAGTAAAAAGTACAAAAAACCCATAAAAATTACATCATTTTACATTTTTTAACATTTACAAAACTATGAAAAAGCAAAATGTATTTGAACTTTTAAATAATTATATGTGTTTTCCTAAATTTTCTTCCCAGCGCAGGCCAAACATCTGGACCCAGAAGAACTTCTTCATGGTGGGGGTCAGCAGCTGGGTATCATGCTGCATCTTATAAAAATAAGTATATAAGTATTACATACGTTTTAACAAAAAATTACAATGTATGACAAATCAAAAATGTATATGAATTTTGGTGTATTTTATGCTGATCTGTTTTCATTTACTTTTTTGTGGTGGTGGTCAGCAGCTGGGGATCAGGCTGTTGACCCCCGGGACTTATAAATATTACAAATAAAAAATTAATAAAATAAAATGCCCAAAAATTTAAAAAATGAAAAAAATCCTTAAAAAAAAATAATAATTTTAAACATTTAGAAAACTATGGATAAGTATAAAGTCTACAATTTTTTCTTTTTTTTTTTACTAATCTGTTTTCTCAAATCTTCTATATAAGGCGTGGAGGTCCACTGATGTGGCAAAACCCCAGAACCAAGACCTTCAGGAATCAAACAGCACAGACCCACTAATGGAAATGAAGACCTAGGACTGGAACCAGACAGAGACTTACTTAAAAAGTGAGAAACTCCTTAACACTTTCACTGCAGATCCATTATTTTGTTGTTTTTTTTTATACATTTAAAAAATAATTTTAGGAATAATGATTAAAGATTAAAGTGATTTTGATTGTAATTTCTGTACATAACAAACATGTTATACTTATCTGCTCTATGCAATGGGTTTCCACAGAGCAGCCCTGATCCTCCTCCTCTGGGATCCCCTGCTCCCGCCTCCCCACCCCCTTCTGAGTGCCCCATAGCAAACCGCTTGCTATGGGGGCACTCGTGCAAGCTGGATCCCATGCTGGGCCCTGTGTGTGCACTGACACACACAGCATGACTCAGCATCCTACCCCCACTTTCTCCTTACAATCTGTGTCTGACTGCAGCAAAACAATTCTACCTTTACAACCACTTTAAAACCCCCAAACATTGTACAGTATATTTTCTAAAGGCAGAGACGGTGAAGAATAAAATGATGATAGTTTTTCATAAAAAAGTTTTAATTGAGATTTACAAAAAATAAAACCAGTACATAAAGGTACAAGTAGTAAGATAGTAAGAATATAATCATTCCTCATATGTGTAAGGAAAAATACATTAAAGTAGAACTATGGGCAAAACTTTTTTTTTCACTTTGATTGAGCAAGGAATCGTTATAACCCCTGCCAGATTTTTTTTATGCCATCTGTGTCTCATCGGTGTTGCCAAAGTTAAACTTATTTGGTTCAGATGGTGTCAACCGTGTGTGTGGTGGAAACCAGGAGAGGAGTACAAAGACAACTGTGTCTTGCCTACAGTCAAGCATGGTGGTAGGAGTGTCATGGTCTGGAACTGGAGAGCTACAGTTTATTGAGGGAACCATGAATGCCATCATGTACTGTGACATACTGAAGCAGAGCATGATCCCCTCCCTTCGGAGACTGGACCGCAGAGCATTATTCAAACATGATAATGACCCCAAACACACCTCCAAGATGACCACTGCCTTAAAATAGAAGCTGAAGGTAAAGGTGATGGATTGGCCAATCATGTCTCCACACCTAAACCCTATTGAGCATCTGTGGGGCATCCTTAATCAGAAGCTGGAGGAGCGCAAGGTCTCTAACATCCACCAGCTTAGGGGTGTACTCGCTTTTGTTGCCAGCGGTTTAGACATTAATGGCTGTGTGTTGAGTTATTTTGAGGGGACAGCAAACATGTCACGTGAAAAGATATAATAAAATATTTTTAAAAATGTGAGGGGTGTACTCACCTTTGTGAGATACTGTATATATTTATATGTTGTCCAGAATTCTCAACCAGGCAGGTTGAGGGGCTCCAGGGAGCTTGTGAAATGAAGAGGAAACTGGCTTGTCAGTTTCCTCTGTGTTTTAAAAAAAAGTCCAGTTTGGGACCTGGAGCCTGCAGATGTCGAAGTGATCCGGGTGGGATGAAATCTCCAATCCTGGGTCCAGCTATTCAGTATTGCTTGCATACTAATTGGTCAGGTGTGTGCTGGGCTTTTAATAATGACCTGACCATGGTTCTGAGCTCATTCCCGGCAGACAGGAGGTCTGGCCCAGGAGTCAGGAGGGCTCCACATGGGAGTCAGTGCAGCACGAGGCTGCTATCTATGTGCACCCGGTTGGAGAGTGACCAGTCTGTAGAAAACAGACAAGGGCCTGGAGTTTAAGGCCAGAGCAGCAGCGCTGCAAGTACAAGCCAGGAGGGCTAAATGTTATTTATAGTAAAGGGGAAGAAATGCTGAAAATCCCTGCAAGGGAAACCTATGTTTGTGTTTTTCTGAAACTTCTTTTAATAAAAATGGGCAAGAAAAGCCCTTAAAAAGAAGACAAGCGAGTGGCGGTGTCCTTAAAACGCTCTACCCTTAATGCTAGTCCTCACATATGGTGGAAGATGCAGGTAGAAGTGGAGATTCCTGAAAAGATGTAAGTTCCTCTGTTATATGAACTGTGTTTGGTGCATGAGACTGCACAATCTGTGTGTGCAGGTAAGCAGAACCTACAAGAGGAAATAGACTAGCCTTAGAGAGACAGTGCTCCATTTTATTGCTGAACTGTTCAAAAGTGTGCAGCTTAAAATTCAACATGTGGTGCTATGGATTATAGGTTGTCGGGGACCTCTGTACTGGGAGTTGTGGCAGTATTATGCATGACCAGAGAAGCACAAAAAAATGAACTTCAGAAGAAAAAAACGTAGACCTCCCTGTCATAATTGATGTTGATGCAACTAGCAATTCCAAAGATTATCTATAAGAAATATATAAATGTGCACGATGATTGTGATGAGCAGGGCTTTTTTTTTTGAGAGAATAGGTGCAGGAACCCCCCCTCTTCTTCCGAGCCCCTTCCTGTCACCGCCCCCCCCCCCACCCACCTCTGAGCACCATCCCTTGGTTTCACCCCCTACCCACCTCCCAGTACCACCCCTTTTGGAGACTTCCGAACCAAGTATCATTTTGTGGTGATAAGTAATTTGGTATTTGTTAACAAGAAAAGCAGTACAGCAGATCCCCAGCAGCAATGGACCCTTCCTAGGAACAACAGATTCCCCCAGCAACAATAGACCCCCCAGTAACAATGGACCCCCATCAACAATAAACCCGGTAGCAAAAACAAATTCCCAGCATCAATAGACTCTCCAGCAGCCAGCAACAATAGACCCCCTCCCTCAACAGTAGATTTCTTCCAGCAACAATTCACCCCCAGCAACATAAGCCCAAACAAAAATAGTTCACCCATCAGCAACAATAGATCTCCCCAGCAACAATGGACTGCCAAAAACAGTTGCCCTCCAGCAACAACAGATCCCCCAACAGCCAGCAACAATACACCTCTCCCTCAACAGTAGACCTCTTCCAGCAACAATTGACCCCCAAGCAACATAAGCCTAACCAACAACAATAGTTCCCCCAACAGCAACAATAGATTGACAAGCAATAACAGATGCCCTCCAGCAACAAAAGATCCTCCAACAGCCAGCAACGATACACCCCTCCCTCAACAGTAGATCCCTTTCAGCAACAACTGACCCCACCAACAACATAAGCCCACCCCCAGCAACAATAATACTGTAGACCTGATCCATGCAACAATAGATCCCCCAGCAGCCAGCATCAATAGACTTTCCAGCACCCCTTGCCATTACATTCAGTGCTGGAGGTGCCAAAACTGCGTTCCCCACGTTCCTGCTTAAAAAAAGCCCTGGTTCCAGCTCTGAAATTCTGCAGTCACAATTGTTTAGAGGATTGATCTGCTAGGCATCCGCTGGGCAACAGCTTTCCATAAACAAGGCTGTCTACCAGCATGTTGCCAAAGAGAAGTACAGTTTGTACATAAAAATATGTCAATCTGAGTTTTGGGTGCCTAATCTACAGACAGTATATGACCAGATGCAGGATCACACATTTTACCGGTCCCTTCAAGGGGCACTGTGGGATGTCCTCTTCCTTCGCACCTCTGCTACTAAGGTTCACCTCCTACATCAGATGCCATGAATTTTTGAGCAGGGAGAGAAAACAGGGTGTTTGCTAGCTTGGCTGGCTAAGGAAAATTAATTTCCTGTCTCTGTTACCCATATTTCCGGTCCTACTTGGGAGGTGTTCACTGATCCTGTTTAGATTAATGCCCGATTTGCAGCCTATTTTCAGGATCTTTATCACTCTAGAGTCATTTATTTTGAGGAAGAGGTGTTTGCCTTTCTTGCAAACATGGACTTGCCCCAGTTTACTTCTGCATATAGGGAATGGTTTGTATAGCTCTACCACCCTGAAGGAACTGCAACTTGCTGTGACCGCTCTCCATTCTGGGAAGACCCCCATCCCGATAGCTTTTCGGTAGATTTATGTACCTCATATAGATCTACTTAATGTGGATGCAAAAATACTGGCAAAAGTTTTGTAAAATTGTTTTAATAAGGTTATTATGGCTTTGGTCCATGCTCATACTAGGATCATGCCAGGCAGAGGAACTGATTTTAATATACGTAGATTGTTTACGCAAGTGGACAGTGCGGATGAGCACAGCCCAGGGGTAGCGGCCTCATTAGATGCCGAAAAGGTGTTTAATTCTGTGGAATGGAACTATCTCTGGGCTGTCCTCCGTAGGTTTGGGCCCAACTTTATTGCAGGGGGACTTGACAGGGGTGCCCTCCTAACCCTGGGCTGTTTGCCCTGGTTGTGGAATCGCTTGTCGCTCAGATTAAGGTTGCTGACTCGATCCAGAGGGACCGTGTTGGGCTAGTGGAGGAGGCCACTAGGGGGGTGGTGGGTTTGAAAGATATACTGTAGTCACTGGGAGCCACTTGAGGACATTCCCTGACCTTACAGCCTCCTTTAACCTCCCCAATTGAATGTTTTTTGGATATCTGCAAATTCCTCATGCCTTTCGCCAACAGTTTCCCAGCCTCCGGATCCAGCATTGACATTATTCTGTCAACAGGCACCACTTGGTCATGCGCTGCCATCTCACTTCTAACGTAATCGAGAGGCCTTGCAATAATGCTCTGCAAGGCATGCCCCCCTCCTACTTGCTGAATGAAAGACTAAAGGCCTCCTGGGTTATGGGATGTGCATATTCCAAGTGGCCCAGCGAGCACTTTGCACATTATTCGCCTAGGCAAATGACCTGCATGGAGGGGACGAGGCGGCACGATTTGTTAAAAAAAAAAGGTTAAAAAAGCACTGCCCTATTGCTATAGAGGAGAGAAGGAGGGATCTAGTGGAAGGAAGTTTACGCAGAGGGTGAAAAATTGTCTTTAAGGTTTTTAGGTACCCTTTGAGATACGGTACGGTTGCGGATGTAATTACTGTATCCACTGTTTTTTCTGTACCCAATCTGTTGACATTCGTGCATGTTATGCTCTTTTGGTGTTATGGTGGTGTCCGTATTACCCTTATTTTTTGTGACTAATGGAAAACTTTATATGCTGCATACTTTGTTTTGTTCTGGATGTTGTATTTCAATAAAAAAAAATATGGCAATGAACAGCCTTTTTATATTTTTACAATTGTGCATGCTCGCCCCAGTGCTATACAGTTACTGATGGGAAGCACATAGTTCTGCAGTTTGGGTAGAATAAACAGTGATTTAAAGTTTTCTCCCACTGATCAATGTAAGGGTGAACTTTATCACTGACAACCAATGTAAAGTAGCAGTGGTTAAGACTTTCATATTTACTGAGATCTTCCATTAATTTAACCAGGGCATTGTACAGCAAGCACTGACAATGGGCTAGCTGGGTTATTGTGAATGTTATAAAACATGAATAATGAAATAATGAGCTTCAGAATTCAGCAAACATTTCCTGGCATGCCTAAATTGGATCTGACACAGGCAGCCAAATCGTTCTACAGAATGGAATCTTATCTTGTGTTGACTTGCAGGCAAACAGGTGTCTTTTACATTTTTAGTCTGTTTTTATAACATAGCATAAGGTATCCAACATTATGTGAGCAGTGGAGGAAGCAGAGGTAGCACTGCTGTCAAACCATATAGTATTCAAAATCCGCAGGTGCACTCAAAATGGCAATGTGAACTAGAAAAGTATTCATAGAGTCAGGAGAGGACATTTTGTATGTTCCATGTACGAGCCATTTTGCTGTTTTACATAACTCATTGTTGATATCACTAACCCTATAATAGCATAATGCACCGGACTGGTCAAGTTTCTTGAAGTGGGAAGCTAATACATCTTAATATTTTAGATGGCTCCTAACATTTCAGGTTTTGCAGATATCAGTCTGATAAAGGGGACTTCATTGTCTGTTCTATTGAATGCATGGGAAAATTCTGCTTTTCAGTGATATTTAAAGTGTAAGTTCACCTTTTTTACAAAAAATTTAAAAATGTACACCGACTTCCCAGTCTTCTCTGCACCTACATCTGTTGATGATTACCTTTCACTACCAACGCAGCCAATGCACAGTTTGGGGATTTGAAAATTGAGATCTTCGTCAGAACAGATCAGAGCTATTCTGATTGGTCTTATGCTGACACGTGACCACTTTGATCAGTCAGAATTTCTCTGATGATTTGTACCAGCATCCCTAAGGAAAGAAGGGAGAGAAGACAACAACTTATGAATCACTGGACTCCTGGGCCAGCTGTGTCGGCAGGTAGGTGCAGAGGGGGCTGGGGGGATGGCTAGGGTGTACAATGTTAGTTCGCCTCTCCATTTTTTGTGAAAAGGTGAACTTACACTTTAAATTGGGTCCGCAACCCTCAAATGCTTTTTTCCAGTCCCCACATTTATAGATGAAATAATTATTGATGTATATAGGTTACTTTATTCACTGATTTTGATAATAATAATAATCATAATAATCACTTATTAGATACCAATACACCACCACTAATATGACAGATTTAAGGGTCTTGAATAAATGAGACCCAATCTTTAAGGCCCCATTTACATGGCCAAAACACTGCTGTAAAAACTTACTGATCCAGAACGAATGTGCCTGTGTAATGATTATTAAACCAATGCGTAAAAATTGTCCCACAATTTTTTTTCAATGGCATGCGTGTATACGCATTTCAGATTCTGTGTTAGGGATCTGAATACAGCGCATGTTTACGCGCCTGTGAAAATGTCTCCATTGAAAACAACGCAGCTGCATTCAGATCTGTGAAACATTAAATAAGGCAATCCCTATCATGAATCCCCATTGAATCTATTATTAATGATATGCAGTCTCAATCAAGCAAATGTGTACCCATTCGTTATTTTCCTTTTTTTATCCCATTCTGTTACAAGCCTGTAGACTCATATATCTCTATATTAAATACAGTAACTTTAAATGTATGCATCGTACCTTTCTTTAAAAAAGTTCTTAATAACTCTGTACTGCACACAGTGCCTCATATTTCTTTATCACACAGATTACTGTATCCCTATACAAATGTATCACACACAGTGACTCATATCTCTCTACTAAACCAGTAAGGCGCACCTCTTTTTGTGCACTCAATTTGTTAATAGTGTTGCTCATACATATCAAACAGGTCGAAATATTTGGGATTTGGAAAACTGGTACCCCATTGAAGTCAACAGGGAAACAATTTGGCGTTTTTCTGGGGCATCTAGAGGGCTTCCACAGCAATCAAATACAAAAAGGGAAAATAACATAACAGCTGTGGTTATGGGGCCATTTTATGCAGCTGGGAAGGCAACATGGGAAAAGTGCAAATTCTCCAATTCACAGCTTTGTGGGGTCCATCAATGCTGTATACACTGTTACAAAATTATTAAGGATTGTTTATGAGACACCCAACAGCAACACAATATATTGGGAGTGCATACTTTACTCTATATGATAGCATTTTTTTAATACCTTTCTTTGTCCACAACACCAATAGCACCCCAAAACGTTGTTAACAAATGTCAGTCAAAATAAAAGGTCTTCCTTTTATAAAATTACCTTCAACTGGTATCAGTTTAGCAAACAGTATTAGCTGTGTATTGATCTGCTCCCTAAAAAAATGTTATTTCACCACTGTCTGTTAAAAAGTAGCGTGTGGCACCCCTTTTTCATAGCATGCCATTGCAAAGCACAAATACATAGCTGTCTTGGTAACACAAAATTAGAGAATCAGCCCCTTTCACTTAGCTTGACTGTGGTACAACAGTTAGATGGCAGCACCAACAAGCCTGAAGGGTCACACAGAGGATCCTTAAAGCGGACCTTCGTTCATTTTTTTATTTTTCAATCTATTAAATCTTCTGCCCTTGTTGTTTTAACCTTGGATAGTAAAACATTTTTTTTTCTGCCAGTAAATACCTTACACAGCCCACTTCCTCTTTCTTGTCTGGTAATTAGCCTAGACTAATGACATCATGCACAGCTTTCTCTCTAACTCTCATGAAAGTTTGCCAGCAAGAGAGGGGTGCAGGAGAGTGGAGGATGGATGAGTCACCGGAGAGCCAAGGAGAGCTGAAGAACTGGAGGGGGCTGGATGAGGGTGGAGATTGGAGAAGACTGCAGAGATCCATGTGTATCCATTGAGAGAGGAGAAACATGCAGGCAAGCAGTGGTGTGAGTGTATCTGTCTGTATATATGTGTCTGTATATATGTGTGTGTCTGTGTGTGTGTGTGCCTCTGTGTGTCTGTGTAAATCCAGTGAACAGGCAGCAGCTACAGCTGCCCACAGTTAAAATGGCTGCAGCCAGACTTAGTGGAGGGAGATTTCTGCAGCATATTTGACAATACAGAATCTCAGTATATATTAACTGCTTGCCGACCGCCGCAAGTAGATTTACTGCGGCGGTCAGCCCCTGCCAGGCAGAGTGACGTTAATTAACGTCACTAGCCTGGGAGGGTCTGGGGAGCGAGCGCGCGCCCGCGGAGGCGCGCTCCCGCTCCCGCGCGGTCACGCACCCCCCCGCGCGTGTGACCAGCGGACCCGATGTCCGCCGGCCACTCGGCGATCGTCGGGGGAAGAGGGAGAATGTCAGGCAGCTTGTGTAAACAAGCTGCCTGTCATTCTCCTCGCTGTAAAGACACTGATTACACGGATCTAGTATGTAGATCCGTTGATCAGTGTCCTTACAGCTAGAGCCACAGCCAATCACAGTAAGAATCACGCCCCTAGGGACACACACAGCCCCTCCCTCCCAAATAAAGTTAACCCCTTCACTGCCAGTGTATTTTTACAGTAACAGTGCATATGTATAGCACTGATTACTGTAGAAATGTCACTGGTAACCCCAAAAGTGTCAAAAATGTCAGTCAAGGGTCCAATCTGTCCGCCGCAATGTCGCAGTACCGCAAAAAAATCGCAGATCGCCGCCATTACGCGTTAAAAAAAAAACAACAAAAATGACAGAAATCTTTCCCTTTGTTAGTAAACGCGATAACTTTTGCGCAAACCAATCAAAATACGCTTTTTGCGATTTTTTTTACCAAACATAGGTAGGATAAAACAAATTGGCCAAAAATGTTAAAAAATTTTGATTTTTACATTTTTTTTTGGGGAATTTCATATAAAAAAATGTGAAAAATATTGCTATTTTTGCAAAATTGTCGCTCTTTTTTTGTTTATAGCGCGTGATCAAAAAATCGCACAGGTGATCAAATACCACCAAAAGAAAGCTCTGTTTGTGGGAAAAAAATGACGTCAAATTCGTTTAGGTACAGCGTCGCACGACCGCGCAATTGTCCGTTAAAGTCACGCAGTGCCGAATCGCAAAATACCCCCTGGTCTTTTAGCAGGAAAATCCTCCGGGGCTTAAGTGGTTAAATAATATGCAAAGTGGTTGGTGTGAAGCTTTAGAATGGCAAATATGTTTTTACTACAAATTATGTGAACAGACTGCAGTTCCTCTTTAAAGGTGCCTTGTTCTTCTTCATCTTTGAAAAAAAAAAACACTTTTAAAGTTTTATACAGTACTTTAATTTGATTGATTTAGTTTTTTGGTGTAGGGAGGGGCACTAAAGGATGGCAAGTTGGAGGGAGACTATTATAATTTCTATAATTATACAGGATTTATATAGTGCCAACAGTTTTCACAGCGCTTTACAAAATGACTATAGTATAATAATATTAATAATAAGAATAGTACATTTAATTTATAGGCGCCTTTCCAAACACCCACGGTCACCTTACAAAGATAAAAACAAAGCAACAAAAAAGTAGATAAATAAAATAAAATATATTACATAACCAGTAAATTACAAAAACAAATCAATGAAGTCAGACAGAGTATGCTGGTATAAAAAGATGAGTTTTGAGATGTGATTTGAAGATGGGTAGGAAATCAATGTTTCAGATGTCAGGCAGCAGGGTGTTCCAAAGTCGGGGAGCAGAGCAGCTAAAGGCTCTCAATCCAATAGTGGCCAAGCGGGCAGATGGAACATTGAGATGAATGGAAGAAGAAGACCTGAGAGTGCGGGAGGGTCTTTTGATATGCAGGAATTCAAAAAGGTACAGAGGAGCGAGGTTATGAATGATCTTAAAGGTAAATAGAAAAGAATATTGAAATAAATAAGATATTTCACTGGAAGTCAGTGAAAGTGCTGAAGGACAGGAGTGATGTGATTACAGGAGGGGGTCCTAATGATGATGCAAGCAGTTCTGAATCAGTTGCAGCCTATGGAGTGGCTTGAAAGGGAGACCAAAACAAAGCGAATTGCAGAAATCTTTGAGAAAAGTAACTCATTTGTGAATGACAATGGCAGTGCTGTTGGGTGTGAGAAACGGACAGAGGCGGTTAATCTTACATAGATGGAAATATGCTGACCAAGTGACATTACTGATGTGCGCTTGGAAAGATAGTTTGCTATCAAGGATGACACTCAGACTATACCTGAGGGGAGGGAAAGACTATGGAGTTATCGATATTAACTGAAAGACTGTTAAGATTTGTCAAGGTGGATTTCATATCAATTAGGAGAACCTCGGTTTAGTCACTGCTCAGTTTGAGAAAGTATGTCAGGAATTAGCTAGATTCTCACTAGGATTGGTAGCCAGCACCAGGGCCACTGATAGGGGGGGACCACCAGTCCTCCTCTAGAGGTCCCGGGGAAACAGGGGGGCCCCAACAACACGGGGAATCAGTGCGGTCAGGCAGGAGGACAATTACAGAAGGAAGCCCTGTGAAGCTCTCTGCAGCAGCTGAAAGGCAATTTCTCCCCCTCCTGCCAGCTTTCAGCTGCTGCAGGGAGAGACACAGACACAGAGCATTGTTTCGGTATTCGCTTCTCTGACACTAATCCCCCTCCTCCCTGTTCTGCCTGCTTCTGATCCTCCCCCCTCCTTGTGTGCCCCCCTTTCTCTGCGCCGCCCCCCCCCCCCCAGAGAACTGCAGCCTGCCTTGTCCTAAAGAAAATACCAAATTCTAAAAAAAATATATAATAATTAAACATTGTAACAAATAATTTAAGAGAATTGTAAAATCAAATAATTGTAAACATTTAAAAATAATTATTATTACATTAACAATTTAAAAGGCTAATTCACACAGGTTCTCTCTTATGTTTGTGTCCGCTAATAATGATTTAAGTGAAAATATTGTCTTGATATATTCAGGGGGGGCCCTGCCAGGGAGGTTGTACGGGGCCCCGTGATTTCTAACAGCAGCCCTGGCCCGCACCATTCATTTATTATTACAGATACCCTGTAGTGAGGGGAATATGGATGCAGCAATAAAAGCAACAGCTGCACCACCTAGCAGGATCAGCGTTTGCTGCATGTGGCAGTTAATTGATGGAAACCACCAGGGCAGGGGCGGACTGACAACTCATGAGGCCCCCGGACAGTAGGAGATCATGGGGCCACCCTGTGACCTGGCCAAACTCAAGCCACCATGCCCACATTAAATACGTTGGTCCCTACCCCCTTTAAGCTGCAGAGGCAGCATCTGAGGATGTTTACTTCCTGCAGCAGGAATTATACCCTGTGTTGCTTTTGGTAGGTGATTGCAACCTATTCAAGTGAATAGGGCCAGTCTGCAAACACCCTGCAACCATGAGCAGTTGCAGCATGCTAGTGTGGGATCCAAGAGACTTTAAAGCAGGTGATGAGGAGGCAATACAACACCTCCTTATCACCTACTTTAACCACTTGATCGCTGTACTGCACAAGGTTGCATGGCCTTTGCAGAGGAGCCCCGTGCCAAGCATGACAGGGTGTATAATTCCTGCTGCGGCAGAGAGGGAGTCCTGGGATTAGGACAGAGGGGGGGCCCTGGGATGAGGACAGAAAGGGGGTCCTGGGATGAGGACAGAGAAGGGGCCCTGGGATGAGGACAGAGCGGGGATCTGGGATGAGGACAGAGCGGGGATCTGGGATGAGGGCAGAGAGGGGGTCCTGAGATGAGGGCAGAGAGGGGGTCCGGGGATGAGGGCAGAGAGGGGGTCCGGGGATGAGGGCAGAGAGGGGGTCCAGGGATGAGAGCAGAGAGGGGGTCCTGGGATGAGAGCACAGAGGGGTCCGGGGATGAGAACAGAGAGGGGGCCCTGGGATGAGGGCAGAGAGGGACCCCTGGGATGAGGACAGAGAGTAGCAGGTGGCATTTGATTTTGGGGAAGGGGGTTAAGAGAATATGTGCTGGGGGATGCTTTTGGAGTGGAGAGGACTTGTGCTAGTGGGGGGGGAGTCAGGTTTGAAATCCCCCCACACCACACCACCCCCCCCCCCCACTAGCATAAGTCCTCTCCCCTCCAAAAGCACCCCACCCCCCAACAGCACATATCCTCTTGCACCCCCTCTCCCATCACTTCTGCATGTGTGCATCCTAGTTACCTGCTCACTCCACCCTTCCTGCTTACTGTGTTCCCCTTCAGTGCCTGAGAGCCCTAATGGTCAGTCTGCCCCTGCACCAGGGAGTGTGGAAGGCATCATCCAAGACTGGATGATTTTGATAAACTTCAGATGGTCATCATTGACAGTGGACAGGTGGATGTGTCTGTCAATCACCACCCTTCCAGCTGTGCAGAACACCCTTTTTTATAGGATGCTTGCAGCATGGCAAGTCAGCACCTCAAGAGCATGTATTGCAAGCTTTGGCCACCAGTCCATCTTCAGACAGCTGGTAGTCCATAGGGTCTTTGCATTTTCTTCACTTCTAAAGTTGCTGGTATTGGAACTGGAGCTGAATTACTCATTGACTATCATGAACAAGCCACGCCTGTGAGTGCTACCTGGGACCAGGCCTGCCTTCTGTTGACTAAAGAAAGTTTGTAACTTTGGATATCCCCTGCTGGAGGTGCTACTGCTGCTGCCTGCTTCTCAGCTGTGGGTAGCAGAGCTGTGACAAGTAAAGGTAATGTACAAGCATTGCTGTCATCAAAAAAAAGTATTGTACAAGCACTTTAGGAGCACTTCCTCATAGTGAAACGAGTTGTCTTCTCTCTAGTGTGGTGGGTTTAAAAAAAAGTTTGAAAAAAATGTTTTGAATGCAAATGTATCTCTTTTGTTTTAGTCATTTTTTTTTATTTATCTACTGTATCTACTTTCTATTGTAATAGGTTAAACTGGCCACTGGTGACTGCTACCTGGAACTAAGCTTGTCTTGCAGATGGAATGCTGTAGAGGCCCGGAGCAATATGAGAAATCCCACTGAATTTCCCCATTGAACATTGCATTTGTTCATTTTCAGGGAGCAGTTCAGTAAATATTGAACATGATCAGAAAAACTAGCAGTTATATAAGGAGAAACTTCACCCTTACCCTAAAAATCACACAGACACTTTTAGACATTTAGCCTCCTCATTCTTCTCACTGTGGCGATTTTCACTTAGGACATCTATCTCCCTTTACTTTCTGTACCTTTGTCTGGAACTCTGGGTCTAGCTCCTGGAATATGTGATAGTGCACATCATCTGATGGGGAAGGCACTGGTGATGTAGTATTCCCAGGAGGAAACTGTGAGGCCAGGGCTACATCACTAGTGCCTCACTCAACCAGGGAGTGGAAAAAAAGTAATTGGAAGTAAAAGCAAAAAATATTTGTTTACCTAATGAATGTAAGATGATTTCTTATCAGCATGCAAAACTGCACACCAATGTGATATCTAGTGAAAGGGAAGAAAGTTCCACTTTAGCAATTCTGGGGCAGAAGTATAACAGTCAAAAAATGCAGAGGAAACAAAGTCTGAAGAACAAGACCAGGGGAATGCAATGATAAGCAGATGGGAAAAATAATGTAACAACAGTATAGGAGACATAATACGCAAAAAGTTGTAAAATATCTGTTATCCAACATGTCCTTCCAATATGGGAAGCAATCATTTTTTACCCTCAGTATGTACTTACAAACACCTTGATCCACAAATGAGGGTCTTATCGGGCATCGGATTGGGCTGAGATCTGACATTTATCGACAGTATTACAGATTACAATCTGAGTGTACAAACTTTGTGCATTAAACGTTTCCCAAAACTGTGTAATATAAGAACTTACCTAAACCATCCAATCAATTTCTATCTGACCAGGCAGGCCATTCTACTACATCGTTTTTGGTAGATCTACAAGAGATCTTCTTTGATGAGATCTTCAGATATTAGTAAATTACGCCCCATTCACACATTTGCATTTCGGGAAATTTAGATGCTGGTGAATGAGAACACAAAATGCATGACTGATACTGTGCCATTATAGTAACTGGCACTGTTCTCATCTCTGCATTGTTGTCCAAAATGTCTTAAAATTCTGTAAGCAGAATATTCTAGTATTGTATCTGACATACAGAGTAATGGAACTGTAGATAAAAGAAAAACATACATTTTCATGGCAAACTCTATTTAGAAAACTCTAAGGAAATTTAGTCAACTTCAGTATGATGCATTCACTGACATTTACCATGTGTTCATCGCAAATTTACCAACAGCATTCACCACATCAGTGAATGTGTTGCTGTGAATGTGTGGCGAGTGTTGAATATAATGTACAAGAGAAGTTAAGTCTGTTAAATTGCTTCTTTGTAATAAGGTTATTAGTACAATCCCACAAGCATAAGGGTCCTTTCACACGGGTGGTCCATATGTCAGTTTTTCATCCCATTTTTTTGCAGATGAAAAACGGACATAATGCATATCAATGGGATTCCGGATGTCAGCAGATGGCCATCCACTGGCATCTGATTTGCGTCCTTTCCGATCAGTTCCATTTTTTGGAACAGAACAGAACCCTATTTTTCTTCCGTTTAAAAAAACGGAACGGACGCAAAAACGTATGTCAGCGGTGTCATCTGCTGACATCCGCAATCCCATTGACATCAATACATTATCTCCGTTTATCATCCGCAAACAGATGGGATGATAAACGGACATACGGACCGGATGACACAAGTGTCATCCGTGTCCGTAAAAAAAAAAAAGTGCCGGAGCTGATCAAAAAACGGTCCGCCCCGTGTGAAAGGACCCTTACACTACTGTCATTTCCCTCTGGTTATCTGAGCTGCAAATCTTAATTTGGTAGTTAGGATCATTCATGCCATGGTGGCACATTCACTAAATTATTTCATTGTAGCTGGTAAATCAATCGCCTAGACCCTTTAGCCATGCACTATTTAAGAATCTGGTATGCATACTTTGCTTATATACTGTATATATAAACATATGTATATAGATATAGTAATAAACCTATTCATTTTGCACATTATGTTTGACGTATGCTTGTGAAGGTAATGAGAAGCCTATGTATAGAAGACATCAGCAGTGGGTGAGTCTGTTCCAAGCCTTGTCACGTCTACTGTGCAGCAGAACTCAGCCAATCATTTCCATCCTGCAGGGACCATCCAGTGATTTAGTATGCTGCTCTGTCATGCACACAGGCACGTCACAGATGTTCTCTAGGAATCAGTGAAAGACATTGTGTGCCTGCATCTTGTAGTCACTTACACAATGTAGAGACCACATGATGACTGATATTACGTTGCTGTGTTGATAGTAATAGGGGGGAGAGTGTAAGAATACATATTACTGTGCCATGATACACCGAAGCTGCATTTACACTATAGCATTGGGTAAATGATTCAAAATCACACATTTTGCCAAAAAGGTGATCTGTACACTACTTACCCTACTTTTCTGTTATGCATGTAAAGTAATCATTCTGTCATGGAAGAAAACGGTGGCTCCTAACATCATGGCCTGGAAGGCGTTGGTGAATACCACCTTACTGTTATACATATCTAAGTAGAGGTGTGCCATCTAAATTTGATAAGGTGTGGGGTGGTTAGATTAACGATAATTCTATGGCCTCTGATTTATGTTAGCTTAAAAGGTTTGTACAGAGGGAAAAGTACTGATTATCTGAAAGCCTTGGTGGGCAACCAGTAGTGATTGGCCGATATTTTCGAACATTTAAATTATTTTTTTTTTCACAGGTACTATTGTGGAGGGATCTGGGGGTATAAAATACCCCAAACCCCTCCTCTGCACTTAAAAGCATTCAAAACGCCAAGTTTGGCTGTTTTGAATGTTCACATTTTTTTTAATTTGCTGCCCAGTACCCGGAAGTGATGTCATGACATCACTTCCGGGTTTTTTACACGGAGACCCGATCAGAGCCGAATGCGGCTATGATCGGGTCTTCTATTCGGCAGCCGTGCAGGTAGGATGCCCGGGTCTCCCGTACCACCGGGTGAGCAGCGGGAGGGGGGAAACATCCCCTCCCGCTCCTTGTAATGACAGCCAAGCGGCTTCTCACCCGCATCGGTTGTCAAGACAGCCGACCGTTGGCTATGGTCGCCGGTACTGGGGTGATGCCTCTAGCTGCAGGCATCACTCCGGTACAGCACTTTCCCAAAATATTGGCAATATCGGTAACCTCAGGGGCCGATTCCGATATATCGGGAAAAGTGCATATCGGCCCCCCGATATATCGGCATTGCCAATAATCGGTCGATCCCTAGTACCCAGTACAGTTGCTATTGCTTCTCATGAGGTGTTGGGATTTCAAGTTTTAAGTGCTTAATATGCGCTCTGTATTCCATTCTATGCATGAGTTTATTATAATTGTTTTATGGGAGCTGCATTGTTCACTCATGCTGAGGCATTGTAGTGCTAAATTTTGACTGTTTCTCTATTTGCAACTGTCTATGGAAATGTAAATAAAAAAAAAAAAATTTAAATCACAAAATTTGTGCGCATTTCCAGAACACACACACACACAATTTCACTTTTACGATGCAATTCAAATATGCAGTTAAAAAAACATGTGAAACTCAAAGCTCAAAAAGATGCATGAGCTACTTTGCCGCCTTTATCAGGCATAGGGCAGCCCATTGAATTGAAGAGGCTGCCCTATGCATGTAGCGCCACACACAAAAACATGTGTATGCGAGATTTTGCATGCATTCAAAAAATCCTATAATGGGAATTCAGCCTTAGAAATAGTTGCCCTTTTGGCATGAACCAGGTTTGCAAGATGGCCAATCTGGGCCTAACAGAATATAAGATAATGATTTTGTTCATAGCATGTTCTATGACACTTAAACCAAGGATAATTAAAAAAAACAGCATATTCAGCAACATAAATTGCAACTGTGCAGTAACTCAGAGCAATAAAAAAAAAAAAAACTTCATATTTTAGCTTAGTATGATCAAAACAATAAAAAGGGGAACTTAACTGTATCTGAGCACCACAAACTGAAAAAGCTAATTTTTTTTTTTTTTGCATAATCTGTTTATTTTAAACTTTTTAAACGAACATACAGCGGTCTGATAACCTCAGATAGTTGACAATCGTACTGGATCTAAAGCATTACAAAAATGTAAAGTTTCCAAAAGGTACAGGTTAAGGGGTGCACCGAGCCATATACTGCAGTGGGATCACGCCAGAGTAAGCAAAAGGCCCACCGGCTCCAAAATGCAATAGAATAGTAGACCATTGATAGCAGTAAAATAGAGGTGTACAAACCCACAAATCACAAAAACACAATCTGAAAGCACTATTTAATTCATTTTTAATATACAACGCAAAACTCCCCTACCTATCCATGCCTCCTTGCTTTATTTTGATGAGAATTCACTTTAAAAAAACATCCCCTAGCATTTCTAGCCGCAGCAATCTTGAAGAAGGGAAGATACTTCATGTAGAATTTGTTTCCTGGAATCCATGTGCCCTTAGCTCAGACATGAAGGCAGGAGGGTGTGCTTAGTTATGAAAAAGCCAGGTGAAAGAAAAAGAAATGCATAAGACTCCCAGGATTCTGACATAATTTTGGCCTTCGCCAGAAACCAGGATGGTACTAAAGAAATCTAAAAAAAAAATATGAACAAGTAAATATAATATTTTTACTTGCCCCCTGGGCAACGTTCGGCCCAGGGGGCAAGTAAAAACCAGAGGCCCATGGTGCAGTGACTCTGCCCCCCCCCCCACTCTCCCTCACCCCCTCCCACTCTCTCAATCCTCCTCCTGACCTCCATTCCAAGCTGAAGCCCTGCTCCAGATACTCTGTACTTACCATCTGAATCCGCATTTCCGACCTGGCCAGCAGGGGGAGGTGGGGGGGGAGCTGGGACAGCTCGGTTGGGGCTGGCTGGGGCAGAAGAGTCTCCAGTGGGGCATGGAATCGGCCTCTGCACAGACACAGTTTACACCATCCATGCTGGGGGGGGCTGGGTGCAGCCTTTTTACGGGGCATCAGAGCAGCCCAGGGGGCAATTGCCCTCCTGCCCCCTGGCCCAGTCCTCCCCTGCTTATATAGCGCCATCAATTTACGCAGTGCTTCACATGGATATTGTACAATCACATCAGTCCCTGCCTGCAAGGAGCTTACAATCTAAGGTCCCTAAAGAAATCTGAGTGGGGGATTCATCCTGATTATGATGATTCATAAAAAGAAATGATAATAATCTGCACTTCAGAAACAATATGCAAAACCATTTGTCAGAAAAGCATTCCTTTACACCTTGTAGTTTTGGCTGTGAGCAAAACAGGTGTATGAAGCCCTATTTGTGGATGTTCCTAAGGAGGGAGGTCCAGCAGAGCCTCTCTGCTATGGCCTCCTGTAGTCCTTCCTCCCCTGTTGCCAATCTCTCTCTCTGCATGAGCAGTGACAGCGCTCGTCTGGTTTGCACATCTCTTGTCTGAGACGAGTGCGGTCGCTGAGATATAATTCAATATTCATCTCCTTGCAAACATCATGGTCAGACTGCAGGGGCGTGGGGAGCTGTTGTCTGAGCTAGCTCAGGATAAGCACCACCTACAAAGATGGGGTGAAAAATGAACTTTGTCCCTTGGAAAGCAGGAGTAACTATGAAAAACTTTGGTGCAACGACTACATATTGCAGTGTCCACGTGCGTCAGCTAACTTGATTAAGCCTCAACTTGCATGTGATCACTATGTTATATCTGACAAAGTGATCACATGAATGGAAACTACGCTCATTGGCTCCTGAGAGTCCGTGGGTAACAGAGTTACCTTCCTATCTATTTACTAACGCTAGAAGCATAAGTATTAAAAATAACTAATGTTGATCAAGAGAGTTTAGTTCCCCTTTACAGCCAAACTCCAGATATATAAAAAATACTGCAGTTAAATGTTCATTGATACAGGATATCCCTAAATGTGTTTTTAATACAAGCAGTGCAAGAACCCAAATTTGATTTGGCATTAGCCTCTTCCACTTTACAGCAGAGCTCAGACTAAAGGGCCATACACACTATAAGATTTTCTGAAGACTTTTTCCTTCAGATTTACCTTTTCTATGTAGTGCAAGGGCCTGCCAGATTGCATACAAATTGAAAGTGTTTAGGTTTGACCTCATATATGGTTTTGGTAAATCTAAAGGAAAAAGTCTTCAGAAAATCTTATAGTGTGTATGGCCCATTAGGGAGGGAGAAACAGCAGAATCAACCAATTAGCCATGCTGTAGTGTGAACAGCATTCCAACATGTTGGGACAGCAGATAAGCTCACCAGGGTGCTGCGACTCCTTTCACTGTCCAGCCACATGTTGGTGACCCAGATAGCAAGCAATTGTGCTGCAAATTTGAAAATGGTCTGCTAAGCTATTGCTAGACTTGCCAGGCTTCACAAGTTTGTTGCACAATTGCAGCAAGTCCGCATTGCATGATTTCAGATCAACGTTCTGTGCAAACATTCTGCAAATCGGCTGCAAGTTCTGGTTCAGTCATGTTGTGCAATAGTCATCCCACCACAGGGGTCACTGGGGCTGAATTTTCATGCTGTAGACTTGCAGAGCTCTTGCTGTAGACTCACCGCTGCAACTTTGCTCTTGCTAGAGACTTGTCATGAAAATTTGCTACATATTGGAAAAGTGTTAACTAGAACATGTGCTTCAAGTGCTCTGCAAATGCACAGCTTGCCAGTGAAAATGTGAAACAAGTTAGCAGCTTTACAATTCAACACTGCCACAAATTTGTAGCAAGTTACCCTTGCTATCTGGGGAGAGGGAAAAAAGTATTACAGAATTAATTATTTTGCATTAGATTCTTTAACTAATCTCATTATTGGTTGGATTTAACAGCTGGTGTTTTTACCTATTAATACATCTGATGCATCAATGTTTGAATATTTTTTAATGGAGCACTTTATAAACATGTGCCAAGTAGTAGAACAATTCTCCTGCGCTCAAGTGAAAAATAGGCTGGAGGGAAGAGGAATACTTCAGACTTGAGTGGACAAAGCTTGCAGTCTTGCTGCCCCTTCAGGATCAAGGGTTGCAGCAACTCTTTTTGGCTCTGAGGAAGGGGGTTTGCCCATGAAACGCGTCAACCTAGACACAGCAGCCTCATACGGCACACTGTATACCATTCAACACAGTGTGGTTCCTTGGCTACCTTGGAAACTTTATGTGTATTATGTTGATGTGTGTCCATACACACCTGTTTTGTGAGTATAATGTATACTTTTTTATATATTTTTAACAAATTTTTAGTGGTAATGCATTAGGTCGGTGCGCCCCTTTTTTCTTCTTTTTTTGTTGTTCCACTTTATAAACATAGCAGACAAGTGATGAAATGTTCTGCACTGTTGGAACATCCTTTTAAAAATAATTTTATAGCTATTAAACTGAATATGCTCAGTGAATACTTCTTTCACAATAACGCTAAACATCAGAACTCATCAGTATCGCATTTTTATCAATGTAAGATGATAGCCATAAAGAGAACCTTCTGAAAAATGCCATAACATGAGTGTCAAGAAAGAGAAAGCACAGTATTTATTGCTAGAGGGGTATTGATTATTCTAAACCTTGGAAGCTATTCATGGAGCAAGAGGTCAGGAATGTCATTTCAAGCACACGGAATTATATTTTTGCAGCTTCCATGCAAAATGTAATAAGTGAGAGTCGCCACAAGGGGGAGCAACAGACGCTTAGCTAACTGTAACTGGTTTTAACTCTGAATGCAATGTAAATACATAGATTATCTTTTTTTTTTTTTTTACTTACATAAAATAACCTATTTTTTATGTCAGATAGAAATGCTTCCAACTTTAGATTCAAAGACAGTGATAACAAACCATTAGTAGGAGTCTGAATTACTTTTATTACAAATGCTGCAGCAGTGACAGGAGGTTGACACTGAAAGAATTTTCCAAACAGATTTCAAAGAACATTGGTGTGGGAAGTAGGATAAGTATTTACCTGGAGCTTAATGTATGTATAGAATATGTACATTACATTTAAAACATTCATTTAACATTTTTAATAAAACTATCTTGTTTTAAAGAAATATCTCTTTTGGTCTTTGATTGGTACTTTGGTGGGTGGATCTGGCAGGCTCCTGTAAACATCACATTACCCTGCCTCTGATCTTCTTTCCAAAGTCCGAAAGCTATATAATAGAATGCATCCCTTTAGCCGTGCATTCTCCTCCCTGCTGGTGACTGGGTGTTGCAAACTTTAGCTGTGCAATCTGCCGATCAGTTGCTTGATTAGATTATTAGATTTTTAAGGAACTCAATATATACTCAAATATCCAGAAAATAGGTTATAACCTTTTACAAAGTATATTAAACAAGGTGACAACAGAAATGATGAAAACAGTCAAATTGATAATGTGTCTCCACATATTTTAACCACCATGACTAATCACATATGGGCAGTTGTATATGGCATCATATAGTGAATAAGCTCCAACGTGTTTTTATTGCAATTAAAAAAATCTTCATCAGGGGTCATAGTAAGGTGGTAGATTCTGAAATTTAAATGTCAAAATCATATAGAGAAATGACACTCAACATTATTAATAGTACATCATGAGAAGACACTTACAAACATCAAATCCAGCTTTCAATGTGTTCTCCGGATCTCAGTGTTACCTCAAAAAATCACAAATAACCCCCACTACAAAGCAGACCAAAACAAATATAAGGGGTCAAATATAGGATAACTTTCTAAACAAAACCACTGCAGGGCATCTAATTTATTATATATGGCTGGAAATTACCATTTGTGGATGTTCCAAAATAAGGAGGTATGGAGTAAGATTTTGCAGACATGGCCTACACTATAAAAGAATTCACAACTAAAAAATCAGCAAGGTAATTGAGCAATCTAAAATACATAATACATGGGCTCGAAAATATGCCAAAATAAATCACCTAATAGACAACACATAGGTGTTATAAAAGCATCATGAAGTGCCCAGATTACATATCACTATCCATTTAATAAAAGAAAAGAAAGGACAGAACAGGGGAAGACAAAGAACTTTCCCTTAACCTAAAGAGAGAAAAAAATCTAATCAGTAAAAGCCAAAATGAATAGCTAAAGCTGGAGCATAAGATTCAGGAAAAATGGCTTACCCCCAACTAATGTTCTACAAAGCATAAATCACTAGACATGTGCAGAACAGAAACATTTGCTTCCTTTGGTTTTGGGTAAATATGTTATGTTATTCATTTTCTAACTAATTTCAATTTTTCAGAAAAACTCAGATTTGAATAGGTCAAAAATGTATCGACCGATTCAAATTCTGTGTGAAGAATAGCTGGTTGTTAAAGCGGAGTTCCAGCCATTTACTCACCTGTCCAACGGTCCAGCGATGCGGCCGCCGGAAGCCTCGATCCTCTCCCTCGGCGCCGGCATCACTGCTGTGGGCACCCGGCTGTTACAGTTTGCGGCTTCACAGCCGGGTACCCACTGCGCATGCGCGAGTCGCGCTGCGCGCCGTGATTGGCCGGCAATCTTCTGGGACCTCTGACGTGTCCCAGAAGATTGCAGGGAGGGAGGGGGAGAGGAGAACTTTCTCGCTCAGGGCGCCGCGGCGCTCCGAGCGGAAGTGGGAGCGGGTACCTGTCAAAACTAGGTACCCGCTCCCCCCCCCCAAAAATGACATGCCAAATGTGGCATGTCGGGGGGTCAGGACTCCCTAAAGCGGAAGTTCCACTTTTGGGTGGAGCTCCGCTTTAAGGAGCAGGCCTGGGAAGCCGGCCACTGCATCCTTACAATCGATGACTCATCAGCTGTCAGCGGATTTCCACACTGACAGCTGAATGTGAACAAAGGAATGCCCGCATTTAAAAATAAAGAAAAAAAAATGTGGGAATCCCCCTCCATCCATACCAGGTCCTTCGGGGGGGAAAATAAATAAAAACACAGAGACAGTTTTTGACAATTCCTTTATTTAAAAAAAAAAAAACACTGTTTCTCAAAGTAAATCCAGTGTCAATCATGATGAACACCGACCCGAAAAAAAGGGGCCTGCAGCCAACGAAGACTCCCACCATCTGACAGCTCCGCCGTCTGATAGTTCTTAAATAACTAAGGGGGGGGGGGAGCCATTCAATGACGTCACTGGGTGATCCTGCCTTCTTGTGAAGTCATCGAATGGGACATGCTGGGTCAAGGATGTCACAAGTGGACGGAGTAACCCGGTGGTGTCATCAGGTGGCCCTGCTCCTTATTTATTTAAGAACTGTCAGACAGCGGAGGGGTCAGATGGCAGGAGCCTTCATCAGGTGGGGACCTCTTTTTTTTTTTAATTTATCAGGTCGACAGGGGCGTTCATCATGATTAGCGCTGGATTTAATTCGGGGGGCTTTGTTTTTGTTTTTTTAAGAAAAGGAATTGTCAAAAGCTGTCTCTGTGTTTTTATTTATTTCGATAAGTCCACCACTTGCAGACCCCCACAACCACCAGCCAGGGTTGTATGGAAGAGGCCCTGGTCCTCATCAACATGGGTACAAGGTGCTTTGGGTGGGAACCCTCCTCCCCCGAAGCACCCCTCATGTTAAGAACATGTGGCTTGGCATGGTTCAGGAGAGGGGGCTGCTGGTTAATCCCCCCCTTTCCTGACCTGCCGGGCTGCATGCTCAGATGGGGGTCTGGTTTGGTTTTTGGGGGGGGGGGGGCATGCCATTTTTTTTATTTTATTTATTTATTTATTTATTTATTTATTTATTTATTTTTCTTTTTTTTTTTATTGCTGGCATTTTTTTGTTTACATTCAGCTGTCAGTGGGGAAACTTGCCGACAGCTGATGAGTCATTTGTTGTTAAGGATGTGGTGCCTGGCTTCCTGACCCGTTCCTTCTTCAAACAGCATTCAAGTCAGTCAATACATTTTTGACCGATTTGAATTAGAATTGTTCTGAAAATATGAAATTTTTTAGAAAACAAAAAAACGAAACAAAATTAATTGTAACTAAATTCTTTACTATTGTTACCCGGAAATTCAGATACATCCGAATATCCAAATAACCAAACATTCGTCAGAATTTAGATTTGGACAAAACAAATTGCACATGTCTATATATCACACAGATCATCCATAAAGTCCAGATATCACAGGAGCAATGCACGTGCACTAACAGGGGTTCTAATCCCTGTCCACTCTATCCAAAACAAAAAAAAAGCAAACACCTTTAGTTAAACTTTAAAGTAGAAATTAAGCTAAAACCTAATTAATCTTAAAAGTGTTACCTTCCCCTTGTAACATCTAGGCTGACTAACCTGTGTAAAAAAAAAAAAAAAAAAAAAAGAAAAGATGTACAGTATATACTTAACCTATTTTCAGCCTGTTCCTGTCTGGTTATATGATCTCCCCTGTGTCAGCCAGCAGCTGCTGCAGGGGAGTGGAAGCATCGCTGACAATGGCTGCACATTGAGAGGCTATGGGTGATGTCATCGCTCCCAGCTTTCACAGCCATTGTTGGGCGTTCTCTTCATTCCCCAGCAGCCATGGCTGATTGGCTCAGAAGATCACAGGCCTGGACCACAACAAGCTGAAAAGAGGTAAGTACTGTATATACAGTACATCTTATTTACACAGGTTAGTTAGTATATTGTAGGTGTTAGGAGGGGGGCATTTAAAGTGTATTTGGGCTTTAGCTGGAATTTTACTTCCAAGAGGGGAGGAAAAACAGAACAAGAAGCAAATGAGGAATGATGCAGAGCAAGGAACATGCTGATACTGTACGTTGAGAAAGCAGAGTGAGGTCATCATTGTGTACTTCTCATTTCACCATTCAGTTAAAGGGCCAGGTCATATCAGGAATCGCACAGGAGTATTCCATTCCTGTGCGATTCACATGCGATGCAGTGAGCCCCTTCACTTTCATTTCAAAATGCACTGTGTTTACTACATGCGTTTGAGGTGTCATTAACTTAACATTGACACCTGCTCTGCTGCAGATCACAACTGCAGTAAATTTTGAACGCGGTGCTGAAAACGCGCACAGAACTTGGGTTTCCCGCATGACATTCTGGTGGGAACAGGCACACAGCATGGAGGGTAGAGAGGAGACCTGTTTGGAAAGTAAAATGGTCCCCTCAGTCAATACCTCCTTGCTTCCTGCTTACCAACTCAGTTTCAGTAGAATAGCAGTAGAGTACATAAACAAACCCCCAAAAGAGGGGCGGGGGCGGCGACTGTCGGAGGACTCAGAGAAAGGAATTTTACAGGTAAGATTTTACAAAAATTCAGTTTTCTCTTACGTCCTCCGACAGTCGCTGCCTCTTCATATTCGTCACTAATGGGGTTATTGACCTTTGCTCCGTAGGAGTAGCTAGGCAACAGAATATATTAACCACTTTACCCCCAGCCACTGTGCTGCTACTGCGGCACAGTGGCTCGTTCCCGTCCAGCGACGTAGACCTACGTCGCTGGACTCCTCCCCCTGTAGGCGGCGCTTGCGCGCCGCCGGAGGCGCGCTCCCGCTGTTTTCAGTCACAGCGGGAGTCGGGCCAGGGGAGGAGCAGCGGCGATCGCCGCCGCTCTTCCCCGATCGTCGGGGAATCGAGTGAGGAGATCCGCCCGCTTGTGTAAACAGAGCGGGCGGATCTCCTAAGTGACAGGGAGTGACAGATCGGAGTGTTCAGCATAGCTGAACATCCGATCTGTCCCTGTGTCACTCAGTCACCTCCCCCCCCACACGTCAGTAAGCACCAGGCATACATTAACCCCTCCCTCTCCAATAAAATTAACCCCTTCACCGCCAGTGTCATTTTTACAGTAACAGTGCATATATATAGCACTGATTACTGAAGTAATGTCACTGGTACCCCCAAAAGTGTCAAAAATGTCAGTCAAGGATCCGATCTGTCCGCCGCAATGTCGCAGTCCCGCAAAAAAAAACGCAGATCGCCGCCATTACGCGTTAAAAAAAAAAACCCCAAAAATGACAGAAATCTTTCCCATAGTTAGTAAACGCAATAACTTTTGCGCAAACCAATCAAAATACGCTTATCTTGATTTTTTTTTACCAAACATAGGTAGCAGAAAACAAATTGGCCCAAAATTTTTAAAAAATTTGATTTTTACATTTTTTGGGGGGAATTTCATATAAAAAAATGTTAAAAAATATTGTTATTTTTTCAAAATAAACGCTTTTTTTTTGTTTATAGCGCAAAAAGTAAAAAGCGCACAGGTGATCAAATACCACCAAAAGAAAGCTCTATTTGTGGGAAAAAAAGGACGTAAATTTTGTTTGGGTACGGCGTCGCACGACCGCGCAATTGTCAGTTAAGGTCGCACAGCGCCGAATCGCAAAAAGTGGCCTGGACGTAAGACAGCAAAATCCTCCGGTGGTAAAGTGGTTAATATCAAAGCTTTTAACATATCCCACCCCCAGGGGGTGGTCCCCTCAGTCAATACCTCCTTGCTTCCTGCTTACCAACTCAGTTTCAGTAGAATAGCAGTAGAGTACATAAACAAACCCCGAAAAGAGGGGCGGGGGCGGTGACTGTCGGAGGACTCAGAGAAAGGAATTTTACAGGTAAGATTTTACAAAAATTCAGTTTTCTCTTACGTCCTCTGACAGTCGCCGCCTCTTCATATTCGTCACTAATGGGGACGTCCCAAAGCAGTGTAGACATGAGGGGTGGGAAAACAGCAGCCGCGCCTAAAGCAACGCAATACCCACATCAGAGAAAGGAACCTTACCAAAGTAAGAGAACCAACTGGGCAACAGGAAAACGTGCTCAACAGGAGCAACAACCCAGGAAAAAACAAGTAACTCAGGGGTAAAAACACCCCAACAGCCAAGGGCCCAAATAAGGGACCCTAAGGCACCGCCGCACTAAGGACTTTACGGCCAAAAGAAGCATCTGCTGATGCCTGAACATCCACTTTGTAAAAATTTGGAGAAGGTGTGAACGGACGACCAAGTCGCCGTCTTACACACCTGGGCCACAGAAGCCTGATGATGACAGGCCCAAGACGTACTCAGAGATCTGGTAGAGTGCGCCTTCACAGGCACGGGAGGAACCTTCCCCCTCAAAGCATAGGCCTGCTCAATGGTCTGTCTGATCCATTTGGCGATGGTAGAAGCCGAAGCCGCCATGCCCTTCCGAGGTCCCTCAGGAAGGACAAAGAGAGAATCCGACTTGCGAAAGGATTTAGTTGATGACAGGTAAACCCTGATCGCCCTAACAACATCCAAGGAATGTAAAGCCACCTCCTTCGGATGCTTAGGCTTCGCGCAAAGCGAAGGCAAGACAATGTCCTCATTGAGGTGAAATTCAGAAATTCTCTTCGGAAAAAAAGATGGGTTAGGTTGCAAGACCACCTTATCCAAGTGAAGCACCAAATACGGAGACTTGCAGGACAAGGCCGCCAGCTCCGACACCCTGCGAGCCGAAGTAATCGCCACTAAGAAGGCAACCTTCTTGGACAACAAAGACAACGAGATCTCCCTGATATTTTCAAAAGGAGCATGTTGCAACACGGACAGAACAAGGTTCAAATCCCATGGAGGCAAAGGCTCCCTCCTAGGAGGGACCAAATGTCGCACCCCTTGAACAAAGGTGCTAACCAAAGAGTTAGACGCCACAGGACGTTGAAAAAGAACGGCCAGCGCAGAAATCTGACCCTTAATCGTGGCCAACGCCAAACGCTGGTCCACGCCCGTTTGAAGGAAAGCCAACACTCTCGACACCGAGTATGAGCGAGGGGAATACCCCCCGGACTCACACCAGGCAAAATACGCCTTCCAAGTACGGTAGTAAATCTTCCCTGAAGAGGCCTTCCTGGCCTTGATCAAAGTGGGAATGACCTCAGGGGAGAGACCCCTATCCTTCAAGACCTGGCTTTCAACAGCCAGGCCGTTAAAGCCAGCGACTGTAAAGCAGGATGGAATATAGGTCCTTGAGACAAAAGGTCTGCTCGAAGAGGCAGACGCCACGGAGCGTCGACCGCCAGATTCACGAGGTCTGCGTACCAAGACCGGCGAGGCCAGTCCGGTGCCACCAGAATCACCGTTTTCGGGTCCGAGGCCAACCTGCGAAGAAACCTGGACATCAGCTGAATCGGTGGAAAGGCATACATCAGACGATACAGATGCCAGGGCGTAACTAACGCGTCCGAGGCGTCTGCCCGAGGATCGCGCGTCCTTGCCACGAACCTTTCCACCTTGTGATTTAGACGAGACGCGAACAGGTCCACATCTGGGGACCCCCACTTCGCGCACAACATCTGGAAGACATCCGGGTGAAGGGACCATTCCCCCTGGTCCAGGGTCTGGCGGCTCAGATAATCCGCCTGCCAGTTTTCCACCCCCGGAATGTGAACTGCAGAGATCGCCGGGACGTGCGTCTCGGCCCAAGACAGAATGTCGGCTACTTCCCGAGCCGCCCGAGCACTCCTGGTGCCCCCTTGGTGGTTGATGTAGGCCACCGCTGTGGCATTGTCCGTCTGCACCTGAACTGGACGGCCCTGAAGCCTGTCCGCCCAACGCAGAAGACAGAGATTTATCGCTCGCAATTCCAGAATGTTGATCGGAAGGGAAGCTTCCTCCTCCGACCAAATTCCCTGGGCGGACAAAACGCCCAGAACACCACCCCAGCCCGACAGGCTGGCATCCGTGGTGATCACCGTCCACGACAAGGGACGAAAGGACTTGCCCCCCGACACCGCCGGGGACTGGAGCCACCACAAAAGACCCCTTCGGGTGTGGCGGCTCAACGAAATCCGCAGATCCAGAGATTGCGGACGCCCGTCCCACACGGCCAGGACCTCCGCCTGAAGCTCTCGTGTGTGAAACTGGGCGAAGGGAATCGCCTCGAAGGCCGAAACCATCAATCCCAGACACCTCATACACGTCCAGAGGGACGAGCACTGATCGTCCCTGAGGGACCTGTCTTCGCACTGAAGTGTCCGAAGCTTGTCTTCCGGCAGGAAGACCTTCGCCTGAACAGAGTCCAGAATCATCCCCAGGTAGAGAAGACGAACCGACGGACACAACGTCTATTTTGGAAAATTTATCGTCCAGCCAAATTCCTGCAGAGTCTGCATCGTGATGGACAGGTCGTTCACCAGACCCTGATTGGTCGCGGACCGAATCAGGATATCGTCCAGATACCCCAGGACAGAAATGCCCTGGGCCCTCAGTAAAGCCAGAACCGGCGCAAGCACCTTGGTGAAAACCCGAGGAGCTGAAGCGAGACCGAAGGGCAACGCCACGAATTGATAATGATCCTCCGCAATGGTGAATCGAAGGAACCTCTGATGACCCTCGAAAATGGGGATGTGTAGGTACGCATCCTTCAAGTTGATGGAGGCCATGAATTCCCCCGGAACCAGGGCAGCCACCACCGAGCGCAGGGATTCCATGCGAAACTTGCGAACCTGCACAAAGCGGTTCAGAGCTTTCAAGTCCAGAATCGGACGTACTTTGCCCTCCTTTCTGGGCACAGTGAACAGATTGGAATAGATCCCCCGAAATCTGTCCCGATGAGGCACCGGAACCACCACTCCCTGGGCCCGCAGGTCCCGCACCGCCAGGTGCAGATCCTGCAAGCGCTCCGGAGTCAGCTGAAGGTTTGAGGGGAAAAATCTGCCCGCCAGCCGAGAGAGAAACTCGATCTTGTATCCAGATCGAACGATTTCCTGAACCCACCTGTCCCGAACGCGGTCCAGCCAGGGTTGAAGAAAACCGAGCAAACGTCCCCCCACCCCAGAAACGGGTGAGGGCGCCTCTTCAGGCCGCATTGTTATGGGCAGCGGATCCGGACTGGCCGGACTTCTGCTTACCCGCCCACGGCTTCTTCTGGGAGCCTTGGCCTTTGAAGGGCTTGCCCTTATAGTGAGACCGAAAGGCACGAAAGGACCCCTGAGAGGGCCTAAACGAAGCATTCTTCTTACCACGAACAAACTTATTCTTGTGAGATTGGGGCAAGAGAGTGCTCTTACCCCCAGAAATACCCTTTATCAGAGTATCCAAAGATTCGCCAAAAAGGCGGGATCCCACGTAGGGCAAATTTGCCAGAGTCTTGCGAGAAGATTGGTCAACCGACCAACATTTCAACCAAATCCGGCAACGGTTCAAGACCGCCACACTAGAAAGGCGCGCCGCCAAAGGGACTAAATCCAAGTCCGCATCACACAAATACATGACACCCTGATGAATCTGATCCACCATAGCCAAAGTTGTCGGCGGGGCAGAATCAGCCACCAGAGTGCGCCTGAGCACCTGCGTCCAATCCGCAATAGCCTGGGCTGCCATAATGGAAGCAAAAATAGGCTTCAGCATAGAACCAGCAACCGTATAGGCATGACGGGCCAGAAATTCCAATCTCCTGTCCGTAGGGTCCCGGAACACCGGGGTATCCTCAGCAGGGATCGCAGTTGATTTATTCAAAATCGCCACCGCGTGATCCACCTGAGGCGGTACACACCAACGCTCATCAGTAGCCGGTGTAAAGGGATAACGCAGCTTGAACCTACTCGGCACAGCAAAAGGCTTTTTTAAATTGCGCCATTGCTCATCAACCGCGCGCTGAAATTCCATAGAGCAAGGAAAAACCTGCGATGTTTTGCGTTTCCTCTGCGTCCCATAAGAGGACAACAAAGCAGGAGGACATGGTTCATCCTGCAAATGCAGCGTTTGCTTGATAGAAGCAACCAACTCATCCATGAGTGCAAGCTCTTCAGACGAGCCAGGGGGAGAATTATCAACCCCTTCCACCTCAGCCTCCCCGTCAGACCCCACAAGGTCCAGGGATGAGTGAGACCCTGAGAAGGGCACTCCAGCCATAGCAGCCCCATCGCCCTCTGAATCAGAGGAAAGAGACACCCTGGGCCGTTTTGTGGATCGATCAGCCACCAGCATCAGCACCTGAGCAGCCAAGTTTGCCACAATAGTGGCCAGATCAGCCCCCTCAGGGGAAGCAGCAGCCCCTTGGCCCCCCACCAGGGTGGGAGGAAACTTGCAATCCTGAGAATCCATGCCCCAGCAAAAAAATTAATAAAGGGTACTGCCCCTTTAAGATCGCGGCGAGCGCTGCCCACCGCACCCACTGAACACACTGACCCCCACAGGGATAAGAAACTGGGCAAGGAATACAGGAAAAAAGGAGATATAAAACCTGGAGAGCTCACACAGGCTGCTGCACCGATCGCTGTCCCAGAGGAAAAGGAAGTGATGCAAGACTGACCGCCCCTATGAAGCCTCTGTAAGGCTACACAAACATGGCCGCTGGCTGAGGACAAAACCCTGGGCAAAGAGAACATGGCGCTGACATGTGGGATCGATCGCCGCTCAAAATGGCATGTTTGGCGCCAAAAACGTGTGCAGTACCTCACAGGACCTGCCACCATAATTTTTGCCCCAGAAAAAATGGCAGATCGCCGCAGCGATCGCCGCACAGCATGTCTAAAATCTTACTGCTTCACATGACACCCAGCAGAGCGGGAGAGCCCCCCCCTCACAGCCCACACACAGGCAGCAAGTGCACACAGGAGCTGACAGGGAGCACAGCAGCCACACAGACATGCAGGGTCACACAGTCCCAGACTGACACCCAAAAAAGACAGGTCCCCACATAGAGATACACTTACCAGTCCGGATGGCGTGGGGAGCCTGCTCCAGCGACCAAACCGCAGTACTGAGGACAGGGAGTGTCGCAAGCATGACGCAGTGGAGTTGCGTTGCGAAACCGCAATGGCGTCCAGTGAGGTTGCCACCTCACCGATAGCATCCCTGCAGCGAACAGGGATGGGTCGTTCAATGTGCCAGGGCAAAACCTAAGCTGAACGCTCGATGGCAGGCTGGGAAGCCCCTGGCCCTGAGCCCGGGGATCCAGGGTGGCCAGACTGAGACCCAGCTCCGCACGATCATCTTCATCAGAAGAACTAACTAATGCTGGAAATAAACAGCTAAGTAAAAGAAAGAGAAAAAACTTTAAATAAAATCAAAAAAGAGAAAAGTGGCTGAGACTAAGAGCCCCAGCACAGGAACAGCCTGCGTACTCCTGAGCTAGGCATGTGAAACTGAGTTGGTAAGCAGGAAGCAAGGAGGTATTGAGGGGACCACCCCCTGGGGGTGGGATATGCTAAAAGCTTTGATATTAATATATTCTGTTGCGTAGCTACTCCTACGGAGCAAAGGTCAATAACCCCATTAGTGACGAATATGAAGAGGCGGCGACTGTCGGAGGACGTAAGAGAAACACAGTTTTATTAATTCATATTAAAATATATTGTCATTACATAAAAGTAATCTCATGTTACAGTATACTATGCACAAGTATACTACCTTATTGATGTGGCAAAATGCCTAAAGATTTAAAGTTCAACTAAAGGCAAAACTTTTTTTTTAGTTGTGGATAGAGTAGAGAGGGATTAGAACCCCTGTCAGTTTTTTTTTCTGTCTGTGCCCCGGTTAAGGAGATTCACCCTCTCTATTTCTCTTGTTTACCATTATCATTGAAAGTGAAAGTAAAAGAAAATCTCAAATTTTGGGGTGAACCCCTCCAATCTTCCAACGAGGACACTAGTTCTGTGACCTGGGGGTCCCCAAGGAATTCCCTTAATTTGGGGGGATTTCCTCTTACTTCCTGTTTGGCTATGGGACAAGAAGTGAAGGGAAATCTCTGCAATGGGACACAGATGGCAAAACAAATCTGTCAAGCGTTTTTAATCCTCCCTTACTCTATCCAGGTAATCATGAGTTAATTTAATTAAATAAATCTTTAGCCTAGGCACCCTCTAGTGGGCATTGCTTTATTATGTTTTATTCTAAACTTATTTAACATGGGTTAAATATAGTTTTGCCCTTTGGATAAAATGGAAATCATCTAGTCTTGATACATTCAGCAGCAAACGCATTCCGCCACATCTATAAGGTAGTATACTTGTGCATGGTCTGAGGAGATTTTTTTTAGGTTTTATATGAAGCAGTTCTCATAGTATATTTGTTCAATTATGTCTAATTTCAAGGAAGGAGAGACATTGGTTGGAGGATGCCAGCATGGGAGGGTTCTCTCTTAGCGTCGCTAGTGGAGCTTGTCCCCCTCCTGTATATTTGGGCACACTCTTGGTGATTCTGTTGATGCAGTGGGTGGCGGTATAAATATGAATTACTTATAAATCAGTAATGATGACAACAATTATTATTGTATTTAGATTGTATACTGTACAAAGATGTACCAATGGCTACTGAGGAAGTGGTCCAGGAAACGCCTCGAGCCTTAAGATTATCACACGTGGACAAGATGCATCATACTGTCAATATTGGCTTTTTATGGTTATATACTGTAATATTAGACTTTTTTTTATGTAATTACAATATATTTTAATATGAACTAATAAAACAGTGTATTTTAAGTATAAAAGTGCTGTGCCTCAAAATTCCTATTTTGATACTCTAACAATTTTAGGATGATATACTATATAGGGATGTGGCCGGGGCGCTGATAAGACAGTACAGCCAGCCCTCCTGTACAGGGCCCGGGCCCCATCAATTTAACAGGGGGGCAGGCACCTGCTGAGAAGGAGGGCTGGCTGTACTGCCTTATTGCAGACACCGATCCTCGTCTGCCTTCCCCCACAGTGCTCCCAGCTTCTCCTTCTTATCAGGGCCACTGACAAGGCAGTACATCCAGCCCTCCTGTACTGGGCCCAGGCCGCGTCAATTCAAAAGGGGGACCAGGCACCTGCTAAGCAGGAGGGCCAGCTGTATTGCCTCATTACAGAAACTGATCCTCTTCTGCCTCTCTGTGCAGCGCTCCCGGCTTCTCCTCCTTATCAGAGCCGCTGATAAGGAAGTACAACTAGCCCTCCTGTACCGGGCATGGGCCCCATCAGTCCAAGCGGGGGCCCGGGCACCTTCTGAGTAGGAGGACTGGCTGTACTGCCTTATTGCAGAAACTGATCCTCTTCTACCTCTCTGTGCAGCGCTCCTGACTTCTCCTCCTTATCAGAGCCACCGATAAGGAAGTACAGCAACACCTCCTGTACCGGGCTCGGGCCCCATCAGTTCAAGGGGGGGGCCCGGGCACCTGCTGAGCAGGAGGGCTGGCCTGGCTGTACTGCCTTATTGCAGAAATTGAGCCTCTGATGCCTTCCCCTGTAGCGCTGCCGGCTTCTCCCTCCTCCCTCCAGCTGTGATGCAGGGGGATCTGTTCTAGCATCCTTTCCCTCCCATCTCCCTGCTTTTAAGCCCCCCCCCCCCCTGTGTGCCCTTTTTCCCCGCAGCACTGCTGGATTCTCTCCTCTACTCCCCCGCCGGTAGCGGTGATGTTTCGGGGGGATTATCAGTTGATATTTTTGGGGGGGGAGCGGGGCCCTGTTAGGTAGGCAGTATGGGGCCCCATGATTTCTAACAGCAGCCCTGGATGCGGCACTTTAATCCCTGCAAGTTGCATTTGGGTTTAGTCATTTCACCAGTTCCTCATATTAAAAACAAAATTCTCTTTTTCAACCGGATCAGAGTTCTTCTTTAAGACAAGCTGCAGAAATTGTGTAGGACAAAGGGAAGACAAGGACATAAGTCTCAAGGAAGATAGAGGAAGGCTGGAAGCTGCAATAATTAAAACATGCAGAGCTCATCAATAATGCAGGGATCATGGAATAGCAAGTGGTCACGGCACGGAAATTCCTTTATTTTCTTTGTCTGTTGATCACGTGAAATAGGGATGATCTATGAAAAGGAATTTGAGCATCATTGTTTTGTTATCTGACCTTGAGAATGTCCTTTTTATCTTTGCATGTCTGTGCTGCTAAAATTAGACTGAGGCATCTGAAAGAAAAGCATGCATTGTGCTTGTGTCATTTCCATAGACATCCAGCTGCTGTGTTTACACTTGTGCTACCATTTCTGAAATGAATGGCAGCTGAGTGCTGGCCAAATCCAAGCCTCTACCCATCCACTGTCACTATAACAGTGATACTAGGCTAAAGTGCAGGATGTATAGGCTAAAAATTCCAAAATGGTAAAGAATATTCATCTTTGGTATAATTCACCGCTTCAGCTCCTGCACATGTATATCCCTATGAACCAGAGGAATTTTACATTTCTGTTGTGGCCCGATTATTCAGCAATATCATTTTTTATTTTGGATAGAGTTTTTTTTTTTTTTCCCCATGTTGGTTCTATTGGGAAAATTTCCCTTAACTCCCTGTCCCTTAACAGAAAGTAGGATGAAATCCCTTCAAATTGAAGGAAATCCATTAGTCACCGAGCTCACCAGAACTAGCGGGTCTATCTGAAGATGTCCTTTCTATACGTACGTGTTCTTGTGCCCACTGAAAATTTGTGATTTTCTTTCACTTCTGGAAATGACGGTCATTTGGACAAATAGAGTGGATGAACGGAACAGCATGTTCTAATCCCTCTGCACTATATTTAAACGTAAAATAGTTTTGTCTTCATTTACACTGTAAGATGGCAAAATAATGCATTTATTTTTTTATTTTTTGGGGGACAAGCAAGGAGATATTACAATCTCAAGTCATCTTTCAGGGTGGCATAAGGCCCCTCCCACCTAGAAACAGAAAACACATCATCCACCACTATAAAAAAAAAAGCAACACACCTCTGAACCCAGATATTTGCGTTTCCTCTGGCTGAACAGGCACATCACTAGTTTTTTTTTTTACTTTATTTATGTTTAAGGTCCCTTTCACACAGGCTTTCCGAGCCTGTCAGTTTTTCAGGCGGACCTGATCGGATGCTCCATGCAGCCCTATGGAGCAGCGGATGTCAATGGGGACATGTCCGCTGACACTCGCTGCCATCCAATCTGTTCCTGTCTGTGAAATCCATACGGATGGAAACCCTATTTTCCATCCGTCTGGAGGATCGGATTGGATGAAAACAGACAAGCGGTCCGTTATCATCCGACCTCCCCATAGAGGGTCCGGGGCTCTAACAGCTCCATCTCTGCACACAGAGCGGAGACGGAGCTGTCATCCGCCTGCTCAGCGAGGATCGGCAGATCGATCCCCGCTGAGCAAAACGGACTGCGTCGGGCGCACCGCCCGTGTGAAAGGAGCCTTAGGTTGTTCTAGTTGCAGGGGCCTCTCAATGGGCTCCATTCACAAAGCAGTATTCTAGTCTTTATTATTTGCCGTAAAATAGTTCATAACATTTAAAAAAAAAAAATTTTTGGCATTCACAAAAAAATGCTACTAAAATAAGGCATGCAATATTTCATCGGAATATGCGATATTTCCTCATGAAACCATAAAGTATTTTATCTCATGCGTTATCCAGTGGAATGGATACAGTGGAGAAGAATTAGACCCCCCTGTCAGTTTTTATTGCTAATAAAGAGGTAAAATAGTTTAAACTGTAGAAATATGCCAATTCTCTAAATCAGTGCAGTCCCTGCAGCATATGTTTTAATACAAAAGAAAAAAAAGAGGACTAAAACACTTAGTTAAAGGGGAGCTGCTTTCCGAAGACACACATGGTGTATCAAAAACTAAATGTTAGAGTAAATTAGGTAAATACTAAATATTTTTCTAATTGTCTAATTGTCAAATATTGAAGGAAAATACTGTAGTATAAAAAAATCACACACATATATAAATACCCTTCTTCTACAAGGTTGTCTTTTTTTATTAGTGCAAGAAGGATATTTATATACACTATTTTGTCAAAAGTATTGGGACGCCTGCCTTTACACACACATGAACTTTAAAATGGTTGTAACCCTAAAATTCCTTTCACTGGCAGCCCCTCTGCTTTATATAGCCATAACACACTATGTAAGTGTTTCTTTAAATAGATGCCTCTAAATACCTTTTTCCAGTTATCTTCAGATCGGTCACGTGACTCCCAGCCACTCTGCTACTCAGATCCAGGGCTACAGTGGGAGGAGTCGAGATCTCCCTCTGGTGTCAGCCGGGAGGTCATGTGACCACCATGCTGGCCGCTAAGCACCTCCCACTGTAGGGAGTGGCGATTTTGGCTCTGAGGAAGAGGGTCCGCCCTCGAACACTGTAAGCCACATCAGGTTTTGAGGACGCCATCACGCTATCCAGCAGTAGAGAAGTGTCCTGGAAGCGAGCGGTGCCCATTTCCTATATGCTTGTTCATATGCTACGTTTGTGTGTATATTGTACGCTACCCTTCTTTGATTTTAATAAACTTTTAAGTGGTAATGCACAAGGTCGGTGCGCCCTTCTCTTGTTGTTTTCTTGTACCTCCCACTGTAGCCCTGGGTCGTAGTAGCAGAGCGGCTGGGAGTCACGTGACCAGCTTGCAGATAACTGGAAAAAGGTATTTAGAGGTATCTATTTAAACAAACACTTTTACAGTGAGCCAGATAAATGAGAGGGGCTGGCAGGATATTTTGTACATTTTTTTTTTTACAACGAATAGCGACAGGAGGGGAGGGGGGGGGCAGAGACAGCTCACAAGGACACGGGTGATCACAATCAGAGAGGGAGGGGGTGAGGAGGAATAGAGAGATGCGGATGACTGGGGCACGCAGGCTGACCACTGTGATCAGGGCTCAGCAGCCATGATTATCGTGGTCAGCTCACAGAGTGGGACACAGGAAGTGGCAGGTTTTTTACCATTTAGAGATTGCCAGATTAGACAGTACGAGCACTGTGCTGTTTAATCTGCTATAAAGAAACAGGATGTCCTTTTTTTTTTTTTTTTTTTTTTTTTTTTTTTTTTTAGGGTTGCAAACACTTTAATGGCATCCCAGTCTTAGTCCGTAGGGTTTAATATTGAGTTGGCCCACCCTTTGCAGCTATAACAGCTCTTCTGGGAAGGCTGTCCGCAAGGTTTAGGAGTCTGTCTATGGGAAAGTTTGACCATTCTTCCAGAAGCTCATTTGTGAGGTCAGGCACTGATGTTGGACGAGAAGGCCAAGTGTTCAGCCAAGCACTGGCCAAAGCTTGTAGGAGGAGTTTGCATTCTCTTCTGACTGTCCAAAGAGGCTGCAGGATCCCTGACCCTCTGTCTGGAGAGTGCTGATTGGCCCTGTGCTGATTACATGCACCCTCCCAAAAAATAAAAAATCTCTCTAGCAATACACACCAAACTGAGCATGTGCAGAGTGCCCCCATGGCTCTGTAAAAGAAGGGGAGTGTCAGAGAAGACACGATCAAATAGCCTTTTTACACAACGCACAGGATTAACCCCTTAGGTTCCACAGTGATAATAACAAGCATGCTTTCCTGTTGTGAGTTTTAATCAGTTTTTTATGCTTGATTCTGGGCAATAGCCCACCCCTTAGGCAGAACTAGATACATAAAATATAGATCCTGGAACATTTGATTGTACACCCTAAAGTTCAAACACACATGTGTGTGTTTGTGTGTGTGTGTATATATATATATATATATACATATACAGTATCTCACAGAAGTGAGTACACCCCTCACATTTTTGTTATATCTTTTCATGTGACAGCACTGAAGAAATGACACTTTGCTACAATGAAAAGTAGAGAATGTACAGCTTGTATAACAGTGTAAATTTGCTGCTCCCTCAAAATAACTCAACACACAGCCATTAACCACTTCAATACCGGGCACTTTTCCCCCTTCCTGTCCAGGCCAATTTATGGTTTTTAGCGCTGTTGCATTTTGAAGGACAATTGCGCGGTCATGCAACACTGTACCAAAATAAGTCGCGCTTGGTGTGATCAAATCATTGAAATACTAATTAACAAAATTAGCAAAACATGTCCATAAAGTCCATTGAAGGGCTGGATGAAAAGATGTGACTGTAGGGCTAAGGCTTACCAGAAATCAGTAAAGAGTATGCCAGATGATAACATAAGCATCCAATGGGAACCTGAAGGCATCTGTCGAAGTTGATACGCAGAATCTCAGAAGGCCACAAAATGGAGTTTATATGGAAATGTAAATAAAGAACGCCATAGTGTAAAACCAACAAAACTGGTGAATACAAAAATACTAGGTGCACTCACAATGTGAGACTATCACCAACCATAAATTCAAGTGATATGGTGTTGAATAAATACTCCTTACCAGAGTAGAAAAATATATAGACAATAAATGTTGTGACAATCCACGCAATATATCAGGTTTAAGTGAAATGTAGATGAAACTTCCACCATCAAACAGAATCGATTAAATACTCCTTACCAAATATGAATAGTAAAAAGCTGATCTGTGAGCATGCACGAAGAAGAAACACCTCCACCGGTATATATACTCCTTACCAAAAAATAATGTTATAAGGACTTGTGGTAAAGTAATCCAAAAAAGTTCCAAGGGGTAATAAACCAGAAACTCGTGACACCTCCACCTAAATGAAATCTCCTTACCAGATGGTAATAAAATCATACAAATAGCCTGATGGTATGATGGATCAGTGCAGAGGAGCGGACCTCAAGTGCCAACCAATGGAGACAGATTGTTCTTTGTACATCCGCTGAGACAGGCAATAAACTTCTTGCCACCAGGTGGCGTCTACATGAGTCCTGTGATGCAACACTGTCTACACTGTTCATGCAACACTGTACCTAAACCAAATTTATGTTATTTTTTTCCCCACAAACAGAGCTTTCTTTTGGTGGTATTTGCTAAATAAATAAAAAAAAGACCGAAAAGTTTGAAAAAAAAAAAATTTTTTTGTTTATGTTATAAAATTTTGTAAAGAGATACATTTTTTTCTGCACTGATGAGCACTGATGAGGCCACACTGACAGGCACTGATGAGGAGGCACTGATGGGGTGGCACTGATGGGGTAGCACTAATATGCTGCACTGATAGGCAGCACTGATATGCAGCACTGATATGTGGCACTGATAGGTAGCACTGATATGCAGCATTGGTGGGCACTGATAGGTGGCACTGCTGGGCACTGATAGGCAGCATTGATGGGCACTGATAGTCGGCACTAATGGGCACTGATAGGTGGCATTGATGGGCACTAATAGGAAGCACTGATCGGCACTGATGGGCGGCTCTGATGGGCGGCACTGGTGGGCAATAATGGGCACTGGTGGGCAGCACTGATAGATGGCAATGATGGGCACTAGTGGACAGCACTGATGGGGAGGGTACTGGCGGACAGCACTGATGGGGAGGGCACTGGTGGGCTCCCTGAGCCCTGATTGCCATCCCTGGTGGCCATGGTGGGCATCCATGGGGTCATGGGTGGGCATCCCTGGGGTCATGGGTGGGCATCCCTGATGATTCTAGTGGCATCCCCCCCCCCCAAGGGTCTGCACTGGTAATCAATGCTCTGATTACCAGTGCAGACCCCCCCCCCCCCCCCCGGCAGGAGATTTCCCTGTCAGGCACAAACTGAAGAAAGCCGATCAACGGCACTTCCTAATTACTATGTGACCAGCTGTGATTCAACACAGCTGGTCACATGGTAAAGGGCCTACGCCAGTAGGCTCTTTACCGAGATCAGAGATGCGGTGTGTCAGAGTGGCACGCCGCATCACTGATCGCCACTTTGCGCATTATCCTGCCGCCGTCATATGACGTCCAGTCAAGATAATACAACCCCCTTCCCGCCGTCGTTTGCCTATAGGGCGGGCAGGAAGTGGTTAATCGAACAACAAAGGGACTTCCAGCGCTAACCGTGATATCTCTCACTCTCAGGAATGAATAAAGTCAAATTACCATGTGGTGCTGCTGCTAATTAATGCTGATTCAGCATAAGTCAGTGAATGGGGGGAGGGGCAGCAGCGCTATCCCACGGTACATAGTCTACAATGTAACTCAGGCAGGCTTGATGGAAAACCTTGAAAAGTTTATTTATAAAAATATATATATGTAGTGATGATTAAAACATAATAGAATGTGTTCCAAACCAGATCTGTGGCGTTGCTGGGGGTCACAGGATGACCGAGCCGCTGGATGAGCCGGAACTGTGTAGATGATCACAACAGGGAACTAGGCAGGAGGGAGAAAGATCTTATGTGCCAAAAGCAGACCGGACCAGCCGGTAGGGTGGCATGGCTTCCTCCCACCTGATAGTGTGGCTGCTCGCACCGAAGCAGTGTAGACGTGGTTAATGTCTAAACCGCTGGCAACAAAAGTGAGTACACCCCTAAGTGAAAATGTCCAAATTGGGCCCAATTGGCCATTTTCCCTTTCCGGTGTGACTCGTTAGTGTTACAAGGTTTCATGTGTGAATGGGGAGCAGGGGTGTTAAATTTGGTGTTATCGCTCTCACTCTCTCATGTTGGTCACTGAAAGTTCAACATGGCACTTCATGGCAAAGAACTCTGAGGATCTGAAAAAAAAAAGAATTGCTGCTCTACATCAAGGGAGGGGAACCTTTTTTTCCTGCAAAGGGCCATTTGGATATATTTAACATCATTTGGGGGAAAATGTTCACTTAGGATAAGGCTGCACTGATGGGCACTGATGAAGCTGATCTGATGGGCACTGATAAGGCTGCACTGATGAGGCTGCACTGATGGGCACTGATAAGGCTGCATATATTAAAACATATTTAATACATTTCTGACATGGATGGCAAAATCCAAGCCTCTACCTACAAGTGATCCACTGTCACTATAACATCAGTGATACTAGGCTAAAGTGCAGGATGTATAGGCCAAAAATTTCAAAATAGTAAAGAATATTCATTTTTGGTATAATTCCCCGCTTCAACTCCTGCACATGTGTATCGCTATGAACCAGAGGAATTTTACACTTCTGTTGTGGCCCGATTATTCAGCAATATCATTTTTTATTTTGGATAGAGTATGCTGGCACTGTAAAATATGCAATCAGAGTATGGTACATATCTAGAACATATATGCCTAGCCTAAAAACTATTTGGGAGTGAGATCTGTATTTGTTTACGCTTGGTTAAATGAGTGGTATTTTTACCCTCTGGGTGGTAGTTGGAAAACCAGAAGGGATATCTTGATCAAACTATCATAGGTTATTCAAGTCTATATGTTTATTTTACTAAATATAGAAAAACAGTTTATTTGGGATTATATTCACATAATGTAAGGGCAAAGGGAAAATTATATCTAGACCCACTGTTAATTATGGAGTAAAGAGATAAAACTTTTTTATTGAGAAAGGAGCACAAAGTACAAAAAGCATGGCCTAGCAGATAAATGGTGGGGGGGGGGGGGGGGGGGTTATGAGACTATGCCAATGATTATATTAGAAATTAGAAATAAAACAGTTCAAATCTATATCCAAGTTAAGTCCCCCAGGTTGGAGAGACTCAAGTTTGTATATCCACTTCATCTCGTTTTTTGATATTTTTCTGGTTTTATTGTCTCCTCTCCAATGTTCTTTTATTATGTCTATTCCATAGAACACTAGTCCTTTTGGATTGCGGTTATGTACTTCTAGAAAATGCTTGGACAAATTGTGTTTCAGAAAGCCATTTTTTATATTATTTATGTGTTCTCTTATGCAAACAAAAAGCGGCCTGGTAGTCCTGCCAACATATTGAAGCCGACACGGGCATTCAATAATATAAGTCACATGAGTACTATGGCAGGTGATCAAATCTCTTATCTGGAAATTTTTTTTATTAACGTTAGATTTAAAGTGCACGGTTTTCTTCTGTTGTGTCGGATTATTTTTGCAAGCCAAGCATTTTCGACACCGGGTAAAGCCTTTCATCTCTGGGAATATTCTCACCGTTTTGGGTGGGTCTACCACATTATGGACCAACCTGTTTCTCAAAGTAGGAGCCTTCCGGTATATAAATTTGGGTTTGTTAGGTAAAATTTTGGAGAGGGTTTTATCGGATTTTAAAATGGGCCAATACCTTTTAAAAATCTTTTCCACTGTTCTATACTGATTGTTGAATCCTCTGATGAAGGCACAGTCAAATTTCCCTTTGTTGTCTCTTGTTTTGTTGATGAGTAGATTTCTCCTTTGCATATTTCTGACTTGATTTTTTGAAGCCTCTAATGTGGGCCTATGATACCCCTTTTCCTCAAACCTTGTGGTAAGTATTTCTGCCTGAGACTCATATTTCTCGGTTTTCGCACAGTTGCGTCTCAGCCTCATATATTGCCCCTTGGGGATGTTTTGCTTCCATTTGGGGTGGTGGCAACTGGAAGTGGGGATATATCCATTTTTATCTGTGGGTTTAAAATACGTCCTAGTCTGTAAGTAACTGTCTTCCTTGTATATCTGTAGGTCCAAAAAATCAATTTGTTCCCTATTATGGTTCCCTGTAAATGTAATGCCATAGCTGTTGTTATTAAGTTATTGTATAAATGAGTCCAAAGATTCCTGTGTTCCATCCCATAGCATAATGATGTTGTCTATGTAACGATAGATTTGAACTGTTTTATTTCTAATTTCTAATATATAATTATTGGCATAGTCTCATAAACCCCTCCCACCCCCAACCCCCCCCCCCCCCCACACACACACACACACACCTTTTATCTGCTAGGCCATACTTTTTGTACTTTGCACTTCTTTCTCAATAAAAAAGTTTTATCTCTTTACTCCATAATTAACAGTGGGTCTAGATATAATTTTCCCTTTGCCCTTACATTATATGAATATAATCCCAAATAAATCATTTTTCTATATTTAGTAAAATAAACATATAGACTTGAATAACCTATGATAGTTTGATCAAGATATCCCTTCTGGTTTTCCAACTACCACTGATTTAACCAAGCGTATAATAATACAGATTCCTCACTCCCAAATAGTTTTTAGGCTAGGCCTATATGTTCTCGATATGTACCATACTCTGATGGCATATTTTACAGTGCCAACATACTCACCTTCTTTCACCATAGGTCTTCCCCCCCTGGTTTTAAATATATTAATTTGCTAATTTAACGTGCTATATATGTATTCAACTTCGATTTTGTTTTAATTTAAATATGAATTTTATCCACGTATTATCTTATTAGTACAGTTAATGATGTCCACTATTGTATTATATTGTGTATTTTAATTGGTTACTGGACCACAGAAAAGATTATTCCAAATTTTTTATTCACAACTCCTCGCAATTTTAGATAGAGATACATCTCTATTGGGATATACATATGTGTCATTGACATATGTATGTCAGGATTATTTATTACCAACTTTGCTATAATTTTACAATACTGACCTCTGACATGTTTTACTATACAATATACCCATACCTACTTGTTTCCCCCCCCTTTTTTTACATATATATATATATATTGTCTTATAAAAATTCTATTAATCTTGCACATAGTTTTATATCATCGATTTTTGTCATGTTTACCACATATTAAATGTATTTATTTGTCCCTTTCACATATATCTTCTAATACATTCTTACAATACATTCATATATATATATATATATATATATATATATATATATATATATATATATATATATATATATATATCCCCTCCTTTTCTGCTAGAAGCATATGTCAACATCATGCTTATTATATTTTTTTCTCATTTGCCTTTATACAGTCTATTCAGATAGTATACATTTAGTCAGCATCTACCTAGCAACTAGTTACATACACAAGTAATTTTTTCATTGGCCGCACAGTCCAATGCATACAAATTTGCATGTCCTATTTTCTACCCGGCAACATCTGACTACTACGACATAAATTTAGTGATTGGCTAGAAGACTAATCAGATACGGTGCTTTGTCCAGTTGCTTGGTAACCATTTACTATAACAGACTGCGGAGATGGCGTGATTGACGCTGCTCCTGATGATGTCAATCTGACGAAACGCGTAGAGCGTAATCACGTAATTTCCGCTACCTTGGAACGCACATCCGGCAGTTGGAACGCATTGCCGTGAACGAGGAAGTTGCGCAAACGAGGAAGATGCGGTCCCTATACCATTGCATGCTCGTTTTACCTGCTTTTAATGTGAGTACCGTTTCTTAATTAATAAACAAGAACTTGTTACAATACTTCACTATATGAGGCTCTTCTTCTTGCACATGATCTGGAACTTGCCATAAATAAATGATGGGATGGGGATAATACATGAGGCTGTATCGATTATATTGAATATACCATATACATGGGAGAGATGATCCATTAGAACCACTGAGGATACCAGCATTCGCGCTGGTTACCACTGTAGGGGTATTGAGCTCTGGTGAGTGCGGGCAGAATTGAGAGGGGAGCACTAGTTTCCTCACCCGGCACGCTCCTTTTGGATCACCCCGAGATTCACCCATCAACTTATTTTGGAATTTAACTCACCAAACACAATCACCTTATGGACTTATATTGTTAACCATTTATATTGTTCTAGTCACCTTATCTCACTCCGCTGGCCGCTCCATATTGCAAGATCTTTGCAGATATATTGGGCTAGGCGGCAATAAGTCACTTTAAATCAATCAATATTACAAATTTTTATTTATTTATGTATATTTTTCATTTTTGTAATCCATATTAAGTCATATATTGGACCAACTAACACTGCGTAACGTTACTACATATTTATTGGACACATCAATTTTGTTTTAGTCACATGTTTTAGTGCTCATTCACATATCAGTTGGTATATTTATTGACCACCTGCTGATGCACTTTGGATATTATTGAATAATTGTGCTTGTCACCTTCCACTGAGCACTTTATATTTATACTTTATCTATATATACATTTTCCCTTTTGACTGAGTTATAGTTAATATTTATTTATTGCTCACACCACGTATCATCACTTTGTTGCACTGTTTGCACTTTTCAATTTATTTATTTATTGATATGTATTTATTATATTTATTGTGGTGTTAGAGACAGCAGTACGATCATATGCGTTTTAGATTACCCTGCCTATTACAGTAGTATTAGTGCTCTTATTTATCTAATTTCTATTTGATATGATGGAAAATTTGGCATTTTCAACACAGATTAGTGTTACCTACCTTTAAAGACACTGCAACTTTGCTTATTCAGGGTAACATGACAGTGTCTGTGAAATGGCCGCCCCCCCATTGACCCACTGATACTCACTTCTCCAGCAACCCTACCCAGTGCTTCCAGTTATAGGGGGTATGTAGCATTATACCATGTGACAGTACTCGGGTCTGTCTCTTTAAAGGAACTGTACTGGACTTCCCGTACTGGACTTCCCGGTCGATTGAAGGCTGCACCCTTGATGGGCATTATGGAAAGAAGCATGATTAACGATTCCCCTTGGGTCTTCTGCTAAAGTGTTTTTTGACTACCCTAGTTCAAATAAAAACCTACCATGAGATCAATAGGCAGAGGAAGCTGTTGCTTATCTCTCCTTTTAAAAATGCTTTTTCCCTGGCTGTCATACTGATGTTTTGATCCATTATTTTAAATTATGAATTTCATTAAGTGCTTGCTTCTTGTGCTAATAAGAAACCATAGTTTTAGTGGTACAGATATAGGTAGAAGAAAGTTTATCATTGTATTATAATGTGTCTTTACTGTTTGAATGTAAACCCCTGTACACATGGCCGAATGTCAGAAGACATCGGCTTGTTAAAAAAAAAAAGCTGACATTTGGCCCGTGTGTATGCCGGCTTCTGTTGGACGTGCATGCTGGAAAACCAGCAGCCGACCACCTCCCGATTAGCGCTCTCAGCCAAAGGCCAAAAAACTCATAGTGTGTACTAAGCTTAAGCATTGATTGTACTAGACAGGATGTACAATGCATGCACTGGCACGTGCATATTTTTCACACGTATTTGATGCTTTGTTGTCATATTCCGAAAGACCTTATTCAACCGCAGTGAAAAGAAAACATCAGAAACATAACTCAGTCCAACTATAGGAGGTTAAGTTCTATTGTTTTTCAGTTTAATCCTACAGGATCAGCCTTACAGTTTATAGGCTGGCTGTTAAGCCTGTGATGTTTAAATTAGGCTTATTGCACATACAGCTGTCTGAAGTCATTACCTTTGATTTTTAAGGTGCTGTTATTTTTTTCCATAGAAAAACAAATGTAAAGAAAACGTGTTAATTCAGATACAGTATCTCACAAAAGTGAGTACACCCCTCACATTTTTGTAAATATTATAGTATAGCTTTTCATGTGACAACACTGAAGAAATTACACTTTGCTACAATGTAGAGTGTACAGCTTGTATAAGGGCTCTTTCACACGGCCGCTCCGTGTGTCCGCAAATCATCCTATTTTTTTGCGGATGATTTGAGGACATAATGTAAGTCTATGGCATTGCGGATGTCAGCGGAATACCATCCGCTGACATCCGATTTTCCTCCTTTCAGTTCTGTTCCGTTTTTTGGAACGGAAGAGAACTGTCACGAACCGACAGGACTGGTAGTGGATCCTCTGGACCAGAGAGACGATGGCGCGGGTTGTACTAGAGGACCGGTTCTAAGCAGTTACTGGTCTTCACCAGAGCCCGCCGCAAGGCGGGATGGATTTGCTGCGGCGGTAACTACCAGGTCGTGTCCCCTAGTAACGACTCGATCTCTCTGGCAGCTGATATGGCGTGGTACACAGGGAGTAGGCAAGAGCGTAGTCGGACGTAGCAGAGGTCAGGGCAGGCGGCAGAGGTTCAAAGGCGAGATGTCGGTAGCAAGGATTCGGCAACAGGCAAAGCAAACAAACACAGAAGGGAACGCTTTCACAGAGGCACAAGGCACAAAGATCCGGCAGGAAGCTGTGTGAGGAGAAGGTATTAATGAGCAGTGCACAGGTGAAGCCTAATTAAGTCAGCACTGCCTTTCACAAACCTTAACCCTTAATAACCAGTCTGGGCCAGGTACCAATCACCTGTGCACTGGTCCTTTAGATCTAAGAGTCCCGGTGCGCTGTGAGCGCTTCGAGGCCAGCAGGGGGCCCGGAGCGCTGAGCGTAACAGTACCCCCCCCTTTGGTCTCCCCCTCTTTTTGGAACCCAAGAACTTGCGGATGAGGCTGCGGTCCAGGATGTTCTCCTCCGGCTCCCAAGATCTCTCCTCAGGGCCGCAGCCCTCCCAATCGACCAAAAAAAATCTTTTCCCCCGGATGACTTTGGTCGCTAGGACTTCTTTGACCGAAAAAATATCAGAGGTACCAGCGACAGGGGTGGGAGAAAGAAGTTTAGGAGAGAAGCGGTTAAAGATAGCAGGTTTGAGAAGGGAGACATGGAAAGAGTTATGGATTCGGAGAGAGGGTGGAAGATGGAGCTGGTAGGACACCTGGTTAATGCGGCTCTTGATTTTAAAGGGACCCAAGTAACGAGGGCCCAACTTGTAACTTGGGACCTTAAATCTGATGAATTTCGAGGAGAGCCACACTTTGTCACCGGGACTGAATTCCGGAGGAGCTCTGCGACTTTTATCGGCCTGGAACTTCATACGGGCCGAGGCCTTGAGGAGGGCTGAGTGGGTCTCTCGCCAAATAGAAGAGAAGTCCTGAAGGAGGTCCTCTACAGCTGGTACAGAAGAGGGAGCAGAGGTCCGAGGCAGAGGTGGCAGAGGATGACGACCATAGACCACAAAAAATGGGGATTTATTGGAGGCAGAAGATTGCTTGAAATTGTAAGAAAACTCTGCCCAAGGGAGTAAATCCGACCAATCATCTTGACGGGAGGACACAAAATGGCGTAGATAATCTCCCAGAATCTGGTTCACCCGTTCCACTTGGCCATTGGACTGAGGGTGATACGAGGAAGAAAAGTCCAACTTGACTCCGAGCTGACCACAGAGAGCCCTCCAAAATCTGGAAACAAACTGCACCCCACGGTCCGAGACGATGTGTCTGGGAAGGCCGTGGAGGCGGAAGATGTGTAGAAAAAACTGTTTGGCCAACTGAGGCGCGGACGGGAGACCAGGCAGGGACACAAAGTGAGCCATCTTAGAAAATCGGTCCACCACGACCCAGATGACCGTCTTACCATGGGAGGAGGGAAGATCAGTGATAAAGTCCATGGCGATGTGCGACCAAGGGGTCTCAGGAACAGGAAGAGGCAGAAGAAGACCCGCAGGTTTCTGACGAGTTTTGTCACGAGCGCAGATCACACAGGATTGGACGAATTCTGTGACGTCTCTCTCCAGAGTGGGCCACCAATATCTTTGGGAAATTAATTGAAGAGATTTTTTAATTCCAGGATGACCGGCAAAAAGGGAAGCGTGGCCCCACTTGAGAATCTGTAACCGCTGACGAGGAGGAACGTAGGTCATGCCGGCGGGAAGAAGACGCAGGTCCACAGGAGCAACCGAGATGAGACATTCTGGAGGGATAATGTGTTGAGGAGTGGGTATGTCACCCACCACATCTGAAGAGCGAGAAAGGGCATCCGCCCTGATGTTCTTAGCAGCTGGGCAGAAATGAATCTGGAAATTGAAGCGGGCGAAGAAGATGGACCAACGGGCTTGGCGGGGATTTAGTCTTTGAGCTGACTGGAGGTAGGCTAGGTTCTTGTGGTCCGTAAAGATGATCACAGGGTGAGGAGCACCCTCGAGAAGATGTCTCCATTCCTCCAAGGCTAATTTAATTGCCAGCAGTTCTCTGTCCCCAATAGAGTAATTCTTCTCGGCGGAGGAAAAGGTTTTAGAGAAGAAGCCACAAGTTATGGTCTTGCCTCTGGATGACTTCTGAGTTAGCACAGCTCCGGCTCCCACTGAGGATGCATCCACTTCCAGATAGAATGGCTTGGAAGAATCTGGCCGGGACAGAACAGGTGCAGAAGCAAAGGCGGCTTTCAGGGACTGGAAGGCCTCTTCAGCGTGAGGAGGCCAGGTTTTGGGATTTGCACCTTTTCTAGTCAAGGCCACGATGGGGGCCACCAGGGTGGAATAATGAGGAATAAATTGTCTGTAGTAGTTGGCGAAACCCAGGAACCTCTGTATGGCTCGGAGGCCAGAGGGGCGTGGCCAGTCCAGAACCGCTGAGAGCTTGGCAGGATCCATTTGAAGTCCTTGGGCAGAGATGATATATCCCAGGAAGGGCAAGGAGGAACGCTCAAACAGACACTTCTCAATCTTGGCATAGTGGCGATTACTCCTGAGACGGGTGAGAACTTGTTGGACATGGACTCGGTGTCTCCAAATTAGAGGAAAAAATAAGGATGTCATCCAGGTATACTACTACACAAGTGTAAAGAAGGTCCCGGAAGATGTCGTTCACGAACTCCTGGAAGACTGCAGGGGCGTTACAGAGCCCAAAGGGCATCACTAAGTATTCAAAATGACCGTCCCTGGTGTTAAAAGCAGTCTTCCACTCGTCTCCCTTTCGAATGCGGATCAGGTTGTAGGCCCCGCGGAGATCCAGCTTGGTGAAAATCTTGGCTCCTCGGAGACGGTCAAACAACTCAGAGATTAGAGGCAGTGGGTAACGGTTTTTAATGGTAATTTTATTGAGTCCTCTATAGTCAATGCAGGGGCGGAGCGAACCATCCTTTTTAGACACAAAGAAAAAACCGGCTCCAGCAGGGGAAGAAGACTTCCTAATAAACCCTCTCTGTAAGTTCTCACGTACATAGTCTGACATGGCCTGAGTCTCTGGAGGTGAGAGAGGATAAATTCTGCCTCGAGGTGGAGTAGAGCCAGGTAATAGGTCAATAGGACAATCATAAGGCCTGTGAGGAGGAAGAGTCTCAGCTTGCTTTTTACAGAAGACATCCGCAAAACGGTGGTAAGGCTTGGGGAGACCTGGTGACGGAGGAATTAGTGGGTCCCGTTTGATAGGAGCAGGCTTGAGACACCGGTCAGAGCAGGAGGAACCCCAACGCAAAATCTCACCGGTGGACCAATTCAGGACAGGACAATGGCGTTGCAACCACGGTAGACCCAGCAGGAGTTCGGAAGAGCAAAAGGGAAGAACAAAAAATTCCAGAGTCTCTGTGTGAAACACCCCAATGTCCATCCGCAGAGGCTGGGTGCGGTATTGTACCGTAGCAGAGAGTCTCTCCCCATTGACCGTAGAAATGAGGATCGGCTTGGGAAGACGAATTATAGGAATTCGGTACTTGTCGACCAAGGAGGCGTGAATGAAGTTGCCGGCTGAGCCGGAGTCCAAGAAGGCTGCAGCAGAAAAAAAGGACTTGGACGACAGGAACAACTGCACGGGTATGATGAGACGTGGAGAGGAAGAATCCACACCTAGTAATGCCTCTCCCACATTCACTAGGTGCGAGCGTTTCCCGAACGTTGGGGACGAAGAGGACAGTCCTTAAGGAAGTGCTCGGTACTAGCGCAGTATAAACACAGGTTCTCGTCTCTACGACGGCTTCGTTCTTGCGGGGTCAGGCGAGACCGATCCACCTGCATGGCCTCCACAATGGAAGACCCAGAGACAGGTTGAGGTGGACGCTGGAACACAGGGGCCAGATGAGGGTAGCGTTTAGGACGAGCTCTTTCCTTTTCAAGATGGAGTTCCTCTTGTCTCTCGGAGAAACGTTTATCGATCCTGGTGGCCAGCAAGATGAGGTTACTCAGTGTAGTAGGCAGGTCACGTGCAGCAAGGACGTCCTTAATGTCACTATTGAGTCCCTTCTTAAAAGTGGCACAAAGAGCTTCATTGTTCCAGTTCAGCTCGGAGGCAAGGGTACGGAACTGGATGGCATAATCACCCACGGTAGAAGTTCCTTGGGACAAGTTTAGCAAGGCAGTCTCTGCGGAGGTAACTCGGGCAGGTTCCTCGAATACGTTACGAAACTCCTGACAAAAATTCTGGACAGATGCGGTGACTGGATCAGCGCGGTCCCAAAATGGTGTAGCCCAGGCCAGGGCCCTCCCGGAAAGCAGACTGAGGATGAAGGCTACCTTGGCTCGCTCAGACGGAAACTGGTCAGACAGTAGCTCGAGGTGAAGAGAGCACTGAGACAGGAACCCTAGGCATAATTTAGGATCTCCGTCGTACTTGTCCGGCAGAGACAAGCGGATTCTGGACCTGGTTGCAACTGCTTGTGTGGGAGGTGCAGCAGATGCTGACGGAGGAGCTGGCTGTTGCTGAGTTGGCAGGAACTGCTGAAACATAGCGGTCAGCTGAGCCAACTGCTGACCTTGCTGGGCCACAACGGTGGTGAGGTCCGCTAGGCTTGGCAACGGAACATCAGCGGGATCCATGGCCGGATCTTACTGTCACGAACCGGCAGGACTGGTAGTGGATCCTCTGGACCAGAGAGACGATGGCGCGGGTTGTACTAGAGGACCGGTTCTAAGCAGTTACTGGTCTTCACCAGAGCCCGCCGCAAGGCGGGATGGATTTGCTGCGGCGGTAACTACCAGGTCGTGTCCCCTAGTAACAACTCGATCTCTCTGGCAGCTGATATGGCGTGGTACACAGGGAGTAGGCAAGAGCGTAGTCGGACGTAGCAGAGGTCAGGGCAGGCGGCAGAGGTTCAAAGGCGAGATGTCGGTAGCAAGGATTCGGCAACAGGCAAAGCAAACAAACACAGAAGGGAACGCTTTCACAGAGGCACAAGGCACAAAGATCCGGCAGGAAGCTGTGTGAGGAGAAGGTATTAATGAGCAGTGCACAGGTGAAGCCTAATTAAGTCAGCACTGCCTTTCACAAACCTTAACCCTTAATAACCAGTCTGGGCCAGGTACCAATCACCTGTGCACTGGTCCTTTAGATCTAAGAGTCCCGGTGCGCTGTGAGCGCTTCGAGGCCAGCAGGGGGCCCGGAGCGCTGAGCGTAACAAGAACCCTATTTTTCCTCCGTTCAAAAAAACGGAAAGGAAGGAAAATTGGATGTCAGCGGTGTCATCTGCTGACATCCGCAATCCCCATAGACTTACATTATGTCCGCATATCATCCGCAAATGGATGGGATGATATGCGGACATACGGAACGGATGACACAAATGTCATCCGCTCCGTGAAAAAAAAAAAAGTCCGCAGCGGAGCTTTCACACGGAGCGGCCGTGTGAAAGAGCCCTAACAGTGTAAATTTGCTATCCCCTCAAAATAACTCAACACACAGCCATTAATGTCTAAACCACTGGTAACAAAAGTGAGTACACCCCTAAGTCAAAATGTCTCAAATGGGCCCAAAGTGTCAATATTTTGTGTGGCCACCATTATTTTCCAGAACTGTCTTAACCCTCTTGGGTATGGAGTTCACCAGAGCTTCACAAGTTGCCACTGGAGTCCTCTTCCACTCCTCCATGACGACATCACAGAGCTGGTTAATGTTAGAGACCTTGCGCTCCTCCACCTTCCGCTTGAGGATGCCCCACTCCCACCACCATGCTTGACTTTAGGCAAGACACACTTGATTTTGTACTCCTCACCTGGTTGCCGCCACACACGCTTGACACCATCTGAACCAAATAAGTTTATCTTGGTTTCATCAGACCACAGGATATGGTTCAGGTAATCCATGTCCTTAGTCTGTTTGTCAGCAAACTGTTTGCAGGCTTTCTTGTGCATCAGCTTTAGAAGAGACTTCCTTCTGAGATGACAGCCATGCAGACTGGTTTGATGCAGTGTGCAGCGTATGGTCTGAGCACTGACAGGCTGACCCCCCACCCCTTTAACCTCTGCAGCAATTCTGGCAGCACTCATACGTCTATTTCCCAAAGACAACCTCTGGATATGACACTAAGCACGTGCACTCAACTTCTTTGGTCGACCATGGAAAGGCCTGTTCTGAGTGAAACCTGTCCTGTTAAATCACTGTATGGTCTTGGCCACCGTGCTGCAGCTCAGTTTTAGGGTCTTGGCAATCTTTTTTTATCCTGGGTCATCTTTTTGTTGAGCAACATTTCTTTTTTTGCAGATCCTCAGAGAGTTCTTTGCCATGAGGTGCCATGTTGAACTTTCAGTGACCAGTATGAGGGAGTGAGAGCGATAACACCACATTAAATAGCCTAGGCCATCTTTATGTAGAACAGGGGTGGGGAAACTACGGCCCGCGGGCTGTATGCAGCCCGCAAAATCATTTGGTCTGGCCCCCTTTGCTTCTGAGTTTGTCTGTCTCAGCTAAGCTGTCAGAATGAAGCCGATATTTCCTGTATAGTTCCGGCTCCATCCTGACAGTCTTAGTGAGTCACAGGCAGAGTGATATCAAATGCAGTCTGCCTGGTGCATCTTCATGGCAGCATACAGATTCCCACCCAAATGGTGAGAGTTACAGAGAATGCTGCAAGCCAGGTCTGTCTTAAATTTATAGTTAAACAGTCCTTTCAGGTTGTGGTGGAAGAGCCACAACCCATTGTATGCTTCCATGAAGATGCACCAGGAAAGGAAAATTACAGAAAGGTGAGTATACGATTAGCAGTATACAGCAGTGTACCAGCCTGAGCCAGCAGTACCCACAGCAGTAGTAGCCAGCAGTACCCACAGCAGTACCAGCCTGAGCCAGCAGTACCAGCCACCAGTACCCATAGCAGTACCAGCCAGCAGTACCAGCCTGAGCCAGCAGTACCAACCAGCAGTACCCACAGCAGTACCAGCTAGCAGTACCCACAGCACAGTACCAGCCTGAGCTAGCAGTACCAGCCAGCAGAACCCACAGCAGTACCAGTAAGCATTACCCACAGCAGTACCAGCCTGAGCCAGCAGTACAAACAGCAGTACCAGACAGCAGTACCAGCCTGAGCCAGCAGTACCAGCCAGCAGTACGCACAGCAGTACCAGCCAGCAGTACCCACAGTACCCACAGCAGTACTAGCCTGCAGTATCAGCCTGAGCCAGCAGTACCCACAGCAGTACCAGCCTGCAGTACCCACAGCAGTACCAGCCTGCAGTATCAGCCTGAGCCAGCAGTACCCACAGCAGTACCAGCCTGAGCCAGCAGTACCCACAGCAGTACCAGCCAACAGTACTCACAGCAGTACCAGCCTGAGCCAGCAATGCCAGCCAACAGTACCCACAGCAGTACCAGCCAGCAGTACCCACAGCACAGCACAGTAGCAGCCAGCAGTACCAGCCTGAGCCAGCAGTACCAGCCAGCCTGAGCCAGCAGTACCCACAGCAGTACCAGCCAGCAGTACCCACAGCAGTACTAGCCAGCAGTACTAGCCAGCATTTACCACCAGCAGTACCAGCCATCAGTAACCACCAGCAGTACCAGCCAGCTGTGCCCACCAGCTGTACCCACCAGCAGTACCATCCAGCTGTACCCACCAGCAGTACCATCCAGCAGTATCCACCAGCAGTACTAGCCAGCAGTACCCACCAGCAGTACCAGCCAGCAGTACCAGCCAGCTGTACCCACAAGCAGTACCAGCCAGCAGTACCCACCAGCATTTCCCACCAGCAGTACCAGCCAGCAGTACCCACCAGAAGTTATTTTCGAAATTTACCACCGCAAAGAGTAGCCTGCGCTCCAGACTGACCGATGCAAACTTGGAAAACTAGTTGCGAGTGGCAACATCATCAATACCAGCTAACATCACACACTTCACCAGTTCCAGCCATCACATTATGGGTGAGTTAATTAAATGTTTGACCAAATATAACAGGCTAATTTTTAAGTTGATAATTTTGTATGGCCCCCGAATGATATTATAAATATCCAAATGGCCCTTTGCAGAAAAAAGGTTCCCCACCCCTGATGTAGCGCAACAATTATTTTTTTCAGATCCTCAGAGGTCTTTGCCATGAGGTGCCATGTTGAATTTCCAGTGAGCAGTATAAGAGAGTGAGAGCGATAACACCAAATTTTACACACCTGCTCCCCATTCACACCTGAGACCTTGTAACACTAACGAGTCTGGTGTTGATGGAGGAATCCATTTGTTTCTGTTTTTTTGTTTTTTCATTTGAGGGCACTGAACTTTCTCTTTTGGAACTGTGAGCCAAGTCCTTGCATAAGTAAAGGATGGACAAAACTTTGTGATAGCAACTTGAGGAGATTTCTCTTACTCTCTGGACAGCAAAGTCCTTTCAATAAGAATTATAAAGACTGAGCTATACAGGACATGGTACATAATGTCCCCTTTAACCACACAGACTTTAGTACAAGAGGCATGGTAACTGCACACAGTTCCTAGGATCTCTCTCACCAGTCTGTACTCGCTAATGTCTTTAAAAAATGGGTTGCCTCCTACCAAGATCCGTCATACACTTATACCCCAAGGTATCAGACTAAATCCTCAAGCAACAGCAGGCAGTCAACTTCAGCAGCTCTCAGCAAAGCATGCCTTTAGCTAGCCCAACCAAGGCCTTAACAGCCCGCATGCACATGGAAGAATAGCCTAAGGGGCTAATGCTCCAAGAGGCTGTGATCTTCTCCTTTAGGGAAAAAGACCCGGATGCTACCAAGTATTTATACAGACTCCCAGTCACCATCTAGGCACCTCTCTCTAGGGATTGGCCAGAGCCGCATAAATATTCAGCTGCTGATTAGACTCTTCCTGCCCACTACCTTCCAGAACTTTTCTGGCTAACCGGAGGAAAGCAGTCAATCCTGCAGTCACTGAAACACAGAACAGACCAGAATAATCAAACACAGCTACACTGATTACAGTAAGCCAAACTAAATTTGCCTAACAACGAAATGCAGCTCCACTGGATATAGTGAGCCAGAACTAAATTTACCTAATCCTGGCATCTACCGAGCAGGGTGCTACATTAAATTTTCGGTTTTAGGTTTTTAAGAGCTAGATTTCAAAAACAGTAGAGATATAGCTGCTTGCTGGTATTTGGCACACATCTGTCTAGACTATAATCTTACATGTAGATTACAGTTTGCAAAGTCATAACCAATTTTGTTCATGTAGATTACCTTCAACACTGAAAAACCATAGCTACTAGCCTTCTCTCCAGCACTATTTTTATATTACAGTCAAAGCATTGATCACAATGGCTATTGACCTAGAGCTTTTTTTAGCTGCACTTACTGCAGTATATAGGATGTGTTCAAGGACAATTGGTTTCAGTATGAGCCACTAGAAGCCATTTATCATGCACTCTGGTGAGTTAACTCCGCACATACCCATCATTATAAGCTCACACTTAGAAAGGATCAAAACCACCAAGGAGTCATAATAGTGATGGTTTCAAAGCAATGCATTTGGCAAATACTATCATGTTTCCATTGCTGTAGATCGATCCCACCATGTGCCCTCCCCATCAAAGTGTTAAATATAACTACAGACATCAGATGCTGGAAAAAAGGTCCCTTCTCTTCTATGACCTGTCCATGCCCTAACAGTGCTTACACTGATAATGCAGCTTTTCGGTGGCTCCATTGAATATTGCAGATGTGTCAGCCTAGTATGGTATGATGGAGGTCTGCATCACACCTAGGACAACAGGTATTCTCAAAGACTGGGCTAATGTGCATATGACAACACAGATCTGTTGAGAGGGCTAAAAAATTACAATAATTAGGGAATAGGGACAGGTATGCAGCCAATTACGTCATGTCTCCCAACCTGTACACTTTTCAGAGATCAGTGATTTGGTAAGTATTGAAGCCAGAAGATCAGATTGGTAGTCACAGAATTTTGCCTTTTCAGAAGGAGCACTGCAAAGTATTCTTTCCATTGCAGGTTTCCTTTAAATGTAGTGACTTGGTTCAGCCCAGTATCCCTCTCTTTATGGGGGGGGTATTAAAGTCCTGGCCGTGTAAATTTAAAAACACCCACCTTTGGCCTCATTCTGCTCCCAAAACAGTGACACTACTGGCAAGAGAGCTGAATATGTTCTGCCAAATTAGAGCTCATTTGCATACAGGAATTCATTACTTTACAGTTTATCAGTGTTTCTTAACTTTTTCAAAGCATATGCCCCTTTCTAAAGGCCATTAATTATTAAATACCTACTTCTGGCTCCAATAATCTCCAGTAAAGTACATTCGCTACCATTTTCCTATAATTGTAAGTAAATGCTTTCCAAACAATCCATTATGATTTTAAATGAATAAAGTACCTAGTAATGCATGTTTTATAAATGGTTAATTGATATAGGGCAACACAGGCGCTTAAGCTGGCCATAAACGGTTCAAGTCTTGGTCAGTTCAGGAATCAGCGGAGGTTTGTACCATATATTGGCAGGCTGAAAGTACAACCAGCCTGTCAGGTTTTATATGCAAATATTGCTAGCGGCTGTTATAGCCGCTAGCAATAATCACTGTTTCCTCCTGATTAGAGAACACAATGGCTCCGCAAGTGTAGATGGGGGTGTAGCACCCTCCTAGGTAGGTGCTAGAAAGAGAGTATAGTTTTGGGTGTTTGAGCTTACCAGAGATATTGCCAGCTAAATGTATTTTGCTCTCTGCCTACCAGAGAGCAGGATCTGTTAGTGAGGTCTGCTCATGGTGTTCGGGTGCAGCTCAGCTTGTCTGAAATGTTTCACACTGGTCCAATAGGGAGGCATATTGGACAGTGGGAGGAAACCTGACAATTGAGTGCACAGGCATTTACAACAGTCCTGGTGATTGGCAGAGGAAAGTGCTTAAGTGCCTGCTGGGATACTGTGTAAATGTCAGGGGGTAATGTGATTGGGGTCTTTCAGCTGGACAGTGGGGTCCCAGAGGGAGAGGGCGGCTGCCCCTCCTCTGTAGAAGCTGCAATGCAGCCCTTAGGTAGTCGACCTGCAGGCCTGAGAATCAGAGAAGAGCCGAACCTAGATGTCCTGCAAAGCTCACTGGAGGGGGACACTGGAAAGGATCTGCCTACAGTGAGTACCGGTCCATGTCATGGGGTCTGTCCGGAGAGGGGGTCACCCCTTCTGCTAGAAGAGTCAGTGGATGGGTGTAAGTCAAGGAGATGCTAGAGAGTGTCCTGAAGATAATGTAGTTGCATCAATTCTGCTGCTATAGAGAGCAAGAGGACTTAATTCTTCCATACAAGCGGTAGTATGGTCAAAGCAGTGTGTCTGTTTCCACAAATAACCTAGTGAGGCCAAGTGAGAGTTGTCCTTATCTACTGTAAATAGTTCAATTTGGAGTATCCCACTATCCCCTTCTCCCATGATCCAAGTCCCACAATAAATATAAAATCTAATCCCCTAGACCAGGAATCCTCAAACTACGACCCCCCAGCTGTTGCAGAACTATATGTCCCATGAGGCATTGTAAAACTCTGACATTCACAGACATGGCTAGGTATGATGGGTATTGTAGTTCCTGAACAACTGGAGGGCCAAAGTTTGAAGACCCCTGCCCTAGACTGTTTATTGAGTAATGAGCAACTGGGGGTGAGAATGGATGTGTGAAAAATCCCTAACAACTCTCTGCAGGTAATCAGAGGGAGATCCAAGAAGTCATCACATAGCAAGCCCTACGGGGATAGTGCTACAGGGGAATCAAGCGATTTTCTGCATAGAACTTGCATATTTTTCCTCTGGCTAGATGGGCTTCCTCTCACACTTGGTAAGTTAATTGGATCCTGTACAAATTGGCCCTAATATTTGTGTGCGTGCATGTATTCATATGAGAGAGGGACCTTGGTTTGTAAGCTCCCTGACGGCAGGGACTGATATGGATGAACAATATGTTAAGCATACCTCCCAACTTTTTGAGATGGGAATGAGGGACAACTTTAATCAAAAGTATGTAGGCATAGGACACACCCCCTGATATGCCCCGTTAAAGAAGAATCGTACAAAAAAATGATTGGTTAAACCCGCAAGTGCTTTTTTACCACTTCTATTCCTTTATACTGGCTTTTGGAATTCACAATTGCAGCAATTTTGAAATTGGACGAAAGGTTTAGCGCTGGGAAACACTTTTTGATAGATAAGTAGTGTTTTTTTATATACAACTATATAGATAGACAAAAATGAGAGACAAATGAGGAGGAAAGAGGGACAGAGGGACTCTGTTCCAAATCAGGGACAGTCCCTCGAAATCAGGGACCGTTGGGAATTATGGTAAAGTGCAGTGTAAATTGTTGGCGCTAATAAAAACTACCTGCAAAAAAAAAAAAAAAAGAAATTAGCTAAAACTCTGTGCTGAATTTGATGTGAGAAACAAACATACTCAGCCAATCCATCAAAAGCACAAACTGGAATATGTATAATAGGGTACTTGAGAAAATATGGAAATAAGTCAGATTTCAGTTTTTATCCTCTGAATAAATGAAACAAAAATTCAGACTGCTTACTATGGGAAAATACTCGCTGTTCTCTTTTTTTAACCATAACATTTGATGCCTAGTTTTGTTATTTCAGGGTTTGTAACGAGACTGTTTTTTCTATTGTTGTCACACATTTGTGCTGCTTGTTTCTTTACCTTTTGAACACTGCCCTCTGTACAGGCCCAATGACATACTCAGAATAAGTGACAGGTGTAACCTCAGGGTGTAAAGCAAAGGGGCTGACAGTACTGCTACACATTCTGGATTTTTGACTGTACAAAGGGCCATGTACCCAAAAAAAAAAAAGACAGGTGTTTATTGATGTGTTGTCTGTTTTTTAAAAGCAAAGCAGCTGCTAGGTTAGAGTATTTCTTAGCAGCTTTTGACATAAAACTTTCAGTTGGGTTAGGAAGATCAAAATAAATGCCTGGTTTTAAAGTAAATGAAAGATCTTTATGGAGGTAGCAGTGAACTATACCAAGGTACAGGGCCTTTAAAGTGTCTATTCTTCACTATTACCCCACTTGGAGGTGTAGACGGCTGCTATATAGAGATGTATCAAGTCGGCCACCCTAAGCAGTTGGATTGTGCAACAATCTTATGTACATGGTTTCCACACACAGGGCAAGGAGCAGTCATATTCACTGATAATTAGGCACTATTAGATGCTGATATGGGACCGGTAGCTTTTTAGCTTTGCTGTTACCCGCATTATTTAAAATAAGTTTGCGCTTTTTACGTTGTCCACAAAATGAGTATGCTCTTGACAGGGTTAATTTACAGTTTGGGGTTAGGTCAGTGTTAGGATCAAGGCAAGGGTTAGGAGGTTAAGGATAAGGTTTAAGAAGTTAAATGTTAAGGTCTACTTTAAGTGATTCTAAAGGTTATTTTTTTGAGTAAAATAAAAATGATTATACTTACCTGCTCTGTATAATAATACTACACAGTGCGGTCCTTTACATCTTCTTTGGCGGTTCCCCACCAGCGCTGTCCACTCCTTCTTCCTGCGAGTGCCCCCATAACAAGCAGTGTGCTATGGGGGCACCCATGTGGGCATGTTCCTGTGCCAGGCTGTGTGCATCTATCGACACACACAGTGCTGGTTAGTCACGCCCCCCCCCCCACTCCCTCGTTACAGGGGTTTGTCTATGGCTTCTGCTGCTCCCACTGTCTCCTTGTGAGGCCAGGAAGTGAGAGGAGTGTTGCTGCAGATGGGGCAGCACTTGAGAAGGTAAGTGTCCAGGGATGGTGGTAGAGGGAATAGTTAGTGGTGCTTTTTACCTAAATGCAGAGAATACATTAAAGCAAAAAATAGACTTTAGAACCACTTTTTAGGTATAGCTTGAGGTAAAACTTTTTTTTGGGTTTTGGATAGAATTGAGAGTGTGTGAGAGCAACTGTCAGGCTTTAATTGCTATCTGTGCTCCTGTTATGGATATTTAGGGGAAACCTTCATATGGGGACACTTGTTCCAGTGACAAGTAATTGGGGTTTTCCCTTACATTGGAAAGATATCCTATAATTTCCAAATGAATCCCTGAGAACAGGACATGAAGGAAAAAATCTCCCACATGAGACTCTGATGGAAAAAACAAGAGAAATAAATTACAGAGGTTTTAACACTACTTTACTCCATCTAAAAAAGGTTACAGATAGGTCAGATGTTAACGAGTTAAGGAAATTTATGGTAGATTTATCTCAAGGATTAAATTCAAACGTTAGATTGGGGGGGGGGGGGATTCATGTTAAGGATTAGGTTTAGGGGTTATGATGAAGTGATATTAAAGGCTTAGTTTTTCTTAGAAAAAATAACAAACATGTTATACTTACCTGCTCTGTGTAATGGTTTGGCATAGAGAAGCCTCGTTCCTTCTATTTTCAGGTCCCCCGCCAGCGCTCTGGGATCCTCCCTCTTGCTGAGTGCCCCCATAGCAAAGTGCTTACTCTCGAGCCCCACTCTGTGTAGCCATAAGACCCACAGAACAGAGCGCGGCTTCACCCCCGCTCCCTCCTTAATGACTGTGATTGTCTCAGCCAATGAAGAGGCAAAGACTCAGGAGAGCAGCCACTCGTGCACATCGCTTGATCAAGATCTGGTTTAGGTAGGTATTATGAGGGAGCTGCATACTGGAGGTTTGCATGAAGGTAAAAAACCTTCAGGCTTTACAACAACTTTATTTGCTGAGGTTAAGGATGGTTAGGCCTAACAAGGCCCTTTTCCTACAATACATGTACAGTGTTCCTTTAAATATAATGTCTTATACCTACCAGCGTTGTTTCCATTGAGCTTAACCTTCACTCTTTGGCAGAGCTTTTAGGACCACTAGAAACCCATACTCTGGTGACAGCAATTCAGGGACACACTGGTGAAATAGCATAAGGGGGAGCCATAGCGCACCACATGGGGAGTGCAAACGTTCAACACACCCACAAGTGTTGGATGCTGAAGATGCTACTGCGCTTCTAGATCTACAATAGAGAGCTGGAGAAGCTGTTGGGATAAGCAGCAAAACTTCTTAGACGTTACACAATAAGTCCTGTTGAATGTGATTAACCACTACTGGATACACAACAATATGGATAAATGAGAACCTTCACAGACATACACGAATAAAAAAGATTGTTCGGTTTAAAATACAGAATACAATGATGTGGACTTAGCCCCCTGAGCCATGATTGGCTAAAGACATCGAAAGAAACAGCAAACAATTCACCTGCACTTGAAGCAGTGGCGGCCTGTGCATAGGGGGCGCCAGGGCGCCACCCCCCCTAAAAAAAAAGAAAAAAAAATTACAAAAAGAGCAATAAAGTTTCTGAAAAAAAAAAATTGCGTTTCGCCGGCCTATGTGGAGGCTGGGGGGGGGGGGGTTTACGACCCAGAAGAGGTGCAGATTGGCTGCCTTATGGGGGCGTAACCTGGGCGCAGGAAAGAGCGCTTGGCCACCCCCACCTTCGTGATATCCTGGCTGTGATTGGTACAGTCTCCAGCCTGGACCAATCATCATCCAGGACATCCGATGCTGACCCCGCTGACGTGCGTCGCGTGCGTCAGTCACTGGAGTGGACGGTGGAGTCGGGTGGACGGACGGGAGTGACGGCGGCACCGGCACTGCAGAGCAGAGAGGAGACCAGGATCCAGACGACCAGTCACCTCACCAGGCCGCAGCGGCAGCGTCTCGAGGAGCGGAGGTCATCTGGAAGAGAAGACACGAACCAGTCAGTCGGGACTCGGTCACCACCGGTAAGTGAGTCCTCCTCTCAGTCCTGTCCTGTCAGTCCTCCTCTCCTCCAGTCTTCTCCTCACAAAAATGCTGGGCAGTGTGGGCAGCACTGTGGGCACTGGGCAGCCATTGCCATCCATGCCTTGTCAATTTGCCATCACCAATGCCATCCATGCCTGCTGTACCTACCTGTTCTGGCATGGGCTGGGTCCATCCATCATGGATGGTTGGATGGACCCAGGCCAGGCCAGAACAGGTAGGTACAGGCATGTGAGGTCACGGTGCAAGAAGACTCTGCAATCTCTGCACTCTGCAATCATTGGGGGACAATGCTGTGGCACTCTGCAATCATTGGGGTACAATGCTGTGGGCAATCTGCAATCATTGGGGTACAATGCTGTGGGCACTCTGCAATCATTGAGGTACAATGCTGTGGGCACTCTGCAATCATTGGGGTACAATGCTGTGGGCACTCTGCAATCATTGGGTACAATGCTGTGGCACTCTGCAATCATTGGGGTACAATGCTGTGGGCACTCTGCAATCATTGGGGTACAATGCTGTGGGCACTCTGCAATCATTGGGGACAATGCTGTGGCACTCTGCAATCATTGGGGTACAATGCTGTGGCACTCTGCAATCATTGGGGGACAATGCTGTGGGCACTCTGCAATCATTTGGGTACAATGCTTTGGCACTCTGCAATCATTGGGGGACAATGCTGTGGGCACTCTGCAATCATTGGGGTACAATGCTGTGGCACTCTGCAATCATTGGGGGACAATGTTAGGGCACTCTGCAATCATTGGGGGACAATGCTGTGGGCACTATGCAATCATTGGGGTACAATGCTGTGGCACTCTGCAATCATTGGGAACAATGGTGTGGCACTCTGCAATCATTGGGGATAATGCTGTGGCACTCTGCATTCATTGGGGGGGACAATGCTGTGGCACTCTGCAATCATTGGGGGACAATGCTGTGGCACTCTGCAATCATTGGGGGACAATGCTGTGGGCACTCTGCAATCATTGGGGACAATGCTGTGGGCACTCTGCAATCATTGGGGGACAATGCTGTGGCACTCTGCAATCATTGGGGGACAATGCTGTGGGCACTCTGCAATCATTGGGGACAATGCTGTGGCACTCTGCAATCATTGGGGATAATGCTGTGGCACTCTGCATTCATTGGGGGGGACAATGCTGTGGCACTCTGCAATCATTGGGGGACAATGCTGTGGCACTCTGCAATCATTGGGGGACAATGCTGTGGGCACTCTGCAATCATTGGGGACAATGCTGTGGGCACTCTGCAATCATTGGGGGACAATGTTGTGGCACTCTGCAATCATTGGGGGACAATGCTGTGGGCACTATGCAATCATTGGGGTACAATGCTGTGGCACTCTGCAATCATTGGGAACAATGGTGTGGCACTCTGCAATCATTGGGGATAATGCTGTGGCACTCTGCATTCATTGGGGGGGACAATGCTGTGGCACTCTGCAATCATTGGGGGACAATGCTGTGGCACTCTGCAATCATTGGGGGACAATGCTGTGGGCACTCTGCAATCATTGGGGACAATGCTGTGGGCACTCTGCAATCATTGGGGGACAATGCTGTGGCACTCTGCAATCATTGGGGGACAATGCTGTGGGCACTCTGCAATCATTGGGGACAATGCTGTGGCACTCTGCAATCATTGGGGGACAATGCTGTCGCACTCTGCAATCATTCGGGACCATGCTGTGGCGCTCTGCAGTGATTGGGGACAATGCTGTGGTGCTCTGCAGTGATTGGGGACAATGCTGTGGCGCTCTGCAGTGATTGGAGACAATGCTGTGGCGCTCTGCGTTGAAAGGGGCTCGCACGCTGAACTCTGCATTGATGGGGGCACGGAACAGTGTTCATTGCATTGAAGGGGGCACAGCACAGTTGCATTGAAGGGGGCACGCACGCTGAACTCTGCATTGTGGGGGCACAGCAGTGTTCATTGCATAGAAGGGGGCACAGAACAGTGTTTATTGCATTGAAGGGGGCACAGCACAGTGTTTATTGCATTGAAGGGGTCACAGCACAGTGTTTATTGCATTGAAGGGGGCACAGCACATTGTTCATTGCATTGAAGGGGGCACAGCACAGTTGCATTGAAGGGGGCATGAACGCTGAACTCTGCATTGTGGGGGCACAGCACAGTGTTCATTGCATTGAAGGGGGCACAGCACAGTGTTTATTGCATTGAAGGGGGCACAGCACAGTGTTTATTGCATTGAAGGGGGCATAGCACAGTGTTCATTGCATTGAAGGGGGCACAGCACAGTGTTCATTGCATTGAAGGGGGCACGCACGCTGATCTGTGCATTAAAGGGGGCACGCACGCTGGTCTCTGCATTGAAAGGGGGCATGTACGCTGGTCTCTGCATTGAAAGGGGGCATGTACGCTGGTCTCTGCATTGAAAGGGGGCATATACCATCTCCTGTACCATGACCTGTGACATGCCTATACCATATCTGTGCCATGCCTATACCATATCTGTGCCATGCCTATACCATCTCCTGTACCATCACCTGTGCCATGCCTGTACCATCACCTATGCCATGCCTATACCACCACCTGTGCCATGCCTGTACCATGACTTCAAAGTCACGCAATTTTTTACTGCGTTTTTTGACGCGAAGCAATACCTATTACATTTTTCTTTTTGCACCCCCCCCCCCCAAAAAAAAATTTTGAGCACCAGCCGCCACTGGCGGCTTGAAGGTAGGCCCCAAAAAGGCTTTGCTCTAAGATCTCTGTCTAGGCTAATTCAGATAGATGCCACCTTGCTGCCCTCACAAGACTGGGGAAGTCTGAACTACTGGAAACAAGAAACAGACAGAGGGCGCACCGGCCCAGTCCATTATCTTTAAAAAAAAGATTTTTAATTTGATAAAAGGTACTCACATACAAGTGCTTGATACAGGCATATCACATAAAATGGCTGTAGTGTCCACAGTATCACATCATGGATAAAAACGTCCTCAGAAAATGTCTGACGCGTTTCTTCTGAACCAACTAAGCTGTGTCTTTGCTCTTCACCTTATACCTTTACACTGACAGGAGGCAGAGTAATGGCCAAACCCCTGGCCCGCCCCCAAGGGGTGTACACCATTAGGTTGCCAGGCGACTCATCTCTGTCTCAATCCAGTGAGAGTGTGCAAGCCAAATAAAACTGCATAACATAAATACATATATGTATGCACATACATTAATGCATCAATGAATTGGCGACTTGACTATAGAATACATGGCATTCACAGTGTTAGACATTCATAGCATTTAGAACTATGAAATCCTCAGTGATGGTTAGTGCATTTTTTAGAGATGATTCGTACATTTCTTGGCGGACCAAGGGTGAGAGTGACCCCAAAAAGGAGATAAAGCATTCCTTTGACTAATCATGGCTCTGACAGGACATTGTGCTGTGATTGGCCAAAGCATACAAGTCAGATGCATGCTTTGGCCAATCATTAGCAATCAATGCACTGCAACAGCGCAGTGTATTATGGGGCGCTCATAGGAGGGAGAACTTCCCACCGAGCGCACCAACAACATGATGTTCGAGTCGAACTTACAACTTACGTTCGACTCGAACATAGAGCCCATCCCTGGTGTAGGCTGTTTCAGCAAAAAAATGACACTAGATGGAGATCGGGCTTAGGTAAGTGTTAGGGGGGCTGAGGGTGGAGCTGCACACTGAAGATTTTTTACCTTCTTGCATAGAATGCACAAAGGTAAAAAAAAACCTTCAGCCTTTACAATCACTTTAACCACTTGCTGACCAGCCACCGCAGTTATACGACGGCAGGTCGGCAGGTACCCGTGAATCGCCGTACCTGTATGGCAGTTCGCAGGAGCCATCCTGTGGGCACGTGCCCCCGCGTAGGCACGCGCTAGCCGCCGGAGGCGCGCGTCCACGCCCACTCGCCAGCATTGATTGCTCCCTGTGAAGAGAGAACCGCGGTCTGATTTTGTACCGTTGTTCTCTCTGCTATCAACACAGAGCCCTTTTATTCCTGCTATTTAGGAACACAGGTCTCTGTGTTGATATTACAAGCCCATTCCCCCCACAGTTAGAAAACACCCCCTAGGCTCACACTTAACCCTTTGATCGCCCCTGGGGTAACCATTTTCCCTGCCAGTGTCAGCACTGATTACTGTAGTAATGTCACTGGTCCCCCCAAAAGTGTCGCCATTACTAATAAAAAAATAAAAAAATAAATAAAAATTACAAAAATCATTCCCCTAGTTTGTACACACAATAACTTTTGCGCAAACCAATCAAAAGATTATTGGGATTTTTTTTTACCAAAAATATGTAGCAGAATACAAATTGGCCTAAAATGAAAAAATTTGATTATGAATATTTTGAATATATATATATATATATTTTTTTTTTTTTGAATTGTTGCTCTTTATTTGTTTATAGCACAAAAAAATAAAAATTGCACAGGTGATCAAATACCACCAAAAGAAAGCTATGTTTGTGGGAAAAAAAGGACATCAATTTTACTTGGATACAGCATCGCACGACCGCACAATTGTCAGTTAAATTAATGCAGTGCCAAATCGCAAAAAATGGCCTGGCCATTACGGTGGTAAATCTTCCGGTCCAGAAGTGGTTAAGCTTGCCATACACAGTTTGAATCTTGGCCAGTTCAGCAGGAACTAGCCAAGGTTCGAACCATGTATGGGCAGGCTGAATGTACAACCAGCCTGCCGGATTTTACATAATTGATTATTGCGAGCGACTGTTACAGCTGCCTACAATAGTCACTGTGTTCTTCCTGCAGGGACTTCTTTCTTGCCAACCCCCCCAATTCCAGGAGAACACAAAGGCTCTGCAGCCAGTCAGTGTTGATGCGGTAATCAAGTGATTTTCGAGCAACAAAAAAAGGGGGGAGGGGAAGTTCCTAAAAATACCAATGGGTTTGGAATGTCCATGTCAGGGTGCAGGGAAATCAGACCACACCGGGATGCAATTAAAATGATGCAGTTTAGTGTATAAAACAACAATAAACGCATTGCAAGAGTGAGGAAGAGAGAGCAGGAACAAGCCGGGGTCAATCCAGGAGTGGGTAGTCATTCAAGTCGGGGTCGGGTCCAAAAATGGGTAGTCTGTCGATGCCAGGTCGTCTGCCAATGCCGGGTCATCAGCCGATGCGGGGTCGAGAGCCAGTAGAATCATCAGCCAAACTAGGTCATACATGGGGGAAAACAGAGAACAGAAGACTGCTAGCAGAGATGCACCTTGGAGCACAAAAACAAGGGCAAGGATTAAAACCCAACAGGTGATAGATATAGTCAGGTGTGCAGAATAATAAATGTGCAATGCCCAGGCAGCAGGAAGTGATGATGCAATCAGGAGCTATAAGAGGCAGCAGTCTGCACCTGGCCAAGATGGCTGCCAACAGAAGGGCAAGGTAAGACATTGACAGTCCAACAAGCTCAGTTAGGTGTGATGATCTGGTGTCTACAAGCGTTTGGCAAAAAAAGTGTAAATTAGAGCTGGAGCTGGTCTCCCAGGTGCCATGGGCTAGGTAGTCTTGTCTGCTACCCCTGTTGCTAAACCACAGTTTTGCAGTGACTGATACTAATAAATGTAGTTCTTGCATGACAAGCCGGGACGCATTCTGTTGAAAGGATTTAATGATGACCTACCTATCTGCTGTATTATAAGGTTCTCTTTGATGCAACCACCATTTTAGATAATAGACTGGGTTCTAACGCCTTTCATTAATAAATCATGGCTTGTTCTGGCTGCAGTTATAAACCTTGGAAGCTCTGATCTGTTAACCTCAATTTGCTTTTTTTGTGATTAAACTCAAAAACTCAGCAATTAAAAAAGAAAAAAGTAAATGAACTCAAATATTATAAACATCCCCTTTTTTCTTCTCAACAATATGGTTCATTTCTCTGAGGCTTATAAAAGCTGTCAGCTGTAGCTACAAAGAAAGGGAGTTCAGCAGATTAGGAATGTGCCCTAAATAGGAGTGTATTTTACTGAGAATATGAGTGCCAGCCAACTGTCTACAGATTGTAAGCAATGTCTCTTCACATCAAACTCAAACTGGTGTCAGGAGAAAACATTGCTTAGACAGTAATTTCATTGGTATTCCATTGGTTCAGCACCGTGGTAAACACAGTCTCCAGTAGACCACTTTACATAGATTTTCTACATCTCCAGTGCTCATACTGTTGCCCCATCTGCATGCCCTCTTCGCAGGATGCCACCTACTTTCAGGGTGCTACATAGCAGTGACACAGCTGCCTACAATTCTTTTGCCACCTGCTATAGAGCACCACTCACTTTGGTGACCACTCATACTCATTAATCATAGCACTGAATTGAGCCATTCATATAATTATGTGGTGGCTGCATTTGTTTTCTTTTTTAGGCTTTATTTCCTTTTTTTCCTTGGTGATCTGATCAGTAACTCTGTTTTTTAACTTTAATTTACAGACCAAGCAGTCCAGCAGAAGTGGCAGTAAGAGAGTTGAGACAAACCATTTAACATTAACAGGGGTGCTTAGAATGGTCAACATACATTCATTTATGCAAAACTTTCATCCCATATGATAAAAAAACTTTTGCCTAAAGCCCAACTCTGAGAAAATGTAAAATGTTCTCATGGGATCCACACTATCTGGGCAAATACAGACACTTTTGGTCAAGTTTATTAAGGATTTCCAAGATGATTCAATCCTTCTAACATGGAGGTTTAAATACCTGATACCCGCACTGTGCCTGTCTTCTGTAATTTTTGCATGGGGATAGTGGCCCTTTTTGTTTTTCCCCATTAGCATTTTGTGTCCCCACGAGTCCTTGAAAGTTCCTTGCTGGGTATTCTGGTCTACTTCGGTGCTTGGTGATCTGGAGGGAGTGTCTGTTTTTTAATGGTTCTGGTCATGTTCATTCAATATTTCCTGTATAATAAATGTTTGTTTTTTTGTTTAGATACTCTTTAATTCTTGATTGGGCATGTTACTTTATGAATGGTGACAACTTATCCATAAATGCAACAGGCTTTATGATCAAGTATCATACACACTCTAAACCCTAAGTGTTCTCTGGGTTATGTCACCGGAATCTCTAGACTATCGCTGTTACCAGCTGGGTGGGCTCACCCAAGGAGTGGAGTCCAAGAAGTATTCAGTCATCACCAGTACACCATAAAAAAAGGTATAGGTTTCAGTATATGCTGTTTCCTCACTTATGACAGATGACATGCAAACAGAAACCTGAATTCTACTTCAGAGCTGATAGAAAGGGTTAATGACCATGAAACAAGCCCTGGCTGTATCCACAGTCCCAGATAACACCAGACTTCCTGTACCCTCCCACTAGAAGGTATTACCAAAACCCTTGTAGCCCCTATTCCTAGAAAACACCAGATCCACAGACCCCTAATCCCAAATAACACCAGAACCGCTGTATCCCCTTCTCCTATATAACGCCAGATCCCTGTATTGCCCACTCTTAGATAACACCAGCCCCTCTAAACCTCCACTCTTAGATAATACCCGACCCCCTGTATCCCCCACCTCTGGAAAAAAACAGACCCCATAAACACCCACACTCCTAGGTTACACCAGAACCACTATACCCCCACTCTCCTAGGTAACACAAGAACCAGTATACCCCCCCACTCCTAGATAACTCCAGACCCCCTATACCCTAAATAACACCAGACTCCTATGCATCCCCACCATTCCCAGTACAGAGCCTCTGATCTCACCTCTTTTGCCCTGGTCAGCTGCAATCTCCTCCCTGGTGCCAGGCTCTTGTCTGATCTCCTCCCCAGAGCTGGAGGGTCCCATTGTGGATCTCAACATGGGGTGGGTTGGTCAGCAAGGGCTGGAAATGAACCACCAGCTGCTGGTTTCGGTACCCGATCCCCCTTCCGATCATGAAGCTGATTAACGAGGCTCAGCTCTTTCATGACTGATGATTAGGGTTACAGTTGGAAGGTATCACATTGTTCTGCTCTCCCAGGAGGCTCGGCAAGGGCGACAAAGCCTGGGCTGTTGCTAGTAATTGGGCCACTGTCGTCTAGCAACTGCCACCGCCTCTGCTTTCCCAGCTCCATTCCCCCAAATGGTCAGTCTGCCCCTGGCGCTGATATAAGAAGACTCTGATCTATTGGGGGGTCTGTAAGTGGCGGTGTTGCTGACTGCTAATCTAATAGTTGGTCAATAACCATTAGCTCAGCAGTCAGCACCCTTCCTTAGAGACCTTTGATGATTATGGCTTACAGCTATTGAAAACCCCAAATTCAGTATCTCAGAAAACTAGAATATTACATAAGACCAATTAAAAAAAAAAGGATTTTTAATACAGAAATGTTGGCTTATTGAAAAGTATGTCCATGTACAGTATAGTATGCGCTCAATACTTGGTCAGGGCTCCTTTTGCAGGAATTACTGCATCAATGTGGGATTGCATGTAAGCGATCAGCCTTTGGCACTGCTGAGGTGCGATGGAAGCACAGATTGCTTTGATAGTGGCTTTCAGCTCATCTGCATTGTTGGATCTGGTGTCTTCCATCTTCCTCTTAAAAATACATCACAGATTATTTATGGGGTTTAGGTCAGGCGAGTTTGCTAGACAATCAAGCACGGTGATACCACGATCACTAAACCAGGTATTGGTACTTTTGGCAGTGTGGGCAGGTGCCAAAAAGAAATCAGCATTTCCATAAAGCTGGTCAGCAGAGGGAAGCATGAAGTGTTCTAGAATTTCCTGGTAGAGGGCTGCGCTGACTTTGGACTTGATAAAACACAGTGGACCAACACCAGCAGATGACATGGCACCCCAAATCATCTTGGACTGTTGAAAATGTTGCATTCATTTGAAAATCAAGGTCCCAGAGTCTGGAGGAAGAGTGGAGAGGCAAAAAATCCAAGTTCCATGAGGACCAGTGTGAAGTTTCCACAATCAGTAATAATTTGGGGAACCATGTCATCTGCTGGTGTTGGTCCACTGTGTTTTATTTAGTCCAAAGTCAGCGCAGCCCTGTACCAGGAAATTCCAGAGCACTTCATGCTTCCCTCTGCTGACCAGCTTTATGGAAATTCTGATTTCATTTTCCAGCAGGACTTGCCATCTGCCCACACTGCCAAAAGTACCAATGCCTGGTTTAATGCCCATGGTATCACTGTGCTTGATTGGCCAGCAAACTCGCCTGACCTAAACCCCATAAAGAATCTGTGGGGTATTGTCAAGAGGAAGATGAGAGACACCAGACTCAACAATGCAGATGAGCTGAAAGCCGCTATCAAAGCAACCTGGGCTTCCATAACGCCTCAGCAGTGCCACAGGCTGATCGCCTCCATGCCACGCCGCCTTGATGCAATAATTCATGCAAAAGGAACCCCAACCAAGTTTTTACTATACTGTACATGGACATACTTTTCAGTAAGTTAACATATTTTCATCAAAAATCCTTTTTTTTTTAATTGGTCTAATTTTCTGAGATACTAAGTTTTGGGTTTTCACTAGCTGTAAGCCATAATCATCAAAATTAAAAGAAAGAAATGCTTAAAATAAAATATATCACTCTGTGTGTAACGCATTTATATAAAATATATGAGTTTCACTTTTTGAATTGAATTAGTGAAATAAATTAGATTTTTGATGATATTCTAATTTTATGAGATGCACCCGTACATGAGCTTGTATAGAGGTAGGGCTTAATCAGAAATTTCCAGTGGGGGATCAGGTTGCTTCCATTTACAAAGGATAGCCTTCCTGGCACAGAAACCAGCACAGAACACGAAGAGTCTTATGTGAGTATATTGAGCCACTACGTGTATTAAACTCACCCTGGTCTAAACAGCCATCAGTGTTATAACAAGTATGCTGCAGCTCCATTTGATACCACTGTAGATGCATACATTGTAAGGTTTGGGCTTCGCGTGGAGATAATTTCCTCATGAGCACAAATTATAAAAAGAAAAGGAAAAGAAAATGTAAAATGTAGAACAAAACCAAACTCTTTTCTGCTTGTCACATAGATAAAGCTGGTCATACATTGTTCAAATTATGACCAATTACTGCTAAATCGATTGAAATTAGAGCTTCAAGTGGCCCTCTCAGCAGCACCCACCTTGACAAATGTTGACTTTTGCCAAATATTTGGGTGGAAAAATTTGCAGTCAACCCGTGATTGCATCATTGGATATTTACAAGTATGTACTTCTTTGTGTGTCACCTTTCACTCGCGGTTGTAGATGTGGGTCTTCTGGCTTACCCTAAAGTCTATGGTGAAGATGTATGGCCATTAGTTTCTTTGATCCCCTGCCTGAGAAGGGGGGGGGGGGGATAGAGATTTGGGAAAACCTCCCACCCAATACTGGTTAGCCTGCTTCAACTGATCATGAGGAGCATTCTCCTTCGGCCTTTTGGCTAGGTAGACCTAGGTCTGCCTTACTCCTGTCAGGAGACATGTGCCCCAGAGGGTCAGGGAAGGGTCCATTTGACACACCCTAGTACACTTTTGTGTGTGTGTTCACATGCACTTTTTCGGTTTACTTTGGTGTTTTGTTTTTGCATGCCGCAAGCTCGAAACACAAAAAATTAAAAATCAAGTATTTACAATTACTGGCAGGGGCGATTTCTGCATCCATGTTGTTCACTGTGGATGGTGAAATTGGCAGATTACACTTGTTTAGCCCTGTGGAATTCTAAAGGCTAGATAAATATTTGATGGATTCTGAGAAAGTGATTCGCTTTAATTTAGCTCAATAGTATCTTTGCTTACAGTGCAACAATGTAATTATCTAAATCTTAGCAGTTGTGAAGCTTCCTATCAGTCTGATCCTATAGCATATAACCTTGACTACACTGCGTTCTAATGCTGGCCATAGATGCCTTCCTTTTCCAATCAGCCAGGAAGAGCAGAGAGCGCCAGCAGGGGACCCCAGAAGAGGAGGATCTGGGCCCCCATGTTAAATACCATCGCACAGAGTAGGTATGACATGTTTATTATTTGTATACAGGGCTTTATTTCTCGTGACATAGGTGCAAGAACTACCCCTTTCTGAGTCAACCCGTTTCTCTGCTCCCCCTACCCACCTCAGATCACTATTCCTTGGTTCCAACCCTTATCCACCTCCCATTACTGTCCTTTTAGCGAATACAGAACCAAGTATAATTTTGTGGTGATAAGTCATTTGTATGAAATTTGTTAATGATAACAGGAAAAGCAGGAAGATAAATCCCCTGTAGCCAGTAAAAATATAGCCCCCTCCAGCAACAATAGATCCCCCAACAACAATGGGCCACCCGAACACCCCTGCAGCAACAACAAATCTCCCCGCAGCCAGCATTAATAGACTCTCCAGGAGCCAGCAACAATAGACCCCTCCATCAACAGTCAATTTCTCCTAGCAATATAAAACCCATCCCCAACATGAATAGGTCACCCACCAGCAACAACAGATCCCCTGCAGCTAGGTCTACCCCAGCACCCCTGAAAAAATGCCCTATATATATTTTTTTTTTCTTATTTTTTTACAACCACTTGTTAAAGTCCTCTTGAAATCTAAAAACTTTATGATTTATTATTACACATGAATCAAAATCTGGATGACTATTGCTCCTTAGATATGTAATGAACACATATACTTAGGCCCCTTTCACACTTGCCGCTCCATCGGCGGACTCCGTATTTCTCAGCGGGGGATCGGTCCGGCGATCCCCCGCTGAGCAGGCGGGTGGCAGTTCTGTCTCCACGATGTGTGCGGAGACAGAGCTGTCAGGTCCCCGCTCTTCTCTATGGGGGAATCGGATGAGAACGGACCGTCTGTCTGTTCTCATCCGATCCGATCCCCCAGACGGATGCAAAATAGGGTTTCCATCCGTCCAGATTTGACGGACAGGATCAGATCGGATGCCAGCGGACATGTGTTTAGAGACAGAGCTGTCAGGTCCCCGCTCTTCTCTATGGGGGAATCGGATGAGAACGGACCGCCTGTCCGTTCTCATCCAATCCGATCCATTGGACGGATGGAAAATAGGGTTTCCATCCGTCCAGATTTGACGGACAGGATCGGATGTCAGCGGACATGTGTGCGGAGACAGAGCTGTCAGGTCCCCGCTCTTCTCTATTGGGGAATCGGATGAGAACGGACCACCTGTCCGTTCTCATCCAATCTGATCTGCCGAACGGATTGAAAATAGGGTTTCCATCCGTCCAGATTTGACAGACAGGATCGGATCGGATGTCAGCGGACATGTCTCCGCTGAGATCCGATACCCCATAGAGATGCATGGGGCATCCGTTCAGATCCACCTGAAAAACTGACAGGTGGATCTGAACGGTCTGCAAGTGTAAAAGAGGCCATAAAGGGAAACACCAAAATCAGAGAGTGCAAAATCTGGTACAGCTCTGCATAGCAACCAATCAGCTTCCAGGTTTTATTGTTAAAGCTTAAAATGAACAAGCTGAAGTTAGAAGTTCATTGGCTACCATGCACCAGATTCTGAGTGCTCCAATTTTAGTAATTCTCATCTAAACTTCTGCCTGATTTTGGAGTCTCTATCTGGGCTCTTCTAGTAACTGTGGAGTAACACACATTTCCTCCACTGGTACACAAGGCACTGGCAGCATTCATGCACTGCCCATGTGTGTGGCAGCATTGAATGACACACATCTTCCAGTCTCTGCATGTCTGTCCGACCACCTGTGACTGACAGCACCTCACTTCCGGTCTGTGTCTGTATAGTGGCACGAGCGCCTTCCAGCCAATAGCGTTTCGCCATGGAGCCCCCAGCGGGAGGGTGTGCTGACCGGGAGGGGCGTGTCTCGGTGCTGGGCTCGTTCTGTATAAAAGCTGGTTGCTGCAGTAATCGCTTCTCGTTTTCACAGTCGCTAAGTAGAGGGTGATCGGTCCAGGTAAGAGAAGGGTCAGCCGGGGGGAGGGAGTGCTAATAGTCCACGCCTTTAATCCCATCACCTACTTATTTGTAAGGTGTCTATGTTCTGTATACACATGATCTCTGCTGTATGTATATACTGTATTCATCCATTTCTTATTTCTATAGAGGGTGATAGCAGCTTCTAATGGTGGACTGCATTCTGTACACGGTCAGATCAGCCCTGTTTATTGATGCATTACATAACCGTGCAGAGTCAATGGGGAAGGTTCTTGCTGGGCTTCTGCCATGTTGCTATGTGATCAGGGATGAATGCAGGCCTGTTCATGCAGAATAAACATGGTTGCCTGGTAATCGCTGTCTGTCCTAGTATGAGAGGGGAGTCCATCTTCCATGTACTTGGTAAAGGTGTCACTACTTCTGATGGAAGATGAGCCTAGCAGTGTCTTCACAGCATGCCTGCAACAGATGGGAAGGTCTCAGCTGCTGGGGGACAGAAATAGATGTCTCCATGCACAGGGTGGGATTCTGATTCCTTACTTAGTCCTTTTTTACCTTTAACCCCTTGCTGTTCACAAGCAGTGTCGTGCAACTGCGTGCAGAAACCGTCCTATTCATTACTGCCTAACTGAAATCCAATGAGGGGCGTGAGCTGTTCCTTTATTCAAATGCAATTCTAGAATGGCTTCTATTTCCTCTGTTGCTAGCTAGCTAGCATGCCTCCTAGATGACTGTCAGTAAAGGAACTGAGTCATCCTCTTAAAATGGATGTGGTCTCGCTGGATTTGCACACTGCATCGTTGCCTTCCCTTGGGTGCCTGTGTTGCTAAGGTTTTACTGGAAGATGCTAGAAGATCTGGGATTAAATGGGTTAACTTGGCTGTTCAGTTTAGCTGATATTAGGTGTCTGCACTAGGTAGGTGGGTGTGGTACATGGAGGCGTTGGGTAGGTGGGTGTGGTACACGGAGGCGTCTACGAGTGGCTGCCATGTTTCATTGCCAGGAACGCAGGCTTGCCTCTTCGGATAGAACCTGTTCACACCACGATGGTGCGATTTATGCCTCCATTTTAATGGCTTGATCACATAGCAGCCATACTGAACGCACAGCCTGGTGTACACCTTGGGTGCTGATCCCAAGGTATTCGATGGTAAAAGGAACCAGCGCAAAATATTCTAAAATTGGTGAACCAGACAATCTCTAAAACTTAATTAAATGGCAATAATGACAAATAACACAATGTGAAAATCACAGTGAGCAGTGGAAGTCAATAAAATCAATGAATAATCAAAATGGATCTTCTAGTAGCTAATAAGGTGCAGACAAAATATGTGAAGTACTTGAACTAAATTATTCACAATGAAGTGGGAAGAAAAAAAAGGTATTCGATGGGTTTACTTTTCTTTTTTTTCATAGAACTCTATGGCATTGACAAAGGACCCTTCATTAAATTATATTGGCCCAAGTGCAGCAGTGTGAACTGAAGGCTTTTTTTTTTTTTTGCATGTGATTGTATACCTGATGTGGATGCACCCCCCTATGTAGCAGTCAAAGGAGACCTTTTTGCCTTCAATAATGTCAAAATGATGAATTGTAACAATGCGTACACCCCCTCCCCTCCCTAGACAACATACACCAGCATTATAGCCTGCAGGCTGGTGTGAATGAGCCCTTAAGGATCAATAAATTTCAGTGATAAAAGGCATTTTGACAGTAGTATTGTCAATTCTCATTTCTTAACTTGTGGCAGGCAATCGCGTGACGAGCATCAGTTACATTTTGGCCTGCCTAATTAGTGGCAGTGGAGTACAGTAGATGTCTTGGCAGCCAATGGTAATAAGACTGTAGAAGTCAGCCAATGAGCCTTTGACGTTCTACTGTATGTAGCAGAAATGAAATCCATGATTCCTAACAAGTATGGCTGTACACTGTGTTTGGCATGAGATTACTTGGTTAGTATGGTTGCTAGGGGAGGCCTATGCTGACATCAGAGGTTGTTAGGGGAGGCACATTCATAAAGAAAAAGGCATAAGCCAATCAGAATTCAGCTGTTTAATCTGGTATTAAACTGAAATCTGAATTTGCTCCTCATGGGGGTCAGGTTGCTGCTAACTTTTTCCATTCCAAGACCTCCTAGATGACGTGAGAAACTGCACGTCCACACAGCAGACGTTTTCTTGAAGTGAGCAATGCTGCTGCTTGATTCACTGGGTTTTCCACATCTACGTTGCCAGGGCCTGTCTGTGCAAGAGAGGAAGTGATTTTATGAGTAACGTGCCCCCCCTCCTACGGAAATGAGGACACAGCTCTCAGGACTTGCTCTAAAGCTGAGTGTTCTGATGCAAATAAGTACTTTTATAGGAAATAACCTGAGCGAACACATCGGTAATGAATGTTAGACAGTCATAGAACGCCATACTGGATTAGGATGGAAGCTGCTGATTTCCAGGTGTTGAGTGAGCCTGGCCTCAGAAATGTCATTGCTGACCAGACTGGGATTTTACTGCAGAGAATTGTTTTCCTCAATCTGTCCTTTCACTTTAACCTTTGTACTGTCTGGGAATAACATGTAACATTGTACATTGCTTTTTGGTGTGGTGTAAGATGTGGGTGTGTTTTTCAAAGCATAGTGGGAAAAACAGTTCAACGACAGCAGACTGACAGAGCCCCTTAACACCATTTTGTTTTAATGCACATGTTGCAACACTCATGCACGTGTCCAACTTGCCTGTAGTGACCTTTTTTTCCCATCTCAGTTCTGTAGTGCATTTTGGAAAATGCAACATGGTTTGTTTTTTTTTTTCTGCATTTTAGTAAGTCCATAAGCGGTGCATCAAATGCATATAATATGCATCTTGATGTGCCCACAACAGGTAACAAGCCATTCAGCTATAAATGTAAAAAAGCTTCTCAACACAGTTAACACATGTTGATGCCGCATGAAAACGCACCTTTAAACCATGGTCCAAAAATCTGACAATTGGGCTACATGTGCTCAGAGCATTTGATTAGGTTTGCAAACCTGCTACATAGGGGCTGTTTTACTAAAACTGGAGAGTGCAAAATCTGCTGCAGCGCTGCATGGAAACAATCAGCCTCCAGGTTTTAGTAACACTTAATTGAACAAGCAATAGTTAAAGCCGATTGGGTACCATGCACAGCTGCACCAGACTTTGCACTCCAGTTTCAGTAACCCCATAGTGTCTAATCTTCCAGTTACTTTCTGAGGCAACAATTTGAGGTGCGGATTGTTGCTGCTTATATCGGCATACATGAATTGGAAGGTAAGCAAAATACTCCGCATCAATGCCAATGCCAGTCTGCTGATACAATAGTTCTCCGTACATGGGAGACCTAAATGGTGACATGAATTCTAGCTGTGTATGGAAGTGAATAATTGCAATTGGTACCTATTTCAATTACCAGATTTATGGAGCTTTATTCCTATAAGCTACCTTACTACAAACTACCATTATGGAAAATATGAAAAATAAATGCTTGGCTACAATTTCTTGCTCAAACTTGGTCTTGTGAAGAGTGGTGTGCTAAAGCTGGCCATAGATGACTTGTTTTCATTCAGCCAGCATGCTGATTGAAAAATAAGAACCAATTCCTCCATCCACATGTGAGGTGAATAGACATTGTAATCTGACAGCTGTACTCCTCTGCTTTCAGAATACGCCGACAAGTTTTCCAACCTTCCTAAGTAAACCCAACAATTAACTTGTCAAACTAGGATGGCCATACGGTTTGAAATTCAGCTGGTCCCTCTTGAGCCATTTTTTTATCCATTAATGGCCAGCTTAACCTATTTTTGGGGTTTGGGCAGAAACCCCACCAACATAGGGAGAACATGCACGTGGTGTCCTGACTGGGAATTGAGCTGAGGACACCAGTGCTGCAGGGCAGCAGAGCTGACCACTAGCCATGGTGCTGCCCTAGCTGTTAACTGCATCATGTGATGTTCTTTGGTTACTTTATGGCTCAAATTGGTCTATGAAATGGTGAGTAAATGGCACTGCTTTTCTCTTTTCAGCTACACTGGTACAGCTTTTGTAATGTCAAAAGCCATATCTTTTTACATGAATTTGATATTGTAATATCTAGTCTAACCTTGGAGAATGGTCCATTTCTTCACGCTTTGTCCTATGTGTCCTTGAAAACTGTGACCTGATCTGAGCATGCCCTGATGATGCTGTGGAGATGTTACGTGGGCTGAAGAGATGCTACGTGAGAGCAGGCGCATTAATGAAAGGAGGCTGTGTTCAGGCACCCAGCTTCTCTGCCAGAGGAGAAATATGTCAGTTTCACATATTTTTAAATGCCAGATATTCCGGTGTGGCTGCAGTGTTGGTTTGTAAGGTGAAAAGAGAAGATTTACATTCTGAACCCAAAGGGTTAACACAATGCTGCATTTCTGACGTAACTGGGAAGGCAGGGCTCGGCAACCCAGGAAGATTCATAGTCAAGGACGTTGCTAGCAGGGTTTGTGTACAGGGGATTTAACAGACTGCTGAATATAATGCTTTCATCAGTCATGACTGATCAGTGACTAGTACACATGCTGGGTTAAAACCTCGCACATTAAGGAGAAAAACCTCACCATGCAATGACCTTGGTGAAACATCGGGCCCTGTGTAGCCACTCCTTTAAAGAATGGTGGATTAACCCCTCCTTTATCACAGGATGTTGTCTTCTAGTAGAAATGTACTTTAATATGTGCTTAAAGACTATCCTGCTAAAGTAATCCTTGTAGGAACCTAGCTTCTTAAACCCTGCGTAAAATATAAAGATATCAAATGACCATGCATCTAACCTATTAAAGGAGCACATATTAAACGTACTGAGACTTGCAGTATGGCTGAATCTCTAGGAAGTCTCCCAGTTTCCTGGATGTGCCCTTCTGCTGCTGCCATAAGCAGATAATTCATCACTACTGCAATCCCCTGTTTTAGTGTGGTACCTCATTCATGTAGCGCCAACATCTGGGCATGCCTAAAGATCAGATGGGTTTGAGAAGGGCTAAATTACTGGGTCAACTTGCTCTTTTAATGTTGCCAAATTTCTTTTTTTTTTTTTTGGGTGATAGACTTGTGTTTGTAAAATATACATAATAAAATTACAGTAAAACCTTGGATTGTGAGCATAATTCGTTCTGGAAACATGCTTGTAATCCAAAGTACTCGTATATCAAAGCAAATTTCCCCATAAGAAATAATGGAAACTCAGATGATTAGTTCCACAAGTCCTTCGGTTTATAGTCTATATACAAAGATTATAGCAATGTGATAGGTTGTGTAACCATAAAATGTCCATCCACAATATGCAGCCTTCCCAAGGGGATTAGAAGCAAAATCCAACAGAGCTACAGAATATAAGAGATGAGAGGTGCCTCTAAGTGTAGCAATATGGTTACATTTAATGAAGGTTCACATGGTTGATGATTAAAATAGGCACACCTAAGTATGCAGGCATCCGGGGTAAAGCTGTCCACATAGACCATCTTCTGAACCACCGGCTCTCACCACTGTCAGTCTGCAATCGTGACCGGGAAGAATAGCCTGCAGTAGAGTGATCTGAAAGTGAGGCTTTGAATCACTCATGGAGTGCAGCGGGGAAGGGATGATGAAGATGGCTGTGCAGAGGATGGTCTGTGCAGAGGATGGTCTATGTGGACAGCTTTACCCCAGATGCCTGCATACTTAGATATGCCTCTTTTAATCATCAACCATGTGAGTTGCTAAATATTGAACCTTCATTAAATGTAACCATATTGCTACACTTTAGAGGCTCCTTTTTCTTTTTAATACCTGACGCTACTTGTATATCAAGACATCGCTTGTATATCAAGTCAAAATGTATTTAAAAAATGTGCTTGTCTTGCAAAGCGCTCTCAAACCAAGTTACTCTCAAACCAAGGTTTTACTGTATAATAAAAATAATAAAATTGTAAAATATGCATAATGGAACAATGCTACCGTTTTTTTGTTTTTAGGTAAACCACCATGTCCATCCAGAGGATTCACGCAAGGCAAATCTTTGACTCCCGTGGTAACCCCACTGTGGAGGTTGACCTCTATACAGCTAAAGGTTGGTAACAAAATATTGCCCCTAAAATGTTGGTGTACATTTAATATATAATGGGGGGTGATTGAGGTATCTGGATAATCCAGGGGCAGGTGGCAGGCAGCTTCAGCTCAGCAGACTGTAATAACAAATTCTTTTAGTGTTAAGTAATCTCTCTCAAATGAGGGACTTGACATTTTATATGCTCCCAGTTGATTAGCTTTTCTGCTAAGGCTAGCTTTGAATCTGCACTAAATGGGACTAATTTGATCGATCCAATGTTTGAATATGGTGTCACTATGATTACTCGATCACGACATGTGGTCTTGGTAGTCAAGTGCTGACTACCATAGCCAACTTCAGATATTGGTAGCTGTCTGTAATCTGATCTCTGGCAAAGGTAAATTTGTCAAATTGGAACAAGTGTGCAGATCAGCTAAGGGAAGTCATATGCTGTTTACTTGGGTTAAGCCCTGTTTACGCCTGTACATAAGTGTAGTGTGGGGGGGGGGGGGGAATCTACTTCTGCATATTTAATGTGCTTTCATCAAAAATGCACGTTCAGTGTCACACATCTAAAGTGCACCATGCCAGAGACACATACCGCAAACCTATTCTGTAGGTTGTCAGTGACAATTGGCTTTTGACAGACTCATTTAAATGGTGGAATGGAGGCTTTGCTATTCAAATAGTCAGGTCTGTATGCTTGATGTCCAGATTAAAGCCTAAACTTGAGAAATGGTGTCTGGAAAAATGGTTTAAAAGCAGCTATTCCATGACTTGCATGCTCCTTTATAGTTTCAGGCAGCCTCTTTATTCCCCTGGATATAGTATGTAGCGTGGGAATTGGGGCATGACTTCTTCCATAGATGTTTCTGGGATGGTGTTAAGATGTGAAGAGAAACATGCTTGGAGTTCTAACCAGTCTTGCCACTGAATGAAGGCACACAATGTAAATATTCATCTCCAAGGCTTGCATATTCTGGCAAACAGATCATGCTTGGTAATCTTGCTTTTTTTTTTTTTTCCTGCCCAATTGTGCTTGACTGATCTATCAATAGATTGGAAGTACAAAACAGCTGAAGGCATAGTTAACAGGTGTCTTAGAGTTCTTTGTTTCATTCTGGGAACTGCATGGCAATCTAGGTTCAATATGCAATGGAGGTTGAACTGATGTCAGTCTGGTGGAACCACTTAAGACTTCTTCTCTACATGTGTAATATGCCTGTTCACACCACATGCACTGCAGTACTTTTTCTTTTTTTCCTCAGACCCCTGAGGGAGTGCAGGGTGGCCTATCCTGCTGCATGTCATATGATGCCCAGTCAGGATGGAGCAACCACTTTGCGGCTGTCATTTTGCTATGACGGGCGGGAAGTGGTTAAACTGCGCATGTTGCAACTCATGTGGAGGAAGTTTTTGTGGCATAATTGGGCACTAAGGGCCCATCTTGATCCTGATTTTTTTTTTTTCTCCTGTACTACTTGAAAATTTTACATTTTAAAAGATTGAAATGTTTCTTTACTTTAGCAGTGATGCATCTTCATTCCTTTCGAGGTTCAATTTACTTCTTCCTAAACAGCGGAGTAAGTTGACTGTTCTAGGGTGAGGATTACCAATAGCCAGCTATTGGAATACAGGCAATGAATACCCCCTGTACTATATGCTCTATTGATGCAGCCCAGCTAAAATTCTGCCGATCTTATCCAGTGGTATTGCTACTCCATGCATATGTGGGAAATTGCTGCCAAATTTTTACTGTAGGGCAATGGTAACTCTCGTGTCATTATTGGCTACATTTCTTGTTCCTGAGTACAGTATTCTGATAGAGGAGACTGAGTACTTTTGGCAGTCAGTGGAAAACATGTGTGATCTCTATCTACTGTCTTGGGTTTTAATTAGATATGACATGTATTGAAACTGCCCAGTGAGGCTTGAGATGTTAAGATGGGAAAACAAAGCTTTAGATGAATTCTGGCTCTGGTTAAATCTGAACTCGCAGCACGGGTCATGGCAGATTAAACTTGTGGGCATGTTAAAACCTCTATTGTGCGTTTACTCACTGATGACCACTGTTTTCTCTTTACAGGGTTGTTCCGTGCTGCTGTACCCAGCGGTGCCTCCACTGGTATCTATGAGGCACTTGAGCTCCGTGACAATGATAAAACCTGCTACCTGGGAAAGGGTAAAGTCTTTACCTTCAGAGTTTAACTGAAAAATACTGTTATGGTGATGGGAGGTTTTGGGGGTCAAGTGGGTTTTCTTTGAAGTGGTTTCAGATGTATGGGTTGACAAGTTCAAAAGTAACTATTTTTCTTGAAGAGCCCAAATAGTGTGGTTGTCTGTCTCGTATCCTGTATATCTGAAGGCTTTTTTCTATCCTCGTATCCTGTATATCTGAAGGCTTTTTTCTATCGAGACCCCAAACCATTGTTTGTTTTCTTAAATTTCTTTTAATGACCAAGAGGGAACCAAAGCCCTGAAACATTTCCTTTTGGTAAAATACTCAGATACAGGGCACATCATGAATATACAAGGTACTCTGGTGGGTTTTCTATCATGGCACCTCTTTGGGATGGATAATCTAATAAATGAACAATACTTCCAGGGAATTATGATCAGTCAGTGTTTCCTTACCTGTCTTCTTATCCTTCACTCAGGTGTTAAAAGAGCTGTGAAATATGTAAACGAATTTCTGGCACCTGCTTTGACCACCCAGGTAATGGGAGCTTGTGCCCTGCACTCCTCCCAGCGCATGGGGTTTGACTAACTTCTCCAGTGACATTCCTAGACAGCACGCTTCTCCTGCTTGCCAAGTTCGAAATGCATGAATTGTAAACCTACAAATCGCACAATTTATACAGACTTCTGTGCTCTTGGCACAGAAAAACTTTTACTACATAGAAAATTACTAAACTATTTGCACTAAACTTGTGGCGGTGAAAGACATTAGTCTACTGCATTGTCCACTGATCTGCAGTTGCTAAGTTCTGTGGGCCTGCCAAAGGCTCATATGAAATGCATGTCTAAAACCAAGTCTGATGTGATGGAATAAAGGCTTTTTAGCAGGAGTTGTCAGTCTAGTAATGTTGCTGGAGCATGCAAATGTGTGATATGTGCAGTGATTGAATGTGCTTGTCCTTGTCCTTTCTAGGTGTCTTGAAAGCCGTTGAGCACATCAATAATACCATTGCACCAGCACTGGTTGGAAAGGTATGGGATCCTGTCTTGCTAACTCCCTGCTAACCTCTTGTCTTGACTGTTGTCTTAACATTTTTGTCAGCAAGCCAAAGTGGGTTTATAGAAGTTTGTGAACTGTTTTGTAGAAAGTATTGACCTAGTACAACACTGAGGCTTTTTCAATGCCTCAAAGGGAATAGATGGTTTTTGGGGGGTCTGTGAGGTTTTAAACCTGGCATTTTTTTTCCAATTGTATAATCTTTATCTTGCAAATGTTTAAACCAGATCTATAGCCAAAATTGTTTTAATGGAAAGAAGCCCATACTCTTGTCAAGTCTCTTATCTTGGCAAAATCTCCACCTCTGCACTGAGCCAACAGCAAGGGGTAATCCCTTTTCTGTGGCCATAAGTGCATAAGACATAAGTCAACCCGTATACATAAGTTGTCAATCTTGTATAGTTTTTACAAACAAATCTATTTCAGTAATAACCCCTCCCCCTTAAAAAAATAAAAATAAATATATTTCGTTCTATACTAACAGCATACGCTACTGGGCTCCTCTCCCAACATAATGCCTAACTTTAATCCTGGCCTCAGGTGGTTTTGCTCTCCGCCTCACCCAACAACCGCCAAAATGCCAGTATCAGGTTTTTTAGCTGCATTTTGTAGATGAGGCACAAATTAATTCTTGTATATCGCTACCTCCTTATTGTATTGTGAAACAGGCAACTCCAAGGTTCCACCTGGATACAATCTCCTGTAATTAACCCAATAATCCCTTCCCAGAAAACTTGACTTTGTGCACTCCCGCCACAAGTGCACAAAGGTCCCAGGGGCTCCACATCCCCTCCCAACAGGTTGGTTATAGCTCTGCACCTAACCTCTGTGCCCTCTACAGGGCGAGATACCCTCTCGCAAAAAAACTGACACCTCTGCGTTGTCCTTGAATCAACTGGTTAACAAGCTAATTTCAACTTTCTCTTTTCCTCATCTCAAAGGATCCTAGTTCCTGTTCCCATTTGCCTAGATAAGGCAGACATACAGAACATGCCTTCTCCAGGTGTTGCTAAACGTAGGTCTAACTGCACCATCGCCGGAACGTGATCTGAAAGTGTAATGGGCTTAATTATGGCATCTTTTAAGGAGGCTAAAGTTTATGCGTTAACCACTTGCCTACCGCAGATACACTGCCGCAGACTGGCTTGCACGAACCAACATATGGGTACGTCAGTTCACGGGAGCACTCCTGGGGGCAAGCACATGTGGCCAGAGGTGCGTCCGCCCCCCACTAGGCAGCGGGGATGCTGATCCACGGGGCTGGCGGCCACAATTGCTGCCAAGCACCTGTGATTGCTCGCTGCTGAGAGAGAACAACTATTGACTTTTCTTCGACATAATGAAACCTCACAATCACATCTCTTGGGACATTTCCAGCGTGGCTTCAATATCCCCCCCACCCTGTGCACACGATTACTTTTTAAAGTTTCAGGGGCTCCTTTCCCTACAAGGGGTTTGATACTCCTGGTCTTCTAGCTTATACAATAAGGACTGGTTAGTTTCTGCAACAATTTCATCTGTTTGCATAGATCTTCCATTAATCGGTCATAGCCATCAAGTCTCCCCTTCATTTCCCCCACCCGGCCAAAAACTTGTCCAAATCTGCCCTGACTGCTGCTATGTCCAATTTCAAGAGGTTTCAAATTTGGAGAAAAGCCCCGCGAGAGCTTCTTTAAGCAGTATACGTGCTTGGGTTCCTCTCGACCGCATCCCCCTTCTATCAGGGTTTGGCTTTCCCCTTTGGAGCCTCCAATTTGCACTTTAGGTGCCCCCTGAGGAATCCTCAAACATCTTGTTCTGGTTGCTCCTAGGGCACTAGTCTTCCCTGCTGGGAGATCCTCCATTTTAGGTTGGTTTTCCAGTCCCTGTTCGCCCTGAGGATCCTTTTCTAGGGCCTTCAAGCCCATCCTCTACTAAGCTAGATTCTGTTGACATGTAGTGCTGGATATCTCCTGGGCTGGGGACGGGCTGGCTTTGGATTTACCTCTCCTCCTTAATCCTGGAAAGTCCCCATTAGGAGATAAGGGGGCAAAGAGGAGATATCTGAGTGTCTGTGGGTACTTATCGCTAGGAGGGATAACGGTGTTGAGTGATTTACTGCTAAAAGCGGTATGAACTTAGTCCAAAAGACCAAGGGAGCTCAAACTGATTGAATCAGGAAAGATGTTACTGAAAATCTAAGAGGGGAGCTCTCAAGATATACACCAAACTGGAGGATAAAGCAGTACAGGCCCTTTTGATGGCTAGTTATAAAGAATCCTTAATCTGTCTTCCCCCCCCCCCGAATAGTCCAGACATGGAATTTATCACTTATCTATTCTTATAAGGGGGTCCCCAGCAAGACCAATTCCGACATGGGAATGATGTACTGGCCTAGTTCAGGGAGCTTCACCATACCCCGACCTCTTCCATTGGAATCCCCCTTAAAGCAGGCATTTGTATCATTCAGGATGCATGGAGAGCCCCCCCCCCCCCCGTGTGGCTGCTGGGAACCAGGTGCGAGGGCTTGAGTATTGGGGCTGCCTACTCCATCATAGGCGTGAGCCTCATTGTGTCAGGACTACTGCCCCCCCCAAAACGTAATCCTTAAGTGTTGTATATTACCACAGTGAACTAAACTGTCCTTTAGTTTTACTCTTTAATTTGCCATGGTTTTGGCATTTAAAGATTCCAGAAATAACTGAACTCTGCTTTCAAGATGGCAGTTTACAACTTTCTCCTGTAAGCTCTGGACCTTAAGATCTTGGATCAGACTTCAGGGCTCATTCATGCTATATGCACTAGCATTATTGGTGTATTAACTGGTTAAATGAATTTTACCAATAAGGCACATAGAAACTCGCAGTACAGCGCTGCTGTACAGTGACATGAATTAAATCACTATGATGCTTCAAATTTAATGTGCTGAAACATGCCTTGTACTGCTGGCGCTGAACTTCATTAGTCTGCAAAATGCTGTCTTACCATGCAGGCCTGTGAGCCTAGTCTAAGGCTGGCCATACATTATACAGCTCTTGTACAAATTTCAGTTGGTTTCACCAAACCTAAACGCTTTCAACTTGTATGCAATCAGGCCCTTGTACTACATAGTTCAAAGTAAATCTAAAGGAAATGGAATAAGAATTGTAAAATGTATTGCCAGTTTAAAAGGTTGTAAACCTCAAAGTACACCTGAAAGACAAACTCATAACGAGCTAGTATGCATCGCATACTAGCTCATTATAATATACTTGCCTTAGAACGAAGCCCCAACCGCTCACCTCTCCCATGGGTGACATGTTCTGTCACCCTTTTCCGGGTTCGCGGCATTCGGCCATCTGATTGGCTGGACCTGCGATTAGGTCACTCCTGCACATTCTCGTGGGAGCCGACGGTCACGGCACGGGGCTCTGAAGGAACGGTACCAGCAGCCGTTCCTTCAGAGCGCGTGCACCAGTGAGGTCACTGACTGCATTTAAGGTAAAATCTCCTAAACGGTACATGTTTAGGAGAGATTTACAGTACCTATAGGTAAGCCTTATCATAGTATTACTTGCAGAGGAGGGTTTACTTTCTCTTGGTAACACTTTCTTATTCTTAGGAAACTTCCCTGTATTCTGGGGAAGGGCAAGTTTTCACTGTAGACATACAGGAACAGGTGTGCTTGGAAACTTGAGAAGATGGCTGCAGGTTCATTTAACGAGTGCACAGCTTAACTTGCAGATGACATCAGTGTCTAGCTACTCGGCAATGCATCTTCAGCTGCATGTGGCTGTTTGGTTTCAAAGCTTTTTTGATCACACTAGCAATGTTTTTTCCCTCAATTAGCATGCATACAATCTCCTATCTGATTAATCTGACTTTTGAAGTGGTTTAATTGAGTTGGGTGCTGTGGTGACTATTTGCTAAGCAAGTGGCAAGTCTCAAAGCTGGCTTTAACGATCTGGCAGCTATAGGGAAAATATGCCAGCGGGGCCTTAAACAAGCTCATCGTGCAGAACAGTACCTAATGCACAGAACACTTATTTTTGCACACTCTGCATACCTGGGGCGTGTGCAGAGTGGTGCGTGGGGTGGTTTGTCCCCCAGTTTCCAGTGAGTAGCTGGTGCCATCTCGGCCTCCAACTGTCGGTTATAGTTGAAATTTGAATAAATGGCTGGGTATAGGTTAGGCATGAGTGGCTGTTTAACCTACATTGATGTGTAGGACCAGATTTTCATCAGTCTATTTTAATGCCAAAAAAGGGAAAATGGAGGCTATCGCAGATGCTTGTCTTTTATAGATTCTGGGAGTGGAGCTGGAGTTAGCTGTGCCTCTATAGAGAAAAATGGTGACTCTAAAGTATGTCTACTTATTGCTTGCCTCATTTAGGTGTGTTTTTTGATTTGGCTTGCCTAGGTTTAATTTGAAAAAATTGCTGGCAAGTAGAAGCTATCCTGCTTTCACAGTACTGGTTATCACTTCTGCAGGGTGTTGGCACCTGCTTAAAGTATCAGCATTGGCTTTAGTATAAACTCCATCGTTAAAGCAATACATTAAATGTATTGCTTTAACTGCACCTTGAGCCCAACAGCATTAATTTCAACTCATTAGCCATGTCCTATATGAAGATGTAAGCTTTATAATCTATCCTCTTGCAGAGTGTAAGTGTTGTGGAACAAGAGAAGATTGACAAGCTCATGCTGGATATGGATGGAACTGAGAACAAATGTAAGTATCTGAACAGTGAAATACAGTGTGTTCATGTATGTTATATTTTAACTGTCCTATGCAGTGACTTCAGTAGCATTGTTGCCACCAAGATCATAGGTTGAACAGGTTTGCAGACTGGGCCAGTTGGGATCATATGAATTCTTCACTGCAGTAAATAAAGTTAAAGCAGAGTTTCACCCAAAAGGTAAGCTCTGCTTGTCTGCCTCCACTCTCCCTCCGCTGCCACATTTGGCACCTTTTTTGGGGGGAGCAGGTACATGGATTGACAAGTACTTGCTCCCAATTCTGGCTCAGTTTACTGCGGCAAACAGACAGAAGTTGGGGGGGGCAGGGGGTAAGAGAGGCTTTCTTAACTTAAATTGTCTGTCACCATGCATCAGGCAGGGTTGCAGGACACTGCAGACAATGTGCATATTCATATTGGCCTAAGGCAACATGCAGGGTCTCTTTAAATGGCAGGCTTTGCTTCAGATGGGGTGTGTGCCACAGCCTGGTTGTAATTGGGGGTGATGTGACTGAAACTATAGCATACAGGCATGCTGTGTGCTTGCAAAGTGTCCTGCACAAGCGCATATCAGCTTCTACAGTTTGTATGGTCAATTTTTAGAGCAAGGAAGAACAGTGATGGTAGGATCAACCAGGTACTTAAGTACAAGAAATTGATATGCTATGGTTATAAAATACACGTAGCGTTCACTTTAGGAAAAATATTTTAGTATAACCTACTTTGTAAGTGTGGTATTTGATTTGCCTTGTCAACCCCTCATCTCTCCATAACATTTAAATGGCTACCAATATAGGGTGAAGGGTATTGCAATGTCACCTCTGACAGCTGTGAGGCTGCTAATATACCATCCAATAAGGTGGTGCCTATAAGCAGTTTAAAGGTTTTTGGAGGTATACACGAGATGCTTTAAGAAGTATACAGGCATACTAGGTTTTTAAAAGGAACAGGTCTTTTGGAAGACTTTTGTGGTGACATAATCTCTTTAAATAGTCTGTACCAGGGATTTGCAAACTGTGGCCCCCAGATGTTGCAGAACTAAAGCCCCATGAGGCATAGACTGACAGCCACAAGCATAATTTTGCAACAGCTGGAGGGCCACAGTTTGCATATCCCTGGCCTATACCCATAAGGGCATGTGGCGCATTTAAGTCAATGGGTCTCCAGTAGGAGAGGTCTAAACATTTTTCTTGGGTGTTCTTGTGGCGTTTCATTGTAAATGCCGTAAGTGTTAGACATGTAAGACTGCTTTGCAAGGACTTGGTTTGCTTGTAAATTAAAGAACACTTCAAAGTGGTGGTTTACATTAAAGTGTTTTTTTTTTTTTTTTTTTTTTTCTCGTAAAAGGCATAATGCGCTAGTATGCATCACATGGCACATTATGTGACCCTTTCCTCCAAAGCCCTTGACATCCCCGCTGGAGGCCACATCCATCTTCCTTCCAGGTCTGCGGACTCCAGCTGTGCTTCTGGCCGGAGCCACGTGACTCCAGGTCGCTTTCTTTAGAACACTGGTTATAGGAAGGAGTTTTGTATCTCCCAGCCTCCCAAATTAACAAATGTGGTTAATGTAAGATTGGTTGGGGCTAATTCTCACAGGCAGAAAAACCCTGCATTTAGATGCATACAACAGATACTTTATTGCTGCATTTAGATGCATACATAAACGTAATGAGCCCATACACAGCTCATTGTAAATGTAAGTGATGTATTTAGCTGTGCAGACATAGGACACCTGCAGGACTGCACAGATCTGCAGATGTAAGCACATGACTGCTACTAAATGTGTAGTTGAATGAGAGATGAAATGAGAGAATTGTATGCATATTTTACACTAGTTCTTCCAGCAAGAACAGGTGATCTGTGCCACAAATGCACCCATTTTAAGGAGACCTTTAAAGTATGGGTTTAGGTGAAGAAAATTCTACTCGTAGGTAGATGCAGCATCAACCAATGCTGCATCTGTCCTGTCGGCTCCAGACCAAGAACTGAGCAATCAAACACTGCTGACAGCTCAGCTGTCTTTAGGCTGCAGATGGCAAGCTTTGTATTGTAAAATCTAATTTCTATTCAATGAACTAACATTGTGACTACTTTTAAATTCTAGCCAAGTTTGGTGCCAATGCCATTCTGGGAGTGTCTCTAGCAGTGTGCAAGGCTGGTGCTGCTGAGAAGGGAGTTCCTCTTTACCGCCACATTGCTGACCTAGCTGGGAACCCTGAGGTCATCCTGCCTGTTCCAGTAAGTTTGAGTCTTTCAATGTATACTATGCAGGTCAACTAAATTCCCCCTACAGAGAAACTTTGGGTTTCAAGAATTGTTGCTGCTTAAATGGAGCAGTACTTTATAGGTTAAAAAATGAAGACCAGCTTAATCTTGCATTGCAGTAATGCTTGTGCTACAGTAACAGAATAGGCATGTTAGTGCCATGTCATTAATATTAAATCCCAACACGAAAACGCATTACAACATGGCATGACCTGATCATGCACTGCATTGGTAAAAAGACTGGTTTGAAGTGATTTGGTCTGGACCAGGGATATGCAAACTATGGCCCTCCAGCTGTTGCAGAACTACAAGTCCCATGAGGCATAGGAAGACTCTTGACAGCCACAAGCATGACACCCAGAGGCATGATGGGACTTGAGTTTTGAAACAGCTGGAGGGCCACTATTTGCATATCCCTGGTCTAGACAATAGCAGGTGCCTAAAACCCTGGTCTAGACAATAGCAGGTGCCTAATGTACTTTACACGGTGCCAAAGTTAGGGAGACCCAAGTGCTGCACGAAGTGCACTGGTTTCGAGCTTAAACACTAAAACCATAGTGGGGGAAATGGGAGTTATGCCACAAAGTTTCAGTAAAGTAATTCAACAGGTCTGTTTTTTTCCAAACCTGGGTAACCCATCAACTGAACCTAGCTCTTAAAATATGAGCACAAAGGACAGAGTGCTAAAGCCCAGTGCTTATTCATGCTGATTCCAATGTGTGCCCCATACCATGTACTGGGGTTTTTCTTGGTTCAGGGGGTGAATTGTAGTGACAGATGAGCAAAACGGGAATTACCACTCCCTAGGGCGAAAGCAGCAAAGCTTGAGTCATGTCCTATCAAACCTGTAGTGAGTGAGCGGTAATGGTAGGGAAAAATGCTTGGGCAAAGCACTAGAATACTCTGCAGGCTACAGTTTTCAGATTTAAGGAAAGCATGCATCTGGGGAAATGTGCATGGCTGTTATGAAAGTACACTTGTATCTGGTTTTTTACCAGTAGGTAGGATCATGGGAAAACGGAACCTGAAGTTCAGTGAATGGCAAAGAATTCAGTTTGAATCATCAGTCTGGGGAGAGTCCATCCCTACTTGTTTGACCTTTAATAAGATGTTTCACTAAAAATGCAGGTTACTGAACTGACACTACTTGGCTGTGGTTTATCCAAAAATCTATTTTACTTGTATAGAAATGTAAACAGTAGCTGGCCTTTTTTCAACATAATCTGCTTTGTCATTTCAGGCATTCAATGTGATCAATGGTGGATCTCATGCTGGTAACAAGCTGGCTATGCAGGAATTCATGATCCTGCCAGTGGGTGCATCAAGCTTCAAGGAGGCCATGCGCATTGGTGCTGAAGTTTATCACAGCCTGAAGAGTGTGATCAAGCAGAAGTATGGGCAGGATGCCACAAATGTTGGTGATGAAGGTGGATTTGCACCAAACATCCTTGAGAATAAGGAAGGTAAGGAAGTCTGGGCTCTTGGCCCTAAGAAGCATAAGTCTTGGTAGCCAAAAGTTGAAATGGCTAAAATGGCTCTGCCCTATTACCATAGTGAAGAGCACTTTGCAAGGTCAGGTCTTCAACTTCAGAGCTCAGAACGTTGCGTCATGTGGCTAGTTCTGCACTCTCAATATTGCACCATATTTTGGAGACCAAGCTGGAACTGGCAATGCGCTAGGTTACTCCCAATTCCTTGACAGGGGTGCACTCCTGTGATCTGTTTTAAGCCTACAGAGGGCTCAAGTCAGAGCTGCACGATTAATCGTTAATCGTGATCCCTATTCACCCCCCTCATGTTAAAATTGTATGTCCTCGATTTCTTAGAGCTGTTCTCTGCTCAATCACAGCTGTCAAAAAAAAAAAGCTTCCATGTGATCAACATTAAGGCTGCTAGATAAAACTATAAACCTATTGTATAAAAATATAATTTCATTCTGTTAGATCAAAGGAATGAACTTCCATCTGTAAGTGAGGGGAAGTTTAACCTCTTGAAAACCAAGCCTTTTTCTGACACTTAAAATTTGAAACCACTTGCCGACCGCATACTGTGTATATATACGGCGGCAGTGTGGCTCCAACAGGCAAAACCACGTAGGGGTACTTCGGTCACCTGGGAGGAGCTAGGGGGCGAGCGCGTGCCGCCGGCAGCGCGCTCCCACCCCGATCATCAGCGGGAAAGCCGATGCGTATGTCAGGCAGGTCAGATTGCCGCCATACACCCACGATCGTTCCCCCCCCCCCCCCCCCCCCCCGCTGAGAGGACGGTCGGCTGTTGTAAGCGCAGCAGACCATCCTTCTCCCTGAAATGATCAGAGCTCATGTGATCCTTCTATATAGGCTCGCATGTCTCTATGGTCATTTCAGAAGTCACTCCCCCAGTTAGAATCACTCCCCCCCCCCCCCCCCCCCCCCCCCTAGGCTCACATTTAACCCCTTGATCACCCACAGGGTTAACCCCTTCCCTGTCATTATTACAGTCATTATTACAGTAACAGTGCATATATTTGGCACTGATTACTGTAGTAATGTCACTGGTACCCCCCAAATGTCAATGTCAGTGGTCCGATCTGGCCGCAAAGTCACCAGTTCCGCAAAAAATCGCAAATCGCCTTCATTACCAGTTAAATGACAAATCTTTCCCGTAGTTAGTAGACGCGATAAATTTTGCGCAAACCAATCAAAATACACTTATTGCCATTTTTTTGATGTCATATAGCAGATTGTGAAAAATATAATAATTGTTTTCAAAATTTTCGCTTTTTGTTTATAGCACAAAAAAATAAATCGCACAGGTGATCAAATACCACCGAAAGAAAGCTCCATTTGTGGGAAAAAAAAGGACGTCCATTTTATTTGGGTACAGCGTCGCACAACTGCGCAATTTTCAGTTAAAGTAACAGTACTGAATCGCAGAATAGGGCCTGGTCATTAAGGGGGGCAAATCCTTCCGGTCCTAAAGTGGTTAAATTGGAACCCCCAAGTGTGTGTATTTTATTCACACTAGAGAATAAAATGGCGATCGTTGCAATCTTTTGTCACACTGTATTGCCGCAGAAGTCTTCCAAACGGCAGTTTTTTTTGGGAAAAAATGCGCTTTAATACTTTAAAAAAATAACAGTAAAGTTGGCACAATTTACCGTATTTTCTGGTGTAGAAGACGACTGGGCGTATAAGACGACCCCCCCCCCCCCCCCCAATTTTCAAGTTAAAACATAGGTTTTGGGCTATACTCGCCGTATAAGACTACCCCCTTTCCGAAGCAAGGCAACACCATTGAAAAACATCAGATTTCTCATAGATCTCCAAGGTACCCCAAGTACTGTAAAACATGTAATCTCTCATATCTCCAAGGTACCCTAAGTATTACCAGTAGATGAAATCTCAAGACTCTGAATCCTGTACAGGTATACCGTATGTACCGTAGCTTCAGTATACATATTCTCCCTGATTGGCTCGGCGCTGCACTGTATGTAGCCGAAGCTACGGTACATACGGTATACCGGTACAGGATTTCCACATAGCCAGCATCTTGAGAGATAACATCTACCGGTAATACTTATACTTGGGTTACCTTGGAGATATACTCGGCGTATAAGACGATCCCCCCCCCCCCCCCCATTTTTGGGGGGTTTTTTTTGAGGTTCAAAAGTAGTCTTATACGCCAGAAAATAGTGTTTTATTGTTTTGGTAAAATGTTACGCAGGGAATCATGATCTTTTTTTTCTAAGCAAATTGGGATTCTAATTTTATCCAGAATGGTACAGCTCTACTATCATATGTTCATTATCCACTCCTAGGCCTGGATTGGCACATGGCTCAGCCTCAGAGCCTGAGACCGCCCCCTCCCTCCCCCTTTACTGTCCAGCGCTCCATTGAGTGCTGGAGGGCAGAACGGAGTCACTGACATTCAGAGCAGAGGGAGAACTGAGCATTTGATGTTTGATCACTCAGTTCTCCCTCATCCTGGTCTCAGGCTTTGAGAACAGCGGGAGCCTTTGACGGACAAAGCTCCTGATTCTTAACAATTGGGTTCTACTGCCCCCTACAGAAGTAGGACACTAGGCAGGAAAAAGCTGGACTACGCCTATGGGCAGTCCCAGGGGGTATAACTCTCAGCTATAGGCACTTAATTTTTTTTTTTTTTGCCTAGTCAGGAGTAAGGGCATAGTTCCTTGCTGGAATCTCTGGTCCTGGCTTTTTCTTTTCCTACTTATTGTTCCTGTGTGATCTACAAGTGTCGGACTGGGCAGCAAACTGGATAATCTAGATTCTTGGGGGTCCAACCAGCGAGTACATGCAGACCCGCAGCTCCACTCTAGGTCAGCAGCAACATAACCCCACTGGGACGAGGGCTGGCCTGCGAGTTAAAATGTCTCCCAAGGGCGCATATGAACTGGCTTCAGCTTGAGTGGGTGTTTCGGTCACATTATGGTGTGGTCTGTCTGGAGCAGTGCCCACCCGGTTTGTTGGACCCCCCTCAGGCCGCAGCTTTGCGCGCTACTAGTCGGAAACTGATGCGGCACCTGTGAGGATGGCTGAAGCCACTGCCTCTCGTTTGGGCATTCTGCCTATTCCCCCCCCCCCCCCAACCTCGCTGCCCCTGGGTCGTTGGCTCCCTGGGAGCTCGCGTCCAAGCGACTGAGCGCCCACAGAAGTTTAGGCTGCAGCCCACTAGGCCATGCCGCAGAGTCGAGCACCTCAGTTTGGAGGGTGGCCCCAGTGCGTTTAGCTAAAGCCCCCACTCTTCCTTTGGGCATCTGCCAGGCTTGGATCTGTGCACTTGCAGCTGGGCCTCCACAAATTTAGCCCGCAGCTTGTGACCTAGGCCATGTGGCGAGCCTTCAGGAGTCTGCCTTTGGTTCTGTCCATAAAAACTGGACTATCTGGGTCTGACTCTGGAATAGGCCTCAGCCAGAGGGTTTGTTTTTCAGCTTCTGTTCAGCAGACTGTCATCCCTCCAGGCTTGCATGCAGGTGCTGGGCCTGATGGTGTCCACCCTCGAGGCAGTCTGTTTGCAGTTTCACACGATCTCTGCTAAAGATTCTGGTGAAATGGATCCAGTCTCTAGAGGTGGCTTCATTCTCTGGCACTTTGACTTTCTCCCCCCTGTACTGGACAGTTGTCAGATGCCAGCCTTTACGGGTAGGGAGATGTGGTCAGCACAGATGTGCTCAGGGGGTCTGGACTCTGGCAGAGTCCAGACTGCTGATTAATGTTCTAGAAATCCGAGTGATCAGCTTTTGTCTGGCTCATTGGACAATTTGTCTTCAGGGGTGTCTGGTACAAATGCATTTGTTTGACAGACCGTGGCATTGTCCATCACCAAGGAGGCACAAGTAGTGTCCTGGCGGCTTGGTAAGTAGCCGGCGTTCTTAGGTGGACTGATCGCTTCGGTTCTGCCACGACTCCTGTGCAGGATCAAAGCAATAGGGATTCCAGACTGACCTCATCTGTCTTGGTATGCTGATCGGGTGTGGTTGGTTGTGGATGCTCCTTTGGGGGGGGACTTTCCCCTCAGGGGGGATCCGCTGTCCTAACGACCGATCTTCCGTCCTGCTTTAGTCGCTGGTTTTACAACTTTGCTGTTGAATGCCAGGTGCTGAAGGATGGAGGTTTGTCTGAGTCAGTGACTTCTATCTATGCTGTTGAAATTTAAGAATCTACTTCTAGGAAAATCTACCTGCGTAAATGGAAGACTTGCACTACATGAGTCTCTTGGGGTTCATCCTCGCTCCTTCTCGGTGGATTGGATCTTAACCTTTTTAACGGGAGGTTGAACAGAAATTGGTACCCAAGGGCCAGGGTATAGGCTTTGACTGTCTCCTCCAACAACCTTTGGCCTCAAACTCCTTGGTGCGTACTTTTTCTTCAGGGTGACTGACATTTGGTTCCTCAGTGTAGGTTCTGTTGCCACCCTGGGATCTTATTGTGGTGCTTTCAGCTCTACAGATGTCTCCCCTTGACATTATTCGGGAGGTTTCCCTGTTTGTGCTGCCCCAAAAGGAGTCCTTTTTTGGTGGCTATCACCTCTGCGCATAGGGTGCTGGAACACAAGGATAAGGTGGTGCTTTGCCCCGTCTTATTCCTCCTTCCGAAGGTGGTCTGACTGAGTGAAGACATTGCTGCCTTCCCTGTGTCCCAGGCTAAACAACCGAAGGAAACCTTGGATGTGGTCTGGGCAATTGGGGTGTACCTGGCAGCTACGGAGTCTTTTAGGAAGTCGGACTCTGTGCGCAGACAAACCTCCAAAGGGTTGTCCAATTCTGCAACTATTTCCAGATGGATCAGACAGATGGTGGTTCAGGCCTATTTCATCAGGGGGTCAGGGCAGCCACCTGGGGGTTGGTGCACACTTTTTTTTTTTTTTTACAAAATTTTTATAAAGTGGATGTGTTGGCATCTGTGGATGCTTCTTTTGCCCGCAAGGTTTTGCAGGCTGCGATTAGACCTGGTCCTCTTGAGGTGTTTTTTTTTTTTTCTGCTGTTTTCCCACCCCATGTTTTAACACTGCTTTGAGTCATCCCAATGGTTAGAATTAGGAGCTGTCCGTCCAATGAACAATAGCAAATGGGATTTTTGACTTGCGTAAAATCTATTTCTCTCTAATGCTCATTGACAAGCACCCCCCCCCCCCCCCTCTGGAGTTGGCTTTCTTCTGACACTGCTTGTAACAAAACTGAGTGCCTGTAGCTGAGTGGGTGTATACCCCCTGGGACTGCCCATGGGTGTAGTCAAGCTTTTCCTGCCTAGTGTCCTACTCCTGTAGGGGGCAGTGTAACCCAGTGGTTAGAAATCAGGAGCTGTCTGTCAATGAACATCAGAAATGAATTTTACGGTAAGTCAAAAATCCATTTTTACAACTGCTTTAACCATCATTGCTGTGGTGAGCCTACTTTTCCATACTTGGAAACCTGCTGTAAGCTCTACACTACAGCTAGATGACCTGTTTTCTACTGTAGAATTCGGTAGCATTCTAATTTCCTCTCATCTATTACATTTTAATGTAAAATACCTTTAGTTTGAGTAACGGCTGCTTATAAACTCTCTATTCCACAAATGTCTTGCTGAGTTCTAGTCCAGGGAGACTTAATACTGGATATGTGGGAACAGCCTGTTACTGTAGCTGTATATTGGCAGGTGACGTGCTGTGCCAGTATCTAAACATAGCTCTGCTACTCCACTATGCAGGAGAGTGGAGGTCATGGAATGTTAATTGAATGAACAGCTCCACTTTTGTTGGAATAGCAGAGATTAGCTGTACATGCTGAAGCGCTCTATCCTTGGACTACAGGAAGGCTTTAAGTTCTCATGGCCTCTTGGATCATAACACCAGAGTGGTGTTTGTGTATGGTGGTAATGCCATTGAGATTTCTGCTTCTAAATTACCTCCCTAGTAGCAATTTTAGGGTACTGCAGTAAATCAGATGTGTGGTAGCAGTGCTGGTTTATGATTAAACTTTTTAGTTGACTGTATTGTAAAGCCTTGCAGATGCAGAACACATTAAAATAATAAAGAACTGGCAATAAGGTGGAATGCATGTAGCTTTACACAACACTTCCATAACCTGGTTGCTCATTAACCTTTTTACCCACTTTTGTATAACTATGCCTACTATAAAAGGTCAAACCTGCCGATGTTAATCGTAAAAATTAAGCTTTGTTGTTCACTAGAAACCTGAACAAATTGTGCCCAGATGAGCAACTCAACTTATGAAACTATAAAGCTGAAAATGCAATTCTTTATTTTGCAAACGGTCTGCCAACTAGTGAACTTGCCAGTTTGGATTAAAATTGAATTGCTTGTATAGGTGGGCCTTTACATTGGCCTTTCTAAATCTTAATGTGTGGCCACCACATGCACTCTTACAAAATGCCCCAATTCAGTTTTGGCATGATTGACCATTCTTGGTGGTCCAGTATATCAAGATATTAGCCAGATATTCTTGCACATAGTATGCTTTGAACAAAGTAGTATAATAAGTAGGTGGTTGTAACCAGCCTTTACCATCCATGCAAATGGCCATATGGGATTGGTGTCGGCTTCATCTGGTAAGCCCTGTATTTGTCTTGGTTAGTGGTTCAGCGCCATCTGCCACGCCAGAGCCTTTATAGAATGGAGAAAAGAGTTGACGTCTGGCTAACTGACTAGTACAAGTGTTCAAATTGGCAGATGTTAACTAGTGCAGACTTGAGACCACTTCAGACATGACCTTTTATGATGTAAAGAATATGTTCACCTTGGTAACATGTTAAACTGAGTTTAGGGTGTAATATGTTAAATGGCACCTACCTGTACTTGCGAATCTCCTGCTGTGACAGCGGGTGGTGATCTTCCTGCACCCGTTATCACAATTTTAGAAAGGGCATGACTGTTCATGGCTTCACCCACACGGCTGCAGCATTCCCTCACCGCAATCTTTACTACTACAATCTGCCACTGCGGGAGACAGCTTTTAGTTCTTGATGAACTGAGAGTATGCTGGTGAGCACTCTCCTAGAGAATTGGATCTTTCTCCTGTCCAGTAACTCTCTGCCCATACAGGTAGATGGCTATACTGTACTGGGGTTCTGCAGGATCCTGCCATTGCACCCAAGATCTGCTGATTGTGGGAGCAATGCTCTGCAGGCTCCATAAAAATCAAATTTCTGTATCGTCCAACAGATGCAGCCTCATCTTCTTGAGCTAAATGGGTTTATGCTCCTTATGCTCCTCCCATGAGGAGTAGTCTAAGCATAAAAAATTTGAATACACACGCCCAGGGAGCTGTCTCTCTCGGCATAATTCCCACTGCATGACTCGGCACATCAGTTTGTTTCTACCTAGAGAAGGAGTAGGACCTAGGTTTCCTGCTGGGACCCTGGTCTGTTTTTTTTTTTTTTTTTTTTTTTCCAGAATATTTTCTTTACTAGCTAGTGTTCAGGGAAGAATTTTCCTGGCGATCTATAAGCAATGATGCCGGCTGGGGCTTCGTACTAGATAATCCTAGATCCTTTTGTTCCCCCTGTCTGGCCTACGAGTGAGCAGGTTATAGTTCCGACCTAGGCCTAGCCACGATGGTGCCCCTGGTCCGGTGGGGGACGAGCCAGCGAGCGGATGCCTCACCCGAACGCTCTGAGTCACTGCGTACCCATCAGCTGGCAGCACTCCCACTTCCGGCGGGAGGCAGTCTGCCTGGAGCAGAGCCCACCCGGTCCATGGTATGGTGAGTAAATGTACCTCCCTTGCCCCTGCTGGCCTTAGTGGGGATGTGGGCCCTCCCCTGGGGATAATGGGATTTCTGCCTCCAAGAGATTCTTCCCCCCCCCCCCCCCCCCCCCCCCCACTGGTCTGCCCAATTTGTGTCCTTCCCTGTCTCTGCAGGGACTGTCTGGAGTGCTCTGGCACTCTGGGGGCGGGGGGGGATTAGGCTTGCTGGTCCCTGTTCATGAGGCCTGCATGTGTTGGTCCCTAGCCACATGGTAAGCCGTGGGCGCTGCCATGCTAAGTGTGGGCAATGTGTTTTTCCTCAGACTTGTATGGGGCAGCTATTTAGCCTGCAGCTTCCTGTTACTTTGTATGGGTGTCCATCTTTGTGTAGCCCTGGTGCTATAATTGGCAGTACTTCCCTATCAGGAGACATCACTTCTGTGGTCATTCCTGCTGCAGTGCAGAGGTCTCTTCTGCTTTTCTCTCATGCTGGGATGGATTCAGGAGGAAGAGTGTCTGAGGTGGTAACATAATTGGTGGTCCCTGCGGGCATATGCCTACACCTTTTTGATATCCGTTTGAGTTAAAGGGGGTCCCCTGCAGAACACTGTGCTTGGCGGTGGATACCGCGATCGGTGCTCTTAAGCGACAGTACTCCATTTTTTGCGATTCCTCTGATCAGAGGCTGATGGTGTCGCCCCAGATGCCCCCCTACATGTGGGGTCGCTGTCCTCCGTCAGATGGTGAAGAGGAACGCGCTTTAGTGGAAGCCCTGATTTTTATTTTATTTTTTCAGTGAGGGATACTTTGAAATTGGCTGATAAGCCCACGCCGGCAGGGACACAGTTGGCTTTGGCTCCCTAATGTCCCAGAAATCTGGCAAGGTTTTCCCTTGTCCCAACACCTTTCACGATATTGTGAATGACAAATTTAACGCCAATATCCTCTTGACGAAAAGGTTTCCAACTGTTGGACGGTGCCATCCAAAGTGGACCATCCTGTTTCATTTTGAACAAATCTACCCTTGTGCCTGTGGAAGTTCCCCAGTTTTTACGGATCCAGTGGACAGGGGGAGAAATCCCTTTCCCACCATCTTCACGTGCTGGCAGGTTCCTTTTTGAAACCGGTTTCAGACGGTGACTGGAATAGGGGGTTGTAGGAGTATTTGGACCCTGAGACTGTTCCTCGAACAGCTGGAACTGTTGGGCCAGGTGATCCAGGCTCTGGTGTTCCTGTGTGATGCGGCTCCCTTGGTGGCCAGAGTTTCAGCCATGGGCAAGGTTTAAGGACACATGGTTTGTTTGAAGAACTGGTTGGCTGACCAAGCTTCTAAAAAAGCCTAAGTTGATCTCCCCTTTTTGGGAGACAGGTTGTTTGGCGACTCATTGATTGACAGGACGAGTACTCTGCTTCCTCAATCCTCCGAGGGTAAGACTCCCCATGCTAAGCGGGGGCCCTCCTTTTCTGCTCACAAACTGTTTTTTCGTGCCTCCAGGGCGCAAGAGGGTAAGCCGTTCAGAACTTCTGAAGGTACCAAGAAGCCCTGGGGCAAGACCAAGGCTGGTCAGTCCATGCTGAAGAGGACTTGTCTGCAGCAACGAAGGGGCACCCTCACTTGTCTCGGGTGGGGGGGTCTGCGCTTTTAGGAACTCTGGACTTCCTTCAGGACGATTGGGTTTGTGACCTTGTTTGTTTCAGGTACAAGATAGAATTCTGGTCCTGGCCAGGGGACAGGTTTCAGTCAAATCTTCACCTGTCTCTGGAGCATTTGCTGGATCTGCGGGAGCTCGGAGTGATTGTGTTGGTTCTCAGCAGGAACGCTCAAGGTTTCTATCCAAACCTGTTCACTGTGCCCAGAAAATAAGGCAAAGTGCATCCAATCCTGGACCTCAAGGCTCTGAACCGCTTTGAATGGAGTCCATTTTGTCAGTAGTGGCATCTTTACATCAGGGGGATTTTCTGGCCTCCATTGATCTCAGATGTATAGTATATCTCCATATTCGAGGGACACAAGCAATGGCTTCGTGGTGGCAGAGGAGCATTTTCAAATAGTGGTGTTACCCTTTGGTCTCGCCTCAGCTCCCAGAGTTTTTACACCAAGGTCCTAGCCCCTGTGCTGGCCTTGTTGCATCGCTGAGGTATCTCCATTGTGGGGTTACTTGGACTATCTCCTGTTGCAAGCAGATTCCCATTCTGATCTGCTGGACAAAGTCTCCATCATTCGGACCCTGCAGGATTTCTAGTGGACGATCAGTGTTGCCAAATCTGCCCTGACTCCGTCTGTGCGGGTCACCTATCTGGGGCTGATCCTCGACTCTGCAATGGCAAAGGTCTTTCTTCCCTTGGACAAGCTTCAGAAGTTGCAAGGGCCGTTCAGATTGCTGATGGAGACTGGGCAATCCTCCTTGCGGGTTTGCATGAGGGCCCTGGGTCTGATGCTCTCTAACTTTGAAACAGTCCAGTTTGCTCAATCTCACACGAGACAGCTGCAGCAGGAGATTCTGTCCAGATGGAACAGAGTTCCTTGGTCATTGGATCGGAAGATTCGGTTGAGCCTTCCCACGAAGCCGGCTCTCTGCAAAGGACAGGTGACTGGAGCCACCAAGGCAAGTCCTTCCTGCTGGGGATTACAACGGATGCCAGCTTCCGGCTGAGGTGGAGTGCTGGGGAAGCTCTATGCCCAGGGAACTTGGGCGACGGAAGAGTCTTCCTTAATCAAGCTCTGTCTGCTTCACTGGACGAGTCAGCTACGTGGCTCTCCGGTTTGGGTCTGGTCAGACCATACCACGGCCGTGGCTTACATGGGGGGGGGGTGCCCTTGCGGCCAAAGAGGTGGCTGAGATTCTGCTATGGGCGGAACACAACGTTCTGGCTCTTTCCGCAGTCCACATCCCAGGTGTGGAGAATTGGCAAGCAGATTACCTGAGTTGTCAGGTGTTGGATCAGGGGGAGTGGTCCTTGCATCCGGAGGGGTTTCATCTCCTGTGTGCCTGGTGGGGGGACTCCAGAGGTGGATCTGGTTGCATCTCGCTTAACAGGAAAGTTCAGAGGTTTGTGGCCATGTCTCAGAATCCCCTGGCAAACTCCACAGATGCTGGTGGCTCCTTGGATTCAGTATAACCTGATTTATGCCTTCCCTCTACTCGTTCTCCTGCTGAGGGTTTCTTTGCCGGGTGGTGAAGGAATGCATTCCGGTCATTCTGGTGGCTCCAGACTTGCCTCGGCAGTCTTGGTACGCAGAACTTGTAAAAATGGTCGTGGATCCTCCGTGGCCTCTTCCTCTGCGGGACGATTTATCTCAGGGACCGATCTTCCATCCTGCTTTACGGTTGCTGGCTTTAACGGCTTGGCTGTTGCAAGCAGGGTGTGGGATAGAGGTCTCTCTGATTCGGTGATTCCTACCTTTGAAGGCTGGGAAATCGACCTCTAGGAAGATCTCATACGTGGAAATTGTACATTTACATCGTACATGTAATTGTACGTGGTGTGAATCGCTGCAGCTGCACCCTCGCTTGTTTTCTATAGCTTGGGTTTTGGCCTTTCTTACAAAAGCACTTGACGTTGGAATATCAAAGGCCTGGTGTCGGCCTTGGCTATTTCTTTTCGACGTCTGTTGGCTACGCATGGTCTGGTTCGCACCTTCATTCAGGGGGTGCGTCATCCGGCCCCTCCCAAGGCGATCCCCATTGCCTCTGTGGGATCTTAATATGGTTTTGTCTGTTATTCAAAAGCCTCCTTTTGAGAATATTGGGGAGATTTCTCTGCTTTCTTTGTCGCAGAAGGTTGCCCTCCTAGTGGCTATCACTTCTGCTTGCAGAGTCTCGGACTTGGCGGCACTGTCCTGTCTGCCTTATTTGGTGGTCCACAGGGATAAAGTGGTTCTCCGACCTAATCGTCCTTTCTTCCTAAGGTGATGTCAGTTTTCACCTGAATGAAGACATTGTGTTGCCTGACTTGTGTCCTAACGTCACAAGGAAGTTGTCTTGCACTCTCTGGATGTGGTTCGGGCGATGAGGGTTATCTGGCCATTACTGAGCCCTTCAGGAAGTCTGACTTTGTCCTCAGACGGTCCTCGCAAAGGTTTGGCTGACGGTGGTTCAGGCTTATACAAACAATCAAGGGTCAGGTTCCTCCTCTCCCTCTGAAAGTGCATTGTACTAGAGCGCTGTGTGCCTCTTGGTCATTTCGCCATCAGGCCTTGGTTGTATTTGTAAGGCGGTGACTTGGTCATCTGTACACACCTTTACCAACTTTTACAAGGTGGATTTGTTGGCATCTTCGGATGCTTTTGGCTGTAAGTTTTCCAGGCTGTTTCGTGAGTTTTTTTTTTTTTTTTTTTTTTTTTTTTTGTTCCTTTTACCTGGGTGAGCACATGGTTTGGTTGAGCTCAATGTTGTCTGGTTGGCTACGTTTAGCCTTTTGGAGTTGTAGTTTACTGTCTGGTAGCTTCTCTCCCCTCATGCCTTTACTGCTCATGGAGGCTGCGTCTGTCAATGGACTATACAAAAATCTTATTCTCGCAGATCTTACCGTAAAATCTTTTTGTCAACAGATGCAGCACCCGCCCCTCTGTATGGGATTGGTTTTTTGGTCTCACTGCTTTAAACTAAACTGATGTGCGGAGTCATGCAGTGGGGGTTTATGCTGATAGGGACAGCCCCCTGGGTGTGTAGTCAAATTTTTATTGCCTAGACTACTCCTGATGGGAGGAGCATAAACCCACTCAGCTCATGGAGATAAGGCTGCGTCTGTCGACAGACATCAAACTTTAACGGTAAGATCTTAAAAAAATCGTGTTTTTTGTTTAACTTGGCCTTTACACAACACTAACTTTATTCCCTCTTCCCAGCTCTGGAGCTCCTTAAAACTGCCATCAACAAAGCTGGATACCCAGAGAAGATTGTGATTGGTATGGATGTCGCTGCATCTGAGTTCTACCGCGATGGAAAGTATGACCTGGACTTCAAGTCCCCAGATGACCCTTCCAGATACATCTCACCTGACAAGCTAGCTGATCTATACAAAGACTTTGTTAAAAATTATCCAGGTAATGTGTGATTTCAAAAAGTGTAATGTAAATGACCGTAAGCAGTGTCATAACAGTGTAAGTGACATTTATCTGGGCCAACTTTTCTTCATTAGTTGTGTCAATTGAAGATCCATTTGATCAGGATGACTGGGATGCATGGTCAAAGTTCACTGCTGATGTGGGAATCCAGGTTGTTGGTGATGACTTGACTGTGACTAACCCCAAGAGAATTGAGACAGCGGTGACAAAGAAGGCCTGCAACTGCCTTCTCCTGAAAGTTAACCAGATTGGAACAGTCACAGAATCTCTACAAGCGTAAGTAGTGCATACTTAATTAATTGACAGTTCTTCGCTGAAAGTGTGAGCTAGAAAAGACCCTTGCTGATAACATGTGCAGGACTTCCCTGTCAACTGGGTTTTCAGAATTTTGTTCAGTATCCATAGTAATTTGTGTACATTAATCTTTAATGACTTTTCATAATTGGTTGAATTTTACAAATTCAGAAAGCGTTTTGGGGTTAGTATTTTAGGCCAAATGTGTGCATTTTTGCATGTGTAAAAATGGAAGTGGACCAGCAGCAAAAAGGTGGTTGGCATGAGAAATTTGGCACTTTTTTTTTTTTTTTTTTTGGAACCCCCAAACATTTTAGAGATTTTTAGCAGAGACCCTAGAATAAAATGGCGGTCATTGCAATATTTTTGTCACGCGGTATTTGCGCAGCGATATTTTTATTTTTTTTCTTTGTATTTTGCGAAAGATGTCATGTCGAGTAAATGGATACCTAACATGTTATGGTTTAAAATTGCTCACACCCGCGGAATGGTGACAAACTACGGTCAATCTCCATAGGCGACGCTTTAGAATTTACCAGTTTAGAATTGGAGTTGCTCCTTTATTTATTTATATTATTGCTCCCACTCTGGCAATCGCGGCGATATATCTCACATGTGTGGTTTGAACAGCTTTTATTTGTGGGCGCGACTTCTGTATTTTCGGCGACGGGGGCAACTACTTTTTTTTCCATTTAATTTTAGCACAGGTTAATTTAATAAAAAATCTGATCACTTTTATTGCTGTCACAAGCAATGTAAACATCCCTTGTGACTGCAACATGCAGTGACAGGTACTCTTTATGGAGGTATCAGGGGTCTAAAAGACCGTAGACCCCTCCACTACACTTCCATGTATTCAAAACGGCATTTTTGAAAACGCTCACTTGGCACCTTTAGCAGCAGAGTAACCCGGACGTGACGTCATGGCCGTTGCCTCCGGGTTACGTCATCGGAGACCCGATCGAAGCCGCATCTGGCTTTGATCGAGACTCCATCCAGTCGGCGGACGCGCCGTCTGGTTGCTCAGGTCTCCCAGTGGGACGCGAGACCCAGGCAGAGCTGTGGGAGGGGGGGCACATCCCCTCCCGCTCGCTGGGGTAACAGCCAAGCGGCTCCCGAGCCGCATTGGTCGTTGCACTGGAAAGTCAACCGCCGGCTCTAAAAAAAAAAAAACTACCGCTAGAGGCATCACCCCAGTACAATCACTGCAAGTCAGCCGATGTACATTTACGGCGGTGAGTGGTTAAAAACATGTCTTTCAGCCATTGCCGTGAATAGTGTTGTAATGGCAGGTTGCTTTAGAATAGGACTATGTGAATACTCGCTGACCAGGTTTGATAGTTGGGTCGCATAAAATACAGTGGAGAGAGGCTGCCTCTAGTCTGTTCCATTCAGATATTTTACAAATCTAAGCTTTAAGAGGAGCGTTATGTAAAAAATATCAATTTCTTATACAGATGCAAGCTGGCTCAGACCAATGGCTGGGGAGTGATGGTCAGCCATCGATCAGGAGAAACTGAAGATACCTTTATTGCTGATCTGGTGGTTGGTCTTTGTACTGGACAGGTAATTAATTTTGTTATTCTTGGCTTGACACTTAAAGCGGAGTTAAATTTTTGCAGCATCAGTTAGCCAAAAACTGACAACTGGATAGTTTTTTTTTTTTTTTTTTTTTTCTCCACTTGTTTTAATGACAAACTTGCCTTCCTTCCTCTTCCTCCTTGTGCAGCCGCGGCCCCCAATGTCAATTCCTCCTTTGCATTGCGTCCTGGGAGATGAGTGTCAATCCCAGGATGCAATGGGAACGGCCCCAGCCGATACTCGATTGCAATCTACAGCGCATGCGCGAGATTGCGATCGGCATTCTGGGTAGCCAGGAACCCAGAAGGACACAGCGGGGGACGCCACGGCTTCAGATGACCACACCGGAGATGCCGCGCTCTGCAATCAATTTTTAAAGGTAAGTATTTATCTTTACTGTAATGACCTGTAATGGGGGATAGCTTGGGATAAGAGGAGTATTTTTAGTTAAATGTGTATGTGGCCGGAAGTTTTTTTATATGCACTACCTGACCGGCTTATCTTTTACCCACTTCTAGATCAAGACCGGTGCCCCGTGTAGATCTGAACGACTTGCAAAGTACAACCAGATCCTCAGGTATGCAACAATAGACCTTTCCCTGTGCTTGTAGAACCCGCCAGAATTCAAGGCTTTTCTTCATAGCCTTTATACACCATTTGGGTACAAGTTTCCTTGTAACTCCCTACGAACAATGCAATTCTTGGGCATTCTGATTGGGCTAGCATGGAGCAGAATCTTTAAGTTGAATTCAGGGTTTGTAATGTGTAAAGTCCTTGGTCCTGATCATAGACCCTTGTGTACAAATTGATACACATTCCCTACTATTTTTTGTCCTGTTTACCATTATCATTGAAGGTTAAAGAAAATTGCAAGTTTTGGGTTGTCCCCAGAAAAGTTAATAGGGGGGCACCTTCCTATGGGAACACTAGTTTGGGTGACCTAGGGGGTCCTCAAGGATTTCCCTTAATTTACCAAGATTTCATGTCCCTTCCTGTTTGGCTATTGAACAGGAAATAAAGGGAAATTTCTGTAATGGGACACATGGAAAAAAAAAAACAGGTTGTAACCCTCCCTTGCTTTATCCAAAATGAAGAAAAAACACTTTGCTTATAGTTCTACTTTAAACCATTTTAAGGCTATGCTCTTCCAAGCATTCACAGCTTTGTGGGTTTAAACGGTGCTCTAACTTTGCTTGCTTGCCCTGTAAGAGGAAGAAAATTGGTATACGTTGTAGTCATTGGGATTCCTGTTTTTCCATAAGTGTGTAAAATGTGTTTTTTTGAAAGCTCGTGGTAAAGTTAAAACCACTGTTGGATGTAAAAATCAAATTTTTTTTTTTTTTATCCTTTTAGGCCAATTTGTTTTCTGCTACATATTTTTGGTAAAAAAAAAAATCGCAAGAAGCGTATTGATTGGTTTGCGCAAAAGTTATTGCGTTTACTAAGGGAAAGATTTCTGTCTTTTGTTTTTTTTTTTTTTGTTTTGTTTTTTTGCGGGACTGCAACATTGCGGCGGACAGATCGGACCCTTGAGGGACTGCAACATTGCAGCGGACAGATCGGACCCTTGACTGACATTTTTGACACTTTTGGGGGTACCAGTGACATTACTACAGTAATCGGTGTAAAAATGACACTGGCAGGGCAGGGGTTAATTTTTATTGTAGAGGGAGGGGTTAATGTATGCCTTGTGCTTACTAACCTGTGTGGGGGGAGGTGACTGAGTGACACAGGGACAGATCGCAGGTTCAGCTAGCGGGCGGATTTCCACACTAGATCCCCTACGATAGGACATGGCTTCCCAGGGGGTGCACCAAGAAGAGCCTAGAGCACCAGCAGGGTGGAGGTTTGGGGCTGCTCTGTGCTTTACCATTTCAGAGCAGGTAAGTATAACATGCCTATTTAAAAAAAACTTACAAGCACTTTACAACATTCCTGTCAAATGTATTCTCAGTCTTGATCGGAATAAACTGGATTGCTGTCAGCCATTCAGTCCCATGTGCTGGCCAGTGGAAAGTCAGCAGTATTGCAGGTGTAGGTTGGGAAATGAAATCAAGACTACGTCCTATATATTGTGATTTATATGGTAATAACTGAGCAATTCTCTTTCTTTCTTAGGATTGAAGAAGAGCTGGGACCCAATGCTCGTTTTGCTGGTAGAAACTTCAGGAAGCCAGTCTTCAACTGAGCAGTTACACACAGCACTTATCCATCTTTATGTAGTCACCATAAACCTAGTCTGCAGGCAATGGTCTAAAAGTTTCACTGCTGCAGAGGCCTGTTTTGCAGTGCAGGCCCCTCCAACAGTGATCGAGGTGTCCTAGGCCTCATCACAACACTGCAGTTTCTGACCTTCCAATCCCAGAAGCTTTGCTGCTTAATAGGATGATTCCTTGTCTGAGTGCCTGCATGTTTGTTCCTTTTTTTTTTCTATTGTGGCTGTGGTCCTGAACACTTCAACCTTGTCCATTCGTACATTGTCTTTTTGGGAGGCTAGCTAATGGTTTATGTGCAGAGTTGAGATGTAGTTTTATGAAGAGGTAATAAACTCTTAAGATGAAGATGATACTGCGTGTGTGGGTTTTTCTTAAACTTGTCCGTGGAAAGTAACTATAGCCAACATTCTAAATGGGCTGTTGAAATATTGCTTTTACCTTCCATAATCTATGGTTCAGCTCCAAGTAATTCTAAACATTGTCGCTACATATGAAGATTGACAGACATTGGTTCACTTGGCACCACCCTTCCCAGCAGTGCATGAATTTGCTTCCACAGGTGGTAACTGCCAGGAGTAAAGAGCCTGTATAAGGTCAGCTGCTGTATTTAGAGCAGACCTAGGTAAGGTGGTTCTTGTCAATGCATGAATGGCTTCTACTTCAGTCTTCCTCGGCTCTAATATTCAGGGTATATGAACATGACACTGCACCAGAAAAGGTTAATACCCTTAACATTTTACCTAAGAAAAGTATTTAAAACTTTTCGAACCAAAAGGCACAAATTGTATATAGGCATTGGAGACCAATAGGTATGACTGCAACTGGTCTTTAGAATTTGTGCCTTGCAAACGATTGCAAGCATAAAAACCCTGTTTCTGTCATCTTGTATAGAAGATTGTGCTGTAGAGGGAATATGTTTTCTATTGGGTACCTCTGCATGGTAGAAGCAGTAACATGGAACCAATGTGTAGCACACTGCTGGAATCTAGCCTGTTGGTTTTGAGCAAAAGTTGTACTGCATGCAGAACTACTTGGGAACAAGGTTTTCAAAACACCAACATGTAATCATGTGATGCTAATTTTCCTACTTTAAGAGCAGTGCCCCTAAAGGAAACCTGTTGCAAGAGGCTGCCATTTGTGGTCCCTCTTTATGAAAATGCTTGTTGCATGGCTTTAATGCTGGCCCTCCTACTTGAACACTACTTGAACACCCAAATCAATGTGCAGTATGTATGCAAAGAAGGAGCTTGACAGTAAATTCCTTTCAGGGAAGTGGATCAGTAGAGTAGCCAAGTGCCTAGCTTTTCCACAAGGCACACACTGATCTGACAAATGTTGTTCCTAATGCTGGCTGGGATGAGATGCAAAGCCACACACCACTTTGATTTGTGCAAGCCAGCTGGGTAGCTCAAGTTACCCTGACAGTAGGGACCTTTTGGCAATAGGTTCATTTTTTAAATACAAGTTGGTAAGTGTTTAACCACTTGCCGACCGCCGCACGACTATCTACGTCGGCGGTCAGCCCCTCACAGGCAAAGTGACGTAGGGCTACGTCACTAGCTTGTGAGGGTCTAGGGAGCGCGCGCCCCCGCTCCCGAGTGGTCACGGACCCCCCCGCGCGCGTGTGACCGGCGGACCCGATGTCCGCCGGCCACTCTGCGATCGGCGGGGGAGAGGGAGAAAGTCAGGCAGCTTGTGTAAACAAGCTGCCTGTCATTCTCCTCGCTGTATGAGAGCTGATCATCTGGATCTACTATGTAGATCCGTTGATCACTCTGCATACAGCTGAAGCCCCAGCCAATCACAGTTAGAATCACGCCCCTAGGGACACACACAGCCCCTCCCTCTCAAATAAAGTTAACCCCTTCACTACCAGTGTATTTTTACAGTAACAGTGCATATGTATAGCACTGATTACTGTAGAAATGTCACTGGTAACCCCAAAAATGTCAGTCAAGGGTCCGATCTGTCCGCCGCAATGTCGCAGTACCGCAAAAAAAATTGCAGATCGCCGCCATTACGCGTTAAAAAAAACAACAAAAATGACAAAAATCTTTCCCTTAGTAAACGCAATAACTTTTGCGCAAACCAATCAAAATACGCTTTTTGCGATTTACCAAACATAGGTAGCATAAAACAAATTGGCCGAAAATTTTAAAAAATTTTGATTTTTACATTTTTTTTTGGGGGAATTTCATATAAAAAGGAAAAATATTGCTATTTTTGCAAAATGGACGCTCTTTGTTTATAGCGCGTGATCAAAAAATCGCACAGGTGATCAAATACCGCCAAAAGAGAGCTCTGTTTGTGGGAAAAAAAGGACGCCAAATTCGTTTAGGTACAGCGTCGCACGACCGTGCAATTCTCCGTTAAAGTCACGCAGTGCCGAATCGCAAAATACCCCCTGGTCGGAATGGGGGTAAAATCTTCTGGGGCTTAAGTGGTTAAGAGATGAATGCATTCATTTTTAACCCCTTGGAGCCTAAGCCTTTTTCTGACATGTTGCTTACAAGTTAAAATCTGTATTTTTTGCTAGAAAATAATTTGAGCCCCCCCCCCAAAACATGAAAATGTATATAGCAGAGACCCTGGAGAATAAAATGGCGATCATTGCAATATTTATGTCGCTGTATTTGTGCAACGGTCTTTCAAATGCAATTTTTTGGGAAGAAATATGGTCATGAATTAAAAAAAACATACTTTTTATTTTTATTTGTATGTGAAAGATGTTAGGCTGAGTAAATGGATACCTAACATGTTACACTAAAATTGTGCACACATGGAATGGCGACAAACATTGAACTTGAAAATCTCCATTTATGGTCTTTTGCTAGAATTATTGCCCTAGCTCAACTGCGGTGATGCCTCACGTGTGGTTTAAACCATTTCATGTGGGCACGACTTGCGTATGAGTTCGCCTCTGCCGGCGGGCACAGAGGACCAGAGGGTTTTTACACTTTTTTTTTTTTTTTTTCCCTTTTTATTTTTACACTCCATAAGAAAAAATTATAATGTGATCACTTCTATTGCTTGTCACAAGGAATGTATACATTCCTTGTGACAGGTGCTCGTTATGGAGAGATCTGGGTTCTAAAAGACCCCAAACCCTGCCTCTGCACTTAAAAGCATTCAAAATGCCAAGTTTGGCTGTTTTATGTGCTCTGATTTACTGAAGCCTTAAAGGGTAGCTGTTTTGTGGGGGGAAAAATGTCAAAGAAAACAATATAGCGTATACAATTATGACCAAATCCTATTGTAATTGAATCTTATTAAAAGTTACCTTTCAACTGCAGCTGTTGTAATTTTCTGAAAATGCAATATGGCTACCTGGAGTTCTGTACACAGAATGTGTACTGACCACACCCCAGAAACATTCCCTGCTTGTGTAATAGGCAGATTTCTGTGAAAATTGGTAAGCCAAAGATACAAGTCAGATTTCTGGCATCCCCTGCAACAAAAATGTCATTTTTGATGAGATACTTCCAATAGGAACACTTCTAAAGGATACAGGCCATGCAGCTTCCACATAATTAGGAAACCATTCCCATTTGGCACAGAAGAATGATTTGTTCAGAATAACAAAGTAGGGATCTGCCACTGGATTCAACCTTTGTGCCAGATTACATTAATTTCCGGTCTGTGCCTGTACTGAAACCCCCCCCCCCCCCCCCCCCCCAACTGATCATTGCCTAAATCTACATTTGGCCCATTGTCTCCAATACAGAACCTTGTGTTTACTTTTGCTCTCTGCATGTGTTCTGTCAAGCCCATGCCTTTTTGAGACCACCTTTCATATCACAATGAAAGGCTAACTGACTTTTTCAGGAACCTCTTGCCTAACTGGCATTGCTCTGATTTTGTGGGTCAGTAAAATTCATGCAGTTAAGATGTCATATCTTCCTAAATGGCTCTATTTTTGGGATTTTAACCAATAACTAGCTATATTCCCTAAATCCAACAGAAGAACATTTTGGGATTTATCTAGGGCAGTGGCAGACTGACTGGCAGCCCACATATCAAGCCAGCTGAAGCCTTGGAGTTCCTGACCTCTGGGTAAATGCTACAGTATAAGTTCTGAGGTGGTGTGGAGGGACACTAATGGTGCTATTTAAAATATTAGCCAAAGTTTTGTTCCAAATCTGATCTAGACCCTCTGCAATCCTCCAACAACTCATAGTTGATGAAGGAAAACCTTAAGGGTCTAGGATTGTGATCGGAAACCACAGGTTCCTCTGGTCTTGCTTCAGAGACATGTGAAGCCACTATGCCCCCTTTTCCAGGACTGGGATGCCTTGATATACTGTACATGAGCTACTTGGGTCTATTATGGCTGATTGTGTTCTAAGGGGAGTCTCCTCATCAGAACCACCCATAGTTGACACTACAACAGTCCTTGAGGCAATAGGATTCAGTTAAGTACTCTGGGACATGAATTTCACTGCATTCTCCCCAATCCCTCACTGGCTCCAGCTTTTAAGAACCCTTTGATACATTTCAAGGACCACCAGGTGAAGGCAAAATGCATTGAGACTCTTCTCATGGGATGGCATTGAGTCATTCTCCTACCTTCAGAAACAACTAGAAGTGTCCTCAAAGTGAAGGCTATAGACTTCTTCAGATATACACACTCCTAAAGCAGAAAGCATAGTGCCCATGTGTTTCATACTCCATTTAAAAAAAAAAATGTGGTTAAAGATGGCAAAATATTCTAATGGTCTATGAGCCCAGAGCAGGTGGCTAAATCTCAAAAGCTGCAGGGTGTTTGAATTATTTACCATATTTGGTGTCAATGTCAAAGTTTAAAAAAAGTGAACACAAGTATAACTTGGATTTGAGCCGTTAGCCATAAAAAATATCTGGTTTGGAAACCTTACTCTATAGGTCTATTTCTGATCTTGCTTCTAATGAAAAGAAGCTTTATTTTCAAAGCCTGGGAACGGCCTTTCTTGAACCTGATAGCCTTACAGTGATTTGGGCACTATGATTCATAAGAAACTTACTTTTATACTTAAAACACTCAAAGTTCTGGAAAAGTTTGTCCCTGTGGCTTGATTATAGTCCAGACTTGAACTGTGATCACCATCTGCTTTCATTTTGATTAAATGCCCCATGACTCCCCTTAACTTTTCCCTTCTATATGTTTTTTTATAATAATCCAACAACGTGTACACGGCTCAGGCAATCAATAGGTTGCTGACCATGGCAGGTGCTCACCCTGACTCTCCACTGAAGATGTAAATGAAGAAAGGAAGATGGTGGTACACTGCAGTGAAGTCAAAAATCTTGAAAGCTCTCCCTCCCCTGCCCTAGATGCGCCATCCACTCTGCTACCGCCTCTGACTCCCCTGTCCCTCCACCTCATCTTTGATTATTTCTTGGTTTTCTTAAATTGTATCCATCTACCCTGTTCTGTTCTCACTACACGTGTGCCCCAGGTGTGTGCAACTCAACATACAGCTAAACCTTTAATCCTACAATAACCAGTCCTTTTGTAACTTAAGGATTTATTCCAGTGAAAGAATGGTGGTCACATAAAACAGGTTACAAGTCAGATGGATATGCAAATAGGATTGTGAATAGTCAGATAGGACTGATCAGATAGGATTGAGAATATGGTGAAACTGTAAATAAACAGATAAACATACAATCAGTGTACAAACATAAACAATATATGCACTGAGTATATAACTGACAGTTCATAGGCATACCAGCGATGCTTCAAAGGGGGGGGTTCAGGAATCTCCCACAACAACCTCAGATGCTGACTGCTGCTTCATGAGGTAAATCTAAAATGGAGATTTTCTCAGAGAGGTGTGGAACTAATATCCAGCAATAGAGAACAGGAAATACCATAAAGTACCGTACAACAATTGTATTGTCACAGTGGCATCTTGTGGACAGTATTGGTATTGCAAGTTCCACTAACATTAATTACTTCCAAGCTGAAGGCATGACATACCCCATATGCTGGTAAATGTTTCAGCCTGATCCTCTTCCCTACTACCTAAGAATTCCATTTTATATATGTATTTAATCTGTTTAAACCATTCTCTGATCGTGGGTTTTTCTGGGTCCTGACATTTTTTTGGTATTACTCCCTTTGCTGCATTTACTAAGTGTAACATTGCTGTACATTTATATTGCTTTTTTTTGTAATATTTGTGCAGCAAAGATGCAAATGAAGAAAGGAAGATGGACATACACCGCAGTGAAGCCAAAAATCTTAGAAGTTCTTTATTGTTGCCATGCCAGACAAAAATACAGGAAAATAGTTAATGCGTTTCACACGAATCAAATCGTGCTTACTCATAACAGACATAGCCCAGACCTCAGCTATTTTGGGGTGCACCTGACAGGAAATGCCTCATAACTGCTAAGGTAGTTAAGTGGAACATCACTCTCCCCCTTTTTTTTTTTTTTTTTAAATCCTCATGCTGCTAGAATTAGTAAATAGATAGGAAAGTATATTATATTTGCTTGTTTAAAACTTTTTTTTTTAACATTTCTTCAGTTACTTCCTGGTTTCTAGCCTTGGCAAATGTCATGCATCCCAGGAGTCTTCGGGAGGGGAGGAGAGAAGGAGGGATTTTCTCACCTAAGCACACTCTCTTGTATGCATACTTGGGCTAAGGGCAGAAAGTAAATGCTACATTAATGTGCCATGACCAGAAATGCTAGGGGGTGATTTTCAAAGCGATTTCTCAGCAAAATAAAGGACAGAGACATGGATGAATGGGGAAGTTTGCTCTGAATAATAAAAATAAATGAAATAGCGTTTGTGGTGCTCAGATGCAGTGAAGATCCGCTTTAACCGGGCAGTGCATGACAATCAGACACAGGTGGGTAAAATCATTAATATGTAAACATAACAACTATAAAACAAGAAGAAATGAGGAAAAACAAAATATGGATGAAGTATTACCATAAAGTAAATGTAAATGACCATAGCTACATATAAGTCATAAAAAAATCCACAACACATGTACCAAACTCCATATAATGAACTACCATGCAACGGTGTATTTGGATATATCACAAGAAGAGACCGGGGAGAAAAAAAAAAAAAAAAAATATATATATATATATATATATATATATGTGTGTCTCATGTATATCCTCAAACAAAAACATATATATATATATATATATACACACACACACTCTATATCACATAACATTATCGCATGACAGAACAATAACCCCACAAAGCTGTCATAAATCACCATAGTAAAAGGCAGTGATACATTAAAATGGTAACATAGGTAATGTTAAATACAAAAACAACATGGTAACATAGGTAATGTTAAATACAAAAACAACATGGTAACATAGGTAATGTTAAATACAAAATACAACAAATAAACTGTATATAAACACTGTCTGAAAAAAGATACTATGTTGCCTACCTATAAAAACAATATGTACATAAATACAAGGAGCCATCACTGTCATATTAAGAATCCTCTCTAAACCATCTATTAATAATGCTGTCTTTCATACTGATTAATACATAAATAAAAAAAATTGGCATTGCATGGAGAGAATATATCTGACAGGGAAAAAAAAAAGAGGGGGAGGGGAAGAAACTGACATAGTTAAGCAGCAGCATGATGTAACCAATATATATGCTACTAAAGATAAACCTAATATAGCAAAAGAAAAAATAAAGTTAGGGACATGGCCAATCGGAAAGAGTCTCTATAATAAACCTCAAAGAGTATAGAAATACAAAAATGCTTATATGCATATAAAATAGAGGAGGAGGGTGGGAGAAAATAAACAATAACCAATTAAATTATAAAAATTAGTTATGTCCCATTCAAAATGTAATTTAAATGATATTTTCCTTTCTCATTTCTTCTTTTCTTTTTGTTTTATAGTTAGTTTACATAATAATGATTTTACTCAACTGTGTCTGTTTGTCATGCACTGCCCGGGTAATTACCTCTGCAATTCTGAGTGCATTTACTGTCGGGTGAACACTTAAATAGCTGAGGTCTGAACTATATCTATGTTAGAAGTAAGCACGAATGATTCATGTGAAACGCGTCAACTATGTTCCTGTATTTATGTCTGGCATGGTGACGGTAAAGAACTTCTAAGACTTAAACTTCACTGCGGTGTACCATGATTTTCCTTTCTTCATTTAAATTTGTATATATACTGCTGGAGCCTATTTCAACAACCCACACCCTAGGCAATTTCACTGACAGCATATCATTAATATATGCACTAGGCTACCAGAACTTTGGCTGATACATAGCTATACCCTCACTAAGCTTTATTCCACCTCCTACTGTAGTAGGAAATTAGGTAATTGAAACCCAAATTAATTTTTTTGGACTCAAGCTCTACAGGAAACAAGCTTTTTTTTATTCATTTGCTAGCGAAAGTTGGCTCAGCCCGGCTAATGCCTGCTTGCTAAGTCTCCAAAATAGGAGTGTACATCACTTATATATCCACAGTTACGTCACAAGTGCATATAAAAAAAAATTAAACTTTTCTTTCAGCTTAACAAGACATACTTTCAGCTTAACAAGGCATACTTCTCTTTCTGCATCTCTTTTCCTGTAAATTGCTATTTCAGACCTGCGGTTTTGTCTCACATGTCTTAATAAAAGGGAAAGTTAGAGGGGACGAGAGCAAGGGGGCCAAAAGTGCACAGCACCGCTGGCTGGCTGGCTTCTGTAGTTCTCCAACCATTTGTCATGTTAGAAGGCTTTTCAGCTGATGCCACACTACTGTCCCACTCCATTTAGGTATAATTGTATCTTCAGGTTTCTTTGCTAGCCATAGCCATACTATGCAACTTTAAGCGTGACCTTTTGCCATTCTGTTCAGTTAGCTTCTACACCCCTCACCTAACAGTCCATATACTATACAACACATAACCCATGCGCACTGTATTTTGTCTTTATTGAAGATGGGCACAGATGGATCGAAATTCGTCTGGTGCCTGCTGAGCTGGTGAAGTTTGAATCCATCTGTGGCTGTTTCTGTTTCAGAGAAGTTGATCTAATGATTGACTTCTCTCTAAAGAAACTGTTAGAAATTTTTCTTTTGATCATTGCCTGCAGCCAATTGGCTGCAGTGTTAATCATTGTATTTTGACAACGGAGGAGTTCCCGCTGTCAGAATACAATAGCGCAAAGGGGAGGATTCCTCCATCCACCTCGCTTGTATAAATGGGGGAATCTGTTTTTTTTTTTTTTTTGATCAGCCAGCTGGCTGATCAAAAAAAAACCTAAAAAAAAAATTCCATCTATGACCAGCTTTATACTGTTAAAAAAAACCTAAAAAAAATATGTGAAAGAAAAAATGTGATAGTCAGGAAATTAAACGTGTAATTTATGCCCCTAGAAAGCCTAAAGGTGCTTCGTGTATTTTGGGCCAATTTCTGTGACAAGGCTGTGAAAAGGACTCACATGTGGTACCTCCATACCTGAGGGAAGTAGCATAATGTGTTTTCAGGTGTAATTCTAAATCCTAATTGACAACTTTGTGTAAAAAAATAAATAAATAAATACATTTTCTTCCTGCATTTTTCCAATATAAATTGTGTGAAAAAAAAGAAATCTTTTAAATACTATGTGATAGGTAGTCAGCAAAAATAAATGGGACCCTGACAACCCTGAAGATTCTCCTTAGTTTTGGGCCCCTCTATGTGGCTTGGTTGCAAAAGAGTGGTTTGTGTTTATACACAAACTGCACAAACCTATATGTCACTATGTGTTGCTATAAATATCACCTGTAGAATAATTTAAAATGAGTGAATAAATAAGGGCTCTGCGTGTCCTGATGAGGACATGCAGAGCCCTGTGTCAATATGTGTAGGGGAGAGGCCATACGTTGGAGTCAATGTGCGGCTGTGAAACAAAGCAAATACACAAGCGCATAACAGGATACAGTTGGAGACTCTCGCCTGCACACCGGGGCTTACTACTGCAGTACCTGTACCAGTGTGGTGCGCTCTAAGCACCAAACAAATGTAAGTGCAATATACTTAATTTTAATAATGCAGTTTTTACCATACAATATTGGCACTATGGTATTTCTCTTTCCCTATGTGTGAGCCATCCCTGAGGGACACGAGCTTAATGGCACAAGTGAAGGAGAAGATGCCCAGCCATCACCGCATTGTGGATAGCATAAGGATCCCATTGACCGAGATTAAGTGTCCCCCCAACTCTCTGGCAGTCTTGGGGTAGACGTGGGCCCCCTCCATGGAATAGTCGGACCCTCGGTTCCCCTGGCCTCTCGGGGGGCAGATATGTTGCGGCCACTGTGGCTGTCCTGCGGGGGGAGGGCGTTTTTCTGGTGGGGTCCCCTCCTGGAGACCATCCAATGCCTTGGTCGGTGACCCCCCCTTGCGGGTCCTGGAGACCACATGGCGCGCCGTGGGGGGCCGCCATTTTGCTGTAGACTTGTCCTGCATTACTATCAGAATCCTCATTGTAATGTATGGGCAGCCATTTTCTAAATCTTCTCCATAGGCATGCATGGGGCGGCCATTTTCTTGTGGTCCACGGTGCTGCATAGCAAGGCATCAGACACTCTAAGCATGACCCAGGTGCTTTCACTTCCTGTGTCAGATCGTTTCTCTCCGCTGTACAGATCATTCCTGCAAGCCTCCTGATCGGTTTGGTAACGTTTTTTTGGAGTCTCTTGTGGGTTTTCTCACACACACTGCTAACAGACTGTGTTAGGCTGGGACTTGCAGTACCACTGTAGCAGCGGTGCGATCAAGTTTTTGCAACTTTTTTAAAGTGACACTACATCTTTTTAAATCTAGTGAATTTGGAGTCCCAGAACTAAAATTTCACCTACAGACCCCCTCATGCGACTGCGAACCTTCTGGGTCGCAGCCCCTGTCCACTATTACAGAAGTTCTGGAAAGCCTAGAAAGGAATGCTAAGTTCCACTCTATATTGACAAAATGTGGTATCCATCCCAAAGGGTTGAATATGGAGAAAAAAATCCCAAACAAGATTGACAGTCGGGGAAGGGACATTGCGATACCAGAAGGATATTTTAGGAAGTGCTGATTCAAAGATATATATAAAAAAATATATTATATTTTATTGATACAATATAAAAAAATCTATATGCTGAATAGCATCATAGAGTTAACATATTGGTACAGCAAAAAAAAAATACAAACAATCACAAATGGTTCAAAAAATCACTTGATGTACAGCATAACATATGGACTCCAAAACTCCTATGCGTTTCAACCAAAGGTCTTCTTCTGGGGGTGTGTTTGTCCAGAGTTTTAACCATATCTGTATATATGGTAAAGCAAACAAAATAATATAGAGCAAAATTACACAAATATATGTACAATAAACACTCAAAAATCATAAACAAATCCAAAAGGCAAAGCATCTATCTCAGTTTTGATTTTTTATATAAATAAAATCAATCCAAAAACTTACATCATCAAGGAATGTAGAATGAAAAAGAAAAATTCTCTTTAAAATCTGTCATGGCTGGCACTCAATGATCGATGGGGAGACAACCAAGCGTCAAGGCCCCAATTTAGAGCACACAAGGGACTGAGAGCAAAGATGGAGAATATGGTCCTAGTATAGAAGAGTATAAAACATAACATATAGTCAGATATACTAGATAGACTATTCAAAAAAAGGGGGAGTCTATACCTATTCGATCGATCTAAGGAGAAGGAAAATAAAAAAAATAATATCTTTACCTTAGTATCTACCCAGCACATTTTATTAGTGTGAGAAAAAACTTCTGGCTTGGAGTCCCAGAGAAAAAGAGTATATATGACAAGGGTAGAGACACACTAGCTCCTTCAAATAGCCAGAAGAGAAAAAGATATTTAAATCAGTATAAACATTCAATTCAGAAAATTACTAACAGAACCAATCAAAAAAAATGGCAGAATACCTGTATTTCACACAGCCGTATGCATTCCATCCTTTTCACAGGGAATGTGAATGCCTGTGTGCCAGGAACATATATAGAGGAGAAAATCCTCCCATTGTATCAGAGTAACCAATCAGGGACAATGGCTTGCCAGCTGTTGCCTGATTCGGAGGCGGAAACCTTCGACCGTCCCATGCCCCAGCAACCCCTGACGCCGGACGTCACATCCGAGAGCACCGGCAGATGTCATGAGAAGGGCAGAAGTCCTAGCAAAGCACATATCCGCCCAAATCACACACTATCCAGCCGGAAGCCGCTGGGAGTCGCCTGAGACCCTCTGAGAGGGCGGTATCAAACGACAGAGGAGGTGGCCATGATGTTGACAGGCAGGAAATGGGGATAGAGTGCACTGACACATATACCCAACAGAATATAAAATTTGTTGGGCAGTGAAGGAGGTGCCTATGCAAAGGGAGGCACCAACCTAAGCTAAGTGCCCCAACCAGAAGGGAAGGGGCTACGTGTGCTGGGTTGGATCTAAATGAGCTCAGGCATCCGGAAATGGCTCCACATGGAATCAGAGAAGGACAGCCATAAAAAAAAAAAAAAAGGTTCCAAAATAAAATTACATAAGATGCTTGGAGTGGCCAGATACAAAATCCTCCAAAAAAGGTCTATAGCTCAAAATTTCGTTCAGACCCGAGGAACGATATTGTATATCCAGCGGGCCTCTCTTTGTAGGAGGACCTTGTTCCAGTCCCCACCTCTTCCATCAAGATTGATAGTTTCTAAAGCCCAAAAGGTGTTTGGGCATATGGTAATTGTGAGCATAGGCTATATGTCTACCAATAGTTGTATAAATATCTCCCAGTTCAGCCGACGTAATGTGTTCCTTTAACCTTTGCCAGAATTCCCTTTCCATCTTCCCTATGTAGAAAGCCCCACAGGGATAGTTCATTAAATAAATCACCCCCACTGTTGAGAAGTCCACATAATGATGTGGTCTATGTTTCTGCCCATTGGGCAGATTATGATGTCTGGAATCAATCAAATAGTGACACCATTGGCATTTTGTACATGGATGTCTTCCTAGATTAGTTGCAACTGAAGAGGTGGAGATGTTGAATGTACTTGATACGAGTTTGTCCTTTTATAGAAGGGGGCCTTTTAAAAGTAATCAATGGTTTAGGGGGGGATTCGTTTAGCGATTTTCTTTTTGGCTTGGAGCAAATGCCAGTATTTTGAGATTTGTTTTTCATATAATAATGTGTTGGGAGTTCTAAGTAGTGATGAATCTGATAGGTTGTCTATCATGCGAAGTGTCCATGCGGGGTTAATTTCTTAATAGAGATGATCTTGATAATTTGGAGTCCTTGTTAAAGGCCTTCCGCAAGCAGGGTTTTGAATAGCCCCTATACAAAAAGGAGGTCTCTAAGTTGTGCAGCTGCCACTTTAAATTTTTCATCATCATTGGAATTGTGACGTAGTCTCAAAAATTGGGAATAGGGGATGGATCAAATTAGTGGTTCTGGATGGAAACTATCGGCTCATAGGATCGTGTTACCAGCCAAGGGCTTGCGGTAGAGATCACTCACCAGCATGTCCTCGGGGGTAACTGCTATAGAAACATCTTAAAAGGTAAATTTCTCCAAGCTGTAAGACATAGTGGATGACAGGTTATAGTCCTTTATATTCATAAATGATAGACATTGATGTAGAAGATCTGGAGGGCCGTCCCACAAGAGAAAAACATTGTCGATATAATGTAACCATAAAAGAATATGTTGGGTAAACTGAAAAGAATCATCCGAATGAAAAAAAAAGAAGTTCCCACTCCCCCAGGTACAGATTGGCGTAAGATGGGGCACAACAAATCCCCCAAAAGAAAAAACATTATGGCGAAGAATATACTCCAAGATATCAGTAATTCAAATTTCTCTTTCGAGTGGGCCACGCTCTGCATAAAACAAAAGAGAAAACAGGCGCCTCTGAGTTAAGACTGCGATTTAATATGACAAACAAGTAATAAAAACTTACATCAAGATAAGTATAAGCAAACAAGATGGGTCCTTCCGGTGTCCATGTGGAGGCTGGGGCTTGGAGTCATCACTGTGGGTCTGTAATCATCTCCTCTCTTCCTCTTCCTGTCCAGCAGGAAGTGGGGGGTGTCACGGCAGTGAGATGGAGGCTTGGACAGCAGGGTAAAACCGCAGTGAGATGGAGGCTTGGGCTGCACGGTGGCCGTGATGTTCGTCCACAGGACGATCCGACTTTGAAAAAGGAGCGCGCACTGGTTTTCCACCACAGTGCGCATGCTCGGAAACGCGTCAGTCACTACCCCGATAGATCCTGTGGACGAGCATCACGGCCACCGTGTGGCCCAAGCCTCCATCTCACTGCGGTTTCACCCTGCTGTCCAAGCCTCCATCTCACTGCTGTGACACCCCCCACTTCCTACTGGACAGGAAGAGGAAGAGAGGAGATGATTACAGACCCACAGTGATGACTCCAAGCCCCAGCCTCCACATGGACACCGGAAGGACCCATCTTGTTTGCTTATACTTACCTTGATGTAAGTTTTTATTACTTGTTTGCCATATTAAATCGCAGTCTTAACTCAGAGGCGCCTGTTTTCTCTTTTGTTTGTTGCATGTTTGGAGATCGCTTCTGCTCCCCAACAGGCTGGCCCTGAGCATCCAGACTATTTCCTCATCTTACCTTAAGACTTTATCATAGCCTTGATGTGCTATTATATGGACTATCGTTTTTATGTAGTGCTAACAGCTTGCGCCACTTGTTCCATTTCCATGCTCTGCATAAAGAAGTTTCTGATAACCTGTAGGCCTTTCCCATGGGGATAGATAAATAGAGTGCCTCCACGTCGATTGTCACCAGAAGAGCCCCTCTGGGGATGTGGAGACCTTCTATTTAAGACAAAAAATGTGCTGTATCCTTAATATAGAAGGGAAAACTAGTAACAAAAGGTCAGAGAAAATAATCAACCAGTTTGCTGGCAAAGGTGGATTTAAGGTTAAAAAGTAACACTAGCCGTAAGCGCCTTTTGCCTTCACCCCCCTCTGGTGTATCTTCAGATTCAGAGGCAGATGTGGCCGCCACAGACGCACCCCACCCTGGTGGCTCTGTGTCCTCGCATTCTGATGGCAAAAAGGACCTGTCCTCGTCAGCCACTGCGTGAAAAAGCGCATTGGTGGAAGCACTCATAGTTTCAGTGAGAGAAACTTGAAAAATGGTGGATGAGTCTACAGTGTCAGCAACACAGGTGTCTTTTGGCACCCACAAATCCCAGAAATCGGGCAAAGTGTTCTCCTGTCCGAAACTTTTTGCCAATATTTTCAATAAACAGTGGGGGCGCACTAAGCACGTTAGTGGTGCCCAAGCGTTTTAAACGTCATTATCCCTTCACGGATAGGGTTTCCACAGGTTAGGGAGGTCCAAAGGTGGATCATCCTGGTTCCAGACTGAATAAGTCTACTGTGGTCCCGGTGGATGAATCCCGGCCTTTACGTACCCCGTTGATAGACGGATTGAGTCTCTGTCCTGCCATTTACATGTGATAGTTGGCTCCATATTGAAAACAATCTTTGTGACCACCCTGGTGTCGCAGACCGTCATTGAATGGGTGAAGTTACTAAAAGGTGTCTTGGAAATGGAAAAGCTATCCCCAGGGCTGACTGAGCTCTTGAATCAAATGGTTCAAGCCCTTCTGTTTATATGCGATGCATCGCTGGATATAAACTTCAGGTCTCACCAGGTCTTCAGGTCGCCACGCCTCCTAAACGCGTTGTCTTAGCAACCACACTTGTGTCATGTCAGGGGACCTCTCCTCTGTGCACCCGTACCAGTGTGGTCTCTGAGCGGTTGCCCGCTCCTTCTCTGCCTTGCTTGTGCGGCACCGGCTGGACCGGGCGCATGTGCACTTCGTACAGCTCCCTCGAGGCGGACGGATAAACTCCGGATGTCACGGGTCTAGGAGGCTGTGCAGGAAGGGTGGCTGGCTGGCGGGACCCAGAGGAGAGAGTTTGCCTAGGGAACACCAGGAAGTGAGGAATGTTTTATGGCTTTTGTTTTCATGTGTTATGCTAGGGCGGTTGTGCTCTCTGTCCTTTGTTTTTTTTATACAGTTGTTTTCCCATGTCCCAGTGGAGGGTTAGGAGAGCTGCCACGCCCCATCATTTATCACCGTCAGTTACACTTAAAGATATCCCCAGCCTGGAAACTCAAGCGCATGGACTGGTAAAGTTTTTCTGTGTTGCCTTTATGAGGGAGAGGCTGTTTGGATCCTCCCTGGATGAGTTGATCAAAGGCATTACGGATGGGAAGAGTACTCTTCTCCCTCAATCCTCTAAGGGCAAGGCACTACGTGCTAGAGGGGAGCCTTCTTTTACTGCTCATAGGCGTTTTTTTCGTACCTCTAGGTCCCAAGAAAAAGAAAGCCATTCAGATCTTCTGGGAGTGGAAAGAAGACGTGGTCAGGTAAACCGAAGACAGGCCAATCCGGATCTGCAGACAAATCCTCGTCTGCATGAAGGGGCGTCCTCACCTGATGCTGAGGTGGGGGGACGTCTTCGCTTCTTTCCCGAATCATGGACTTCCTTGTTTCTGGACAAATGGGTTCACAAACTGATCCGATCGGGGTACAAGATCGAATTCCAGTCTCGACCATCGGACAGGTGCTTCCCGTCCAATCTGGGCCTATCTCCAGACCGCTTAAGGGCTCTCCGAGCGGCGGTACAAGATCTGCTGCCGCAAAGGGTGATTGCGCTGGTTCCCTCTCAGGAACGCTTTCAAGGTTTTTATTCAAACCTGTTTATTGTGCCCAGGAAAGAAGGAAAATTGCGTCCATTACTGGACCTCAATGCTTTGAACCACTTTGTGCGGATATAGAGGTTTCGAATTGAGTCCATTCGCACCGTAGTGGTGTCCCTACACCAGGGAGACTTTTTGGCCTCCATAGATATCAAGAACGCATATCTACACATCATTTTCTCCACTTCACTATAGGAGCATTATCAATTTGCGGCGTTACCCTTTGGTCTCGTCTCCGCCCCCTGGGTCTTCACCAAGGTGCTGGCTCTGGTGTTGGCATTACTGCGCCAACAGGGGAATTCTGTACTGGGGTACCTGGACGATCTCCTATTGAGGGCTGACCCTCACTAAGCCCTGTTGGGCAATTTCACTGTCACTGTCCAAACACTGCAAGAGTTCGGTTAGCACATCAATTTAAAAAAATCTGACCTGATACCTTCAATGAGACTGGATTATCTGGGCCTGACTCTGGACTCCGCTTTGGCAAGGGTCTTTCTTCCCCCGGACAAGTTGCAAAAATTGCAGGGTGCCATCCGGTTAAAAACAATCTGTCCTCTCTGTGGACTTGCATGCGGGCCTTGGGTCTGATGGTATCAACCTTCGAGGTGGTTCCATTTGCTCAGTTCCACACGAGACCCTTACAAAAGGAGATTCTTGTAGAATGGAACAAGGATCCAAAATCCCTGGATACTTTGATTCGGTTGAGTTGCAACACAAAGTCTGCTTTTCTGTGGTGGCTTCATTCATCAGCACTTCTCCAAGGCAAGATGTATTAGACGGTGGTAACCATGGATGCCAGCCTATCAGGCTGGGGAGGAGTATTGGGGAAACTCTGTGCGCAGGGGTCCTGGATGTTGGAAGAGTCTAAGCTGCCGATAAATATCTTGGAGCTCAGAGCGATAAAGTCATTGGACGGCTCGCCTGCAAGGTTGCCCCGTCTGGATTCAATCGGACAATGCCATTGCCACGGCGTACATCAATCATCAAGGGGGCACCAAGAGTGTCTTGGTGGCCCAGGAGGTGGCCGAGATTCTGGATTGGGTGGAGAAGTTTGTCCCAGCTCTTTCTCCTGTGCACATCCCAGGTGTGGAGAACTGGTAGGCGGATTACCTGAGTCGGCAGGTGTTGGATTAGGGGGAGTGGTCCCTGCACCCGGAGGTGTTTCACCTCCTGTGTGTCCGGTGGGTGACACCCAATGTCGACCTGTCTGCCTCTCGACTCAACAACAAGGTTCAGAGGTTTCTGGCCAGGTCAAGGGATCCTCTGACCGATGCCACAGACGCATTGGTGGCTCCTTGGGGTCAGAATAGGCTGATCTATGCGTTCCCTCCAATGAAACTCCTGCTAAAGCTGCTGCGCAGAATAGAGGTGGAAGAGATTCTGGTCATTCTAGTGGTCCCAGATTGGCCTCCTGGTAAGGTTGGTCACCAATGCTCCTTGGAGGTTTTCACTCAGGGAAGATCTGCTTTCTCAAGGACCGATCTTCCTTCCTGCTTTACAGTCGCTGGCTTTAACGGCGTGGCTGTTGAAAGCCAGGTATTGAAGGATAGAGGTCTTTCTGAATCTGTGATTCCTACACTGTTGAAGGCCAGGAAGTCTACTTCCAGGAAGATCCACCATTGTGCATGGAAATCATTGAAAGTGCACCCTCACTTGTTTTCGGTAGCTAGAGTTTTGGCTTTTCTTCAAAAAGGGGTTGAACAGCGTTTGGCTTTGGGCACTATCAAAGGCCAAGTGTTGGCTTTGGCTGTGTTTTTCCAATATCTTTTAGCTACGCATGCCCTGATTCGCATTTTTATGCAGGGGGTGCATCATATGGCGCCTCCGAGGCAATCCCCGTTACCTCCGTGGGATCTAAATTTGGTGTTATCAGTTCTTCAAATACCTCCCTTTGAGAACATTAGGGAGATTCCCCTGCTCTTTGAGGCCATGGTGGTTCACTCCCTAGAATATCTCAAATTTCTTATTCACATTCCCCTTATCCCTTAGGCCCCTATTCCCTAATCCCCTCTATGCCTTCCACCTCCCGCCTGGAGGGTGGGTCTGGCCCTTTAAGAGCTACCCAAAATTGGCCCCAAATGCCCCTTTATGGCTCAACCCTACCCTGCCCCATGTTTATATGTTGCTAGCTCAATTTGCTTGGGATAATTTCAATATAAGACTATATATATAAGACTATAAGTGGTTTCACAAAATTTGTTAGTCTTCCTGTCTCAACTCTGCTTCAATTGTAATGTTCCTTCAAGTTATTTATTTCATTATATGCAGCTCTCCCATGCCTTTCGTAGCCAATTTTTGCAATCCCTCTGGGATGAGAAACTTACCTCTGATTTGTATTCTCATTTTACTTTTCTGTCCTTGCCCCCTCTGGAAGGGCTTTAGACCTGTTTGCTGCGAGAATTGTACACAGGGCCTACTCCCCCCTTCCTCCCCCACACAGACTCCACAAGATGAATCCCTCAAGTTTACCGGAGTGTTGGAGGTGTGGTAACTGCCTGAGTGATTTTTCTCCAAATATTTTGGACTTGTCCTATTGATATGGGATTTGGGAATGAGGTGCTGGCCTTGATCATCCTGGTTATGTCCATTTTGCTACCACCCTCCATGATTGTTTGTCTAATAGGCCTTGTAGAAAATGTAACCCTGACAGTGGCGGGATGTACATACGTTAGTTAGTGTGCTTCTTTTCTATGCTAGGAAGGCTATAATGATGCATTGGCAGAAACCCCTCCCCCCAATTCTGGAAACAACTAGTAAACAACAGCCTATCGCTATACAAATATACTTTCACAAACAGAGGTTATCCTAAGAAAAACTATAGGGTATGGCGTAAAAGGTTGGCAGAGCCCTTGACCTCTTTAGCTATGCCACAAAGGGTTGCTGCTTAACCACTTTACGTCTGCTCACATTGCTGCTACTGCGGCAATGTGGCTCGTTATCGTCCAGCGACGTAGACCTACGTCGCTGGACTCCTCTCCTTGTGGGCGGCACGCTCCTGCTGTATTCAGTTACAGCGGGAGTCGGGCCAGGGGAGGAGTGGCGGTGATCACCGCCGCTCTTCCCCGATCGTCGGGGACCTAGTGTGGCAATCCGCCCGCTTGTGTAAACAAAGCAGGCGGATCTCCTAAGTGACAGGCAGGGTCAGATTGCAGGGTTCAGCATAGCTCCCCCCACACACGTTAGTAAGCACCAGGCATACATTAACCCCTCCCTCTCCAATAAAAATTAACCCCTTCCCTGCCAGTGTCATTTTTACAGTAACAGTGCATATTTATAGCACTGATTACTGTAGTAATGTCACTGGTACCCCCAAAAGTGTCAAAAATGTCAGTCAAGGGTCCGATCTGTCCGCCGCAATGTCACAGTCCCGCAAAAAAAAAAATCGCAGATCGCCGCCATTACTAGTTAAAAAAAAACAATAAAAATGACATAAATTTCCCGTAGTTAGTAGCTGCGATAACTTTTGCGCAAACCAATCAAAATACGCTTATTGCGCTTTTTTTACCAAACATATGTAGCAGAAAACAAATTGGCAAAAAAAGTTAAAAAATTTTGATTTTTATATTTTTTTGGGGGGGAATTTCATATAAAAAAAATGTGAAAAATGTTGTTATTTTTTTCAAAATTGTCGCTCTTTTTTTTGTATATAGCGTAAAAAGTAAAAATCGCACAGGTGATCAAATACCAACAAAAGAAAGCTCTATTTGTGGGGAAAAAAAAGGACATTAATGTAATTTGGGTACAGCGTTGCACGACCACGCAATTGTCCATTAAAATAACGCAGTGCCAAATCTCAAAATATGGCCTGGTCAGGAAGGGGGTAAAATCTTCCGGTCTTAAAGCGGTTAAAAAATACGCTCATTGAGAATTTTTTTGTCAAAGACATGTAGCTAAATACATTTTGGCCTAAATATATGACAAAAAGTGAATATATTGGATATTTTTTAACTGTCAAAGTAGAAAAATATTGTTATTTTTTCAAAATTATCGCATTTTTTTATTAATTTCGCAAAAAATGAAAAGCGCAGAGGTGATCAAATACCACCAAAAGAAAGCTCTGTTTGTGGAAAAAAAAAGGACGTAAATTTCGTTTGGGTACAGCGTTGCATGACCGCGCAATTATCAGTTAAAGTCGCACAGTGCCGAATCGCAAAAAGTGGCCTGGACGTATGACAGCAAAATCCTCCGGTGGTAAAGTGGTTAATATACCTGGTTGGTGTTTATAACATCCCTCTTTCAGATATTTTCCACACTAGATGTTGATCTTGTCTAGGTAATTGTGTATGTTAGTAAGAGCCACATCCTCTTATTCTCTAGTGTAACTCCTGTTGTCTTTTGCCCTCAAAATAATGTTACGGTTGCCCCTGTGAGGGTTTGACCGCCAAGTATTGTAGTGGTTTTTGTTTGTTTATATGTTACTTTGGTATGTTCCTATTACCTTAATAAACTGACTTTTAAAAACAAATACAATAAAATCTGAGCATACTGCCCCTATATACAATACACACATGCCACAGTCTTTTTACTCACAAAATATGCTTCAACGACTGACTGTGCTGCAAGCAAGAGTCCATCAGGTATGTGGAAACCTCAACACACAAATGCTCCATTACACATGCTTTTCTACACACCTTAACCCCCGGTTCACACATGGAACCAGCACGATTCTAGTGCCGGTTCCCACATCGCGTCTCCCTCGCAGGCAGTTCACACTGCCCTCTGCGAACTGCTACGGGTGTAAATATAAAGTTATTGACACCCTGAGATCGGTTTGCAGATCGCAGTGTGAACTGTGAATTCGGAAAGAAATCGGATTGCCGGGGTGTGAACACCCCGGAAATCCAATTCCAGGGTGGGAAAAAAAAGAACTTCAGGAGTAATGTAATTAGATTGCATTGGTCAGAAATACATATACAGTCATATACATTCAAGCATACAGAGTGCAGTAGTCAAAAGTCATTAAATGTGATTGCTATAGTGCAGGGCTCAGGAGTGTGTAGCACTCAAAACCAAAAATTACCTACTCCTTACAATACAAATCTTTCCCCCAAGCTTATATCCTCCACAGTACAGATCTCCCCTAACATCCCTAAATCTCCTCTCCTGGGCCACCCCTTGCAAAAACCCCTCAGTATAGACCAACCCTCCCCCGCCCAAGAACAGACCCCTCAGTACAAATGGACCCCCTAACCCCATTTCCCAAGCGCAAACCCCCTCCCCATCCCCCCGTACAAGCCCTTCAGTACAGATACCCCCTCCCCCTTAGTGCAGACCACTCAGTACACAGTCCCACCAAACTCCCCCCTTCTCATTACAGATAACCCCATCCCCCTCCCCCCCCCCCGTTCCAGTACAGACCTCCAGGTAAGGACTCTCCTCCCCTTAAACTTGTCCACCAGCTCAGATGTGAGGTGAAGTTCTCCCCTCGCCTCTGTCAAATGACTGGAGCTAAGTAAGCAGCAGGTGCCTACTCTCTGGGGTTGCTGTGGCAAATTGTTGTGTGTTGTGATGTACTACACCACATCGCAACATGCTGAAGCATACAGGTGAATATGTCAGTTTGTGACATTTCAATAAAGTTACAAAACAAAAAAAATGTATACAGTAAAGTGTAATGCATTGTAATCAGTGCATCCCTCTGTCCCCTTCACAGTGCACACCAGCAGCCATGGTATATCATTGCCTGCTGGTGTGAACAAGCCCGAATTGTGTGAAATCCTTAAAAAGGCCTGTGCTAGATTCTGTACCTCATGCCCCATACAACCATGCTGCTGCTGCTGCATGCTTTACCTGACCCCTGTCCACATATCTTTCATCACAGGCACTTTGGTCTTTCTTCCCTGTGCAGTCTGAGAGCGAGGGTGTAGCCCCTTCCTAACTCTGCAAAGACCTCATGTGCATGGCCACATCACGAAAAGCAATTGCTACTGTGCAACATGTATGCATTTACAGTGAGGGGAAAAAAGTATTTGATTCCCTGCTGAATTTGTACATTTGCCCACTGACAAAGAAATGAGCAGTCTATAATTTTAATGGTAGGTTTATTTTAACAGCGAGAGACAGAATAACAACAATAAAAATCCAGAAAAACGCATTTAAAAAAATGTAAAATTGATTTACATTTTAATGAGTGAAATAAGTATTTGATCCCCTATCAATCAGCAAGATTTCTGGCTCCCAGGTGTCTTCTATACAGGTAACAAGCTAAGATTAGGAGCACTCCTTAAAGAGAGTTCTTCTAATCTGTATAAAATACACCTGTCCATAGAAGCAAATCGATCAGATTCCAATCTCTCCACCAAGACCAAAGAGCTGTTCAAGGATGTCAAGAACAAGATTGTAGACCTACACAATGCTGGAATAGGCTACAAGACCATCGCCAAGCAGCTTGGTGAGAGGGTGACAACAGTTGGTGCAATTATTCGCAAATGGAAGAAACACAAAATAACTGTCAATCTCCCTCGCTCTGGGGCTCCATACAAGACCTCACCTCCTGGAGTTTCAATGATCATGGGAATGGTGAGGAATCAGTTCAGAACTACCTGGGAGAATCTTGTCAATGATCTCAAGGCAGCTGGGACCATAGTCACCAAGAAAACAATTGGTAACAGACTACAGCGCTAGCAAGGTCCCCCTGCTCAAGAAAGCACATGTACAGGCTCTTCTGAAGTTTGCTAATGAACATCTGAATCATTCAGAGGAGAACTGGGTGAAAGTGTTGTGATCAGGTGAGACCAAAATCAAGCTCTTTGGCATCAACTCAACTCGCCATGTTTAGAGTAGGAAGAATGCTGCATATGACCCCAAGAACACCATCCCTACCGTCAAACATGGAGGTGGAAACATTATGCTTTGGGGGTGTTTTTCTGCTAAGTGGACAGGACAACTTCACCGAATCAAAGGGATGATGGACAGGGCCATGTACTGTCAAATCTTGGGTGAGAACCTCCTTCCCTGGGCCAGGGCATTGAAAATTGGTCGTGGATGGGTATTCCAGCATGACAGTGACCCAAAACACATAGACAAGGCAACAAAGGAGTGGCTCAAGAAGAAGCATATTAAGGTCCTTGAGTGGCCTAGCCAGGCTTTAGACCTTAATCCCATCGAAAATATGTGGCGGGAGCTGAGGGTTTGAGTTACCAAACGTCAGCCTGGAAACCTTAATGACTTGGAGAGGATCTGCAAAGAAGAGTGGGACAAAACCCCTACTGAGATGTGTGCAAACCTGTTGGCCAACTAGAAGAAACATCTGACTTCTTTGATTGCCAACAAGGGTTTTGCCACCAAGTATTAAGTCATGTTTTGCAAAGAGGTCAAATACTTATTTCACTCACTCACTGCAAATCAATTTATAACTTTTTTGAAATGCGTTTTTCTGGATTTTTTTGTTGTTATTCTGTCTCTCACTGTTGAAATAAACCTAACATTAAAATTAAAGACTGATCATATCTTTGTCAGTGGACAAACGTATAAAATCAGCAGGGGATCAAATACTTTTTTCCCTCACTGTAGAATAGGAACAGATACAGAGATTTAGGCCTCAATTACATGGTTGTACTTAAGCAAATGCCTATGTGAAGGCCATGTTTGACTGCATGAGGATGCATAAGAATTGAATGCATCCCGTGCAGGCTATCCCTTTCATGTCATTTGGGATGCAGTGGCTAAATGTATACAGCTGCAGTTCAAAAACTGACATCTATGTGGGTGCAAGTGCGTGCAGGTGCTGATCCCCAAATGCAGACAGTGTGAGTTTGGGGACCCACACCCACACGGATGGCAGGTGAGAGCAGTGGCTGTGTCAATGCAGCTGCTGCATCCCGATTTACATGAACAAGACTGTCTGCATGGAAATGCATGGAACACCTGTGCATCCCCATGTGGGAAAACACTGCCCTCGCATAAATGTTCGCTTAAATCAGAGCTATACTCACCTTCCCTGCTGACATCTTCAGACAGCTGGCTTATGGGTATTTATTGCCGGCCGCTTTCATTGGCTGGGCCAGGATGATCTCACTCCCACGCATGCACGCATGGCAGTTCAGTCATCCTAGCATTGTGCAGCTCACTGTACAGGGGCAGACAGAAAGGTAAGGAAAGTAAAAAAAAAAGGCAAACATAAGTACCTTACATAGGTTGGTGTCTAAAATTTACAAATATCCATCAATAATCATACTTGAAAGACATATAAACATATAGATGCTATCCAGTCTGGGAGGGGAGGAGAGATCAGAGTGAAGAAAACAAAAAAAAAACACGCATGTACTTACACCTAACAACGTATATCTGGGGAAATGGTAACGGACCCTAAGACTGTGGGGAAGCAAATAAGGACAGCAAACAGAGAGCAGGGTGCTCTTTGCTGGCTGTCCTTATGTGCCTCCTCACAGCCTTAGGGTCCATGACCATCTCCGCAGCTATATGTTGTTGTTAGGTGTAAGTACATGCGTGTTTTTTGGGGGGTTTTTTGTTTTCTTCTCTCTGATCTCTCTTCCCCTCCCAGACTGGATAGCATCTATATGTTTATATGTCTTTCAAGTATAATTATTGATGGATAGTCATAAATTCTAGACACGTACCTATGCAATGTACTTGCGTTTGCATTTTTGACTTTTAGATTGAAATAAATGTAACAAGGCATGTGTCATTTGAAAATGTAGAGTCCTGAAGAAGCGGCCATGTCCGCAAAACGCGTGGACTTTTTGAAAAGATGACAATTGCCACTCGCTACATCTATACCTAAAAAATATCTGTAGATGGTGATATCATTTTGGATTTATGATTTATATGATTTTTTTATTTTTTTCATGACTTTTTGTAATAAAATCTACATGTTTTTTTTTTAAATTTGGTGTAATTTTGATACTAATGGGCCTACCTTGAACAACCTTCACTTTCCCTTTTTTCTTGATGCTGGAGCTTTAAAAATGTCCCTCAGCCCCTCTATTTTTACACAAACTAGACCTACATGTAGAGGTTGCCAGTCTTCTAAAATCAGTAACCAAAATAACAAAATACACATTCATTGTATTTTAAATTTATGAACACATTAGAAATGTGTTGCAATATATGGGTCACCTGGCAACTATGCAGAAAAGAGAGCTGAGTCAGGATTCTGGCGAATGAGAGAAATAAAAATAAATTTGAATATCATATCGGGAGACGGAGCTTGGTGGAAATAGAGTGTATTTCCTGATTTTAGGGTGAGGGATGGAAATGAGATTTCATTGTTTTATAGTTTTAGAATTAGGAAACTTGTTATCTATTATTGCTAAGTGTGGTTTCCACATCATCATAGCTTTTTTTGTGCTGACTGATTAAATCAGCCTGTTGATGTGTTTTGATGCTTCCATGTATTGATTTTTACTACCATATTATCACAAGTGGTATCCAAGGCAACCCCCCTGCAGGCAGTCTGAGAGGACTGTGCAGTTATTGATTTCTGACAGGGTCAGGAAAATGTTTTGTAGAACCTCGGGGGGAAATATCACAGAATATTATGCATCTTAATGTGAAAACGTGTGGCTCCTGAAGCCTAATAAACAGCATTAGATATACGCCAGGGAGACTGCTGGAAACTGCCGAATTAATATGGTGGCGGTGAGGCACGTACAACCCATAAATCCATAACCTCATTGGGAAACTAAGTGGCCTTTATTTAATAACAATGTAAAGAGCAATAATGTCCAGTTACCTATAACAAGTCAATATATTTCAGCTCCCACCAGTCAGGTGTAGTCAGAAAAAGGGCTCACACATAAGAGAGTGTTGTTTCTATGCAGGATCTTGATGCTAGCCAGATCCTCAGTTATTCATACATTGTACGCATGCAGCCTTGTTCTAACCTTTACACGAGTACAGCATACATGGACCTTATCGGCTGATGCTCAGGGCTGGCATGTAAGGCCTCTTAACCACTTCTGGACCAGGCCTTTTTCTGACACTTGTTGTTTACAAGTTAAAATAATTTTCTTTCGCTAAAAAAATTACTTCGAACCCCCAAACATTATATATATATATATATATATATATATATATATATATATAAAAAGATATATATATATATATATATATATACTGGTATATATATATATATACCGGTATATATATATATATACCTAGAGACCCTAGAGAATAAAATAGAGATTGTTGCAATATTTTTAATCACACCATATTTGCGCAGCGGTCTTACAAACGCAATTTTTTTGGGAAAAATTACACTTTTTTTAAATTAAAAAATAAGAAAACAGTAAAGTTAGACAATTTTTTTCTATAATGGGAAAGATAATGTTACGCCGAGTAAATAGATACCCAACATGTCATGCTTCAAAATTGCGCACGCTCGTGGAATGGCGAGAAACATTGGTACTTAAAAATCCCCATAGACGACACTTTAAATTATTCTACGGGTTACCAGTTTGGAGTTACAGAGGGTGTCTAGGGTTTAAATTATTGCTCTCACTCTAACGATCCCTCACATGTGTGGTTTGAGCACCCTTTACACATGTGAGCGTGACTTGCATATGCGTTTGCTTCTGCGCGCGAGCTAACAGGGACAGGGCGCTTTAATTTTTTTTTCCTATTTATTTTATTTTTTATTTTTACACTTATTACACCTTACACTTATTTATTTTTTTGTTCACTTTTATTCCTATTACAAAGAATGTAAACATCCTTTGTAATATAAATAAGCAAGACAGGACCTCTTTAATGTGAGAGCTGGGGTCAAAGAGACCTCAGATCTCACATTTACACAAAAAAAAAAAAAAAAGTCATGATGAAAAAAATGGGCTCTTTAAAACCGTTGCTAGGAAGCGACGTATGACGTTGCTACGGTCCTCCAAGGCCATAGAGTCAAGTGAGGGCCATCTTGCCCTCACTCAACTTCCTGCCTGAGGGTACAGCGAACCAGATCGTCTTTCCCGCTACCAACGGGTCCGGGAAGCGGCGGGGGGCAGGGGGGCACCTCTCCCGCTGCCCATAATAGTGATCCCGTGGCAAATCTGCCTCTGGGACCACCCTTATGATAAAGCGGACCGACCACAGTTTAAAAAAATACCGGGGTTATGACAGCTATCTGCTGCCAAAACTCCGGTATTTAACGTCAAAATACTGACGTAAAACTGCGGCGGACGGTCCATAAGTGGTTAAACTAGGGTGACCAGACATCCCCGGTTTCCGGGGACAGTCCCCAGATTGAGGACACTGTCCCGGTACCAAGTCTGTCCCCGGATTCAGGACCGCATTAACATAGACAGGGCATCCCATGCTGGCTTAGAAACAGCCTGGTGGCTCAGATGCCGATGCCCCCTGCTGGACAATCATACTGCTTCTCCTGCTGCTGTTCAGTAGATTAGAGGCAGGACCAAAAATTGACTGTGTGAGGGCTGAGACCGGGAGTTGAGCAGATGAGGCGGGGGTCTGTTTGTACAGGTGAAGGCAGTGGTGGAGCAGCTCTGTGCAATATGCAGTCCTGTACCCAGTGCTCTGTGTATTATGCAGTCCTGTGCCCAGCGCTCTGTGCAATATGCAGTCCTGTACCCGGTGCTCTGTGTATTAGGCCGTCCTGTGCCCAACGCTCTGTGTATTATGTAGTCCTGTGCCCAGCGCTCTGTGTATTATGCAGTCCTGCACCCAGTGCTCTGTGTATTATACAGTCCTGTGCCCAGCACTTTGTGTATTATGCAGTCCTGTGCCCAGAGCTCTGTGCATTATGCAGTGCTGTACCCAGCTCTGTGTGTATTATGCAGTCCTGTGCCCAGCACTCTGTGTATTATAGAGTCCTGTGCCCAGCGCTCTGTGTATTATGCAGTCATGTGCCCCGCGCTCTGTGTATTATGCAGTCCTGTGCCCCCGCGCTCTGGTTATTATGCAGTCCTATGCCCAGCGCTCTGTGTATTTTGCAGTCTTGTGTCCAGCCCTCTGTGTATTATGTAGTGTATTATGTAGTCCTATGCCCAGCGCTCTGTGTATTATGCAGTCCTGTGCCCAGCACTCTGTGTATTATAGAGTCCTGTGCCCAGCGCTCTGTGTATTATGCAGTCATGTGCCCCGCGCTCTGTGTATTATGCAGTCCTGTGCCCCCGCGCTCTGGTTATTATGCAGTCCTATGCCCAGCGCTCTGTGTATTTTGCAGTCTTGTGTCCAGCGCTCTGTGTATTATGCACTCCTGTGCCCAGTGCTCTGTGTATTATGCAGTCATGTGCCCAGCGCTCTGTGTATTATGCACTCCTGTGCCCAGTGCACTGTGTATTATGCATTCATGTGCCCAGCGCTCTGTGTATTATGCACTCCTGTGCCCAGCGTTCTGTGTATTATGCACTCCTGTGCCCAGTGCTCTGTGTATTAAGCAGTCATGTGCCCAGGGCTCTGTTTTTTTTGCAGTCCTGCGCCCAGCGCTCTGTGTATTATTCAGTCCTGTGCCCAGCGCTCTGTGTATTATGCAGTCATGTGCCCAGCGCTCTGGTTTTTATGCAGTCGTGTGCCCAGCGCTCTAGTTATTATTCAGTCCTGTGCCCAGCGCTCTGTGTATTATGCAGTCATGTGCCCAGCGCTCCGGTTCCATTTGCCAATAAAAAAAAATAAAAAAATATGTCCCCGGATTTAATTTTAAAAATCTGGTCACCTTATCTTAAACACGGGTGCTGAGGCCTGTACACCACTTGTTTATGTTTCCCAAGGCGGTAGGTGCTGTGTGCAGGCAACCTATTCAAACTTATAAGGACGCAATGGCTGCACTGACACAGCTGCTTGTGGTAATGTCACAGGTGTTGTCGTTGCATCCTTATAGGTTTAAATGGGCCAGCTGCAGGCAGCACCTGCCAGCTAGGGAGGAGTAAACAAACGAGCCATTTACCACGTACAGACCTTGGCGCCTGTGTGTACGAGCATATATATTAGAAATGTGTAGCCAGCATCTCCCCTTCTGCCTGGTTGTTGCACATTAGCCGAATGACCTCTGAGGATTCTTTATATTTGAAGGCTAAAGGCCCGTACACACGTACCGATCGTCGGCATACAAACGTCGGTGGACGAAGGATCTGCCGATTGTACGCGTGTTAGTATGGTGCCTCCGACAGATGTCTGCGCACAATCCGCGGACAAAAGTCTTTCGTGCAAACATGAAAATATTTGTATGCCGACACCAGAACGGACGATTGTTCGCCTGTCAGTACACAATTCGGCCGACAGACCGCAGATTTGCAAGACTGGGCATGCTCAGAAAATAGAAAACACAGGGAAAGTTAACCATTACATGACATCACTTCTGCAGTCGGCGGACAAAATTCTTGTGCTGTCCTTGTGCTGTCTTTGCACTTTTCAGCAGACACCGACATCCCGGGGAGAAAAGAGGAACATTTGTAAGCCGACCATCGGTACGTGTGTACGGGGCTTAAGGTCATTCTGCTCATTCGCTGCTGCCACATAAATGATTTATTCAGGGGAGATATAATCATCCATAGTGTGTAATCAGTGGTCCCTGGCTACACATTCATTATTTTTACATGTCAAAACTGAGTAGAAGCGCTGGCCAATAGGGTCCATGTATGCATGGAAATGTTAGCACAAACATTGACTTGTACAGTGTAAAATACAGTCCATAAGCAGGACTGTGTTCTCCCCGACAGCAAGAACAAAAGACCCCCCCCATCAACAATAGATCCCCCCAGCAACAGTGGACTGCTTGCAACAATATACTCCCCAGCAGCCAGCAACAATAGACCCCAAGCAGCAATAACAAATATCCTCACAGTGAGCAACAATAGACCCCCAGCAGCCAGCAACAATAGACCCCCAGCAGCCAGCAACAATAGACCCCCAGCAGCCAGCAACAATAGACCCCCAGCAGCCAGCAACAATAGACCCCTACCTCAACAGTAGATTCCTCCTAGCAACAACTGACCCCACAGCAATATAAGACCCACTTTCAGCAACAATATATCCCCCACCAGCAACAATAGACCTCAATCAATAGACCCTGCAGCATACCCCAGAAAACCTTGCCATTGCATGCTTTCAGTGCTGGAGGTGCCGGAACTGCGTTCCCCCGCGTTCCCGTTGAAAAAAAGCCCTGCTGCTGTGTTCAGATTTGTATAAATTACGGATTTATTGTATATGCAGCAAATTGTACACCCAGAGGTCCTAATCAAATGCAATATCTGAGGAATTTTTTGGTCTTAGTAGAGGTGCCTGTACCCCCCCTGTCCCATCTCCTAAGCACCACACATCACTGCCCTCCCTCACTAGCACTGCCTTTCCACTCCCTTTATTAACCACTTCTGGACCGGTTTTACCCCCCTTAATGACCAGGCCATTTCTTGCGATACAGCATTGCGTTACTTTGACAACTGTATTGTCGTGCGACGCTGTACCCAAATAAAATAGATGTCCTTTATTTTCCCACAAATAGAGCTTTCTTTTCGTGGTATTTGATCACCTCTGCGATTTTTATTTTTTGTGCTAGAAACAAAAAAAGAGCGACAATTTTGAAGAAACAATATTTTTGACTTTCTCTATAAAACATATCTATTTAAAAATTTAAAAAAATAAAATTTCTTCATTAATTTAAGCCAATATGTATTCTGCTACATATTTTTGGTAAAAAAAATCCCAATAAGCGTATATTGATTGGTTTGCGCAAACGTTATCGTGTCTACAAACTAGGGGACCGATTTATGGCATATTTATTTATTTTTATTTTTTTACTAGTAATGGTGACGATTAGCGATTTAGAGCGGGGCTGCGACATTGCAGTGGACAGATCGAACACCTAACTGATACTTTTGAGGGAACCAGTGACATTATTACATTAATCAGTGCTAAAAATATGCACTGTTACTATAATAATGACACTGGCAGGGAAGGGGTAAACACCAGGGGTGATCAAAGGGTTAAATGTGTCTCTAAAGGATGCTTTCTAACTGTATGGGGGATGGACACCACTAGATGAACACAGAGATCCATGTTCCTAAATAGCATTACACAAGATTACTGTGTTCATCTTTGACAGAATGGCGGTCTGGCTTATTTACATCAGCAGACTGCCATTCTGTCCCTCTAGGGAGCGATTGTGGGTGGCCGGCAGACATTGCGTCCGCTGGACCCGCTGATTGTCTCCCCCTCTGGCCAATCAGCGTGTGTGTGCGCCTCCAGACGTGCACGCATCCCCACTGGCTATTGCACAAAATGACGTACAGTATATGTACTACTGGTGGTCGGCAAGTGGTTAGAGAACAAAAAAGGCGGGGGCGTGGCTGACTTCCGGGATGTGAGGAGCTTCTTCTCCTAGCTCCGCTGCCGATCGATTCTCCTGTATCTAATCCTTTGCCATCCGGGCTCTAATTCGCTGGCTACTTACCTCCCTCGGCTCCCTGATCACTCCTGCATCCGACAGATATGGTGAAGTACGGCAGGGACAGGCCGGTGTCCCCGGAGGATCGCGATCCGGATCCCTCGGCACAGGTCCAAGATGGCGCCCGATCCTCTCACGCTGCCGGGGCCTCCGCTGCAGCTGCTCACACATCCTGGATGGGAGACAGTCCTGAATGGCCTGCACTGTCACCGAGTGCCCATACCGCTGCAGAACCTGTGGGACCACGCATATCCCAGGTACCTGAACCCACCCTGTCGCAAATAATGGATGCCATAAAAATGTGTCAGACCTCCCTTACATCCCAGATTGATGCTCTTAGGGTGGACTTCCCCCTCCTTAAAGACGATGTCCACAAGCTCAGGCAGAGGGTCACCACTGCAGAACAACGTATAAGCTCCGTAGAGGACGATGTATTCCCTCTCCCTGCAGCACTTAGAGGCATACAGGCGGAGCAGAAGGCCCAGGCGGCTAAGTTAGGGGACATGGAGGACCGCCTGCGGCGCAATAATCTGCGATTCCTGGGCTTCCCGGAGGGAGCTGAAGGCAGAAATCCTGAGGCCTTTGTAGAATCCTGGCTGAAACAGGCGCTGGGCCCTGATTCCTTCTCCCCACTATTTGCTGTTGAGCGGGCTCATAGGGTCCCCTTTAAGGCCCCTGCACCGGGAGCTAGGCCCCGACCCTTGCTGGCAAGGATCCTTCACTACAGGGACAGAGATGCAGCTCTGAGGAAGGCCAGGGAACTACCGGATCTCCGCTTTGACAATGCTGTCATTACCATCTTTCCGGATTTCTCAGCGGGCACGCAAAAACAGAGAGCAGCATTTGTGCATGTCAAGAAACGTCTCAGGGAGCGGCAGCTACCTTACAGTATGTTGTATCCTGCTAAATTACGTGTGGTGTGTGGAGGCAAGACGCAATTCTTCCTGGATCCTGCGGACGCTGCTCAATGGCTGGACTCCTTGGGCAGGGGCTGAGGACTTTGCTGAGTGGGGTATCCTTTTTCCTGATATATCTCTCCGGATGCTGAGCCTGTCGCAAGGTTGGGGATACCCTTTTTTGTGCCTTGGATTATTGCCCGTCTCCTCTTCTTTACCTGTGGGAGGTGTACTCCTGATTCCCCTTCCCGTATGGTAACTTCTATGTGGTGTGACTGTATGGTGGCATTCTAGGAACGTTACTTAGGTTCGGTTCTCCACTAGTTCCACTGACTTGGTTTGGTTTGGGGTTCAGGCTCGGGCATGTTGGGGCTACGGGCAGGGTGGGGGGTTGGGGACTTTTTGTTTTTTTGTTTCTTCGGGACTGGTTTCTACCCTTCACGGATGCTTCCTGCGCTCCTTACCTCCTGTATACAGACGCTTCCTACGGCGGTTGATGCGCTGCCCCCTGTTGCCCGGTTTCTGGGGGACCTCATCAGCATGGGACTGTCCTCTTTTTTCTTACCATGGCTGTGGACAAGTTAACTGTGCTCTCCTGGAACGTTAGGGGGCTTAACGATAAAGTGAAACGGGCCCTGGTTTTTAATTATTTACAGAAATATACCCCTCAGATTGTATTTTTACAGGAAACACATTTGACTGGGTCTAAGGTTCTTGCCCTTAAGCGGGCGTTTGTGGCGCATGGCTTCCACTCCATGTTTTCCACACACGCCAGGGGGGTATCAATCCTGGTGACTCGTTCACTTCGGTGCCTGGTGAAACAGGTTGTTACCGATATATATGGGCGATATGTTATCGTTTTATTGCAAATTGAGAATGTGGTGTATACTTTCTTGTCTGTTTATATCCCGCCCCCATTTACACTAGCCTTCTGGGACAAGGTAATGGCCCAATTGTTACAGGTGGCCGAAGGGCCTTTGCTGATTGCGGGTGATTTTAATGAGGTGATGTCCCCTGCGGTGGATAGGTATCCTGGAGATGTGTCGGCTTCTTCCTCTCTTGCGGCTTCAGTCGACAAGTATCAGTTGGTGGACTGCTGGAGGTGGAGGAACCCGACCGCTAGAGAATATTCCTGTTACTCGGCCTCTTATAAAACCCTCTCCAGGTTGGATATGTGTTTGGTCTCCCCGGACTTGCTCCCGAGACTAATTTCCGTCTCCTACTTGCCTAGGGCCGTCTCAGACCACTCTCCTTTGCTTATTACAATTGGCCTCTCCTCCTCAATCGGTTACAAACTGTGGAGGTTGAGCCCTCAGTGGCTCAACGAGGAAATCTTTTTCAATATCACTGAGAAGGAGATGGCTCATTTCTGGCTGGTCAATCAGGAGACGGCCTCTGGTGCTATGGTGTGGGATGCCTTCAAGGCTACCATGCGGGGCTCGGTGTCCGGGGTGATTAAGCAACTCAGGGAGGATAGGGCCTGGAGGGTGGAATCTCTCCAGTCGGAGGCGACTAAGGCTGAATTGGAATATATTAAAAACCCCTCATCTGAGAACTATTCCGTGTGGCGGGACAGTGCTCGGCAGCTGGATCTCATTTTAATAGAAAAGACTCCGAAAAAATTACTCTATCAAAAGCAGCGAGTGTTTGAATATGGCGATAAGAATAGTAAGATTCTGGCGTATCTCTCTCGCTCTGAGCACCCGGTCACGGCTATTGCCAGTGTTTACGATGCCCAGCATCGGCGGTGCACGGAGGGCACGGAGATAGTGGGAGCCTTTCTAGATTTTTTTAAGTCCTTGTACTCCTCAAGAGCCACCTACTCTCAAGAGGAACTGGACTCCTACCTACGGGATATCCCGATGGAGACGCTTGAGGTGGAGGATAGTGTGTCGCTTGAGGGCCCTATTACTGCTGAGGAGATCGCGGCTGCGATTTCCTCTTTTGCGGCTAATAAGACACCGGGGATGGACGGGTTTCCGATTGAGTGGTACAGAGCCTACTCGGGGACTCTAGTCCCCCGACTATCTAAGGTTTATGCTGAAGCTTTTGAGACTGGGAAGCTCCCACCATCCCTTCGGGAGGCCCTGATAGTGTTGATACCCAAGCCAGGAAAGGACCCGATGTACTGCGAATCTTATAGGCCTATATCCCTGATCAATGCTGACGTCAAAATTATGGCAAAGGTTTTGTCCCGTAGGGTGAATAACGTTGTCTCTAAGATTATTCACTCTGACCAAACTGGATTCATTCCAGGCCGCTCTACGGCGATAAACCTGCGTCGTCTCTTCATCAACCTACAGGCTCCACCCTCTGGAGTGGACACCAGACTGATATTATCCTTAGATGCTCATAAAGCATTTGACTCGGTGGAGTGGCCCTATTTATTCGCAGTGCTGGGCAGGATGGGATTTGGTCCAAAGTTTATCAGGTGGGTGCGATTACTCTATGACTCGCCAGTGGCGCGCTTGCGTGTCAACAACAGGGTTACTGAACAATTTCCGGTGTCCCGTGGCACTAGGCAGGGGTGCCCATTGTCCCCCCTGCTGTTTGCCCTGGCCCTGGAACCACTGGCCAACTTGCTCAGGCGTGATGAGAGGATACGTGGTTGCAGGGTGGGGGAGCTGGAAGAGAAAACATCTCTATATGCCGATGACATGCTGCTTTATTTGGCTGACTCCCGGGAGTCCCTGGATGCTGCCCTGGAGGTGATAGAATCCTTCGGGCGATTCTCGGGATTCCAGGTTAACTGGAATAAGTCGGTGGCGTTCCCCCTCGACCCTAATCGGGCACCTGACCTGGTGCTTCCGCGTAGCCTTCAGGTAGTGACTAAATTTCGATACCTGGGTGTGGTCATTCAGCAACCGGTGGGCATGTACGTTGACAACAATATTGCTCCACGGTTGATACAACGGTTGAAACAAACCTTGGTCACCTGGAGCAAATTGCCCCTTAACCTGATGGGTAGAATCAATATATTTAAAATGATCTATCTGCCCCGCTTCCTCTATCTCTTTTGGCAGGCGCCGGTGTACCTTCCCAAACGGTTCTTTGCAAGCATTGAATCCATACTGATTTCTTTTCTATGGGGTATGAAGCCGGCGCGGATCTCGTTCAGCACGCTAAAACTCCCCGCTCACGCTGGGGGTCTGGCGGCTCCTGATCTGCAGGCTTACTACTTGGCTGCTCAATTGACACATGTCCATGCGTGGTTCTTCCCGGACCTGCCGAACGCGGCGGTCACCACATCGGCAGCGGTGATGGGCTCCTATGAGGCACTCCTTAATTCACTATATAGGAATGGTCCTTACCCGAAGGAGGGTGCCGCTATCCTTAGATTATCCTACAAAATTGTGCATATTTGTAACGCTAGAATGGGGGGTTCTTCCTTCAATAGATCCCCTAATGCTCCTATATGGTTTAACCCGGGACTGCCAGATTTACATAAGTTGGATTCCTCTAGGAGGTGGGCGGGATTTGACTTAAAATATGCCCATCAATTGTTTGTGAACCAGACCTTTAAGTCCTTTGCTGAGCTGAGGACGGAGCTGGGGATTCCCTTGACGTGCTGGTTTCTGTATCAGCAACTTCGACACGCAGTGGCGGCCCAATTTGGTCTTCGGGGGGTCCACCTGGCTCCGACTCGGTTGGAAAAGGAATTGATGAATCCCGACCACACTAAACTCATCTCTCGACTATATGGGTTGACTCTTGACCAGGGTGAGGGGAGGATGGGGTCCCTTCGGGCAAAGTGGCAGGCTGATATACCTCAATTGGAACTGGCGGACTGGGATGATTTGCTCAGTGCCCAGTTCCATGGATTGATAGCTGTGGGGGACAGGGTTATTCAACTGAATTATTTACATAGAATTTACTATACTCCCTGTCGTCTCTTTGCGATGGGAAGGCTTGCCTCCCCATTGTGTTTCCGCTGCCAGGAAGTTAGGGGGGACTTCTTTCACATGGTCTGGTTATGTCCGCTGATTCAGTCCTTCTGGAAGGGGGTATGTACCTTTATCGCGGAAAAATTGGCACTGCCGAATATTCTCGCGCCGGACAGATGCCTACTTGGCAATCTGGGGGAGGAGGGTATTCGGCAGTCCCAGAGGACTCTGTTGTGTATACTTTTTTTCTATGCCAAGAAATTGATTGCCCTGAGATGGAAACAGGACGCTCCGCCTACGGTAGCAGCCTGGGTGGAACTGGTCAACAATGCTCTTCCTATGTATAAATTGACATATCTGGCTAGGGGTTCCAAGAAAAAATTTGCTAAGGTATGGTCCTCCTGGATGGACTCGGTTCTAGGGTCCAGAGAGGTCTAAACTTCTGAGATGTTGTGTGACTGTTTGTCAAACTTATTGCTCCTCCTTGGGGACGTTTTTGTTTTTTTTTTTCTCACCTATTGGGTGCCCGGGGCTGGGAGGGGGGTGGTGCTTCTTCCCTATGGTGGGTTGCATACTTGCTGATGTGATAGGAATGCATTCCGTGAAGGGTTTTGTTAGGTTTGTACTTTCTCCTTATACTATTTGGAAGGTTATATGTTTTAAGTTGTTGGGGGGGGGGGAGGGGGGAGGGGAAAAAAAAAAAAAAACTTTTTGAATATCATCCTACGAAGTCTCTGGTTGGTGCGGGAGAGGCGAGGTGGGGGCAGTCAATTAAGGTTGCTATATGTGCGCTACTGTGGTTGATGTTATTTGCCTTACTGCCCTGTACTTCTGTCTGTATGATTTTTGGATATGCATTATTTCCTTCTTGGTTGTACTTTCTGATTTATATCGGACTGTTGTCTGTGTTTTATGTTTATTAATAAAAATACCTTTAAAAAAAAAAAAAAAGAGAACAAAAAAAGAAAATTATCATGCAGACATTGATCTAGCACTACTGTATATTGCAAAACACTGCACAAGATACGCAGTGCTTTATAGTAAAATATATTGCTGTGACAATACCAAATGGGATAATCATGCAATACTATGTTAAGCCGATAATACAACATACACAAAAGGAACACCTTTAGGATGAATTAGAGTGGAGACTGCGAGCAAGGCCTTCTTGTCCACATCAGTGCCCGATCTCACAAATTTGCTTCTGGAAAAATGGTCAAACATTCCCATAGACACACTCCTAAACCTTGTGGACAGCCTTCCCAGAAGAGTTGAAGCTGTTATAGCTGCAAAAGGACTAAGACTGGGATGCCATTATAGTTCAGGTGTGTGTAAAGGCAGGCGTCCCAATACTTTTGGTAATATAGTGTATAATAATGTAAACCATGGGCAGACACAAGTAGCACTGCTCCTCTTCTGCCGACAATGCAGAGATCTCATTCGCTCTTCTAAACCCAAAACCCGTTAACCCGGTAGTAAAAGAATATCACTTCTGGATTTGGGTTTTTAGGAATGCAAAAGCAATTAGAGAGTGAGATCTCGCTGTGTCTCAGGCAGAAAAGGAGCAGTGCTGTAATTAACTGTCATCACACAGTCCTAAAAAGCCACTGTCAGGGCACAGGTTGGCGCACAGGCCCAGTTCTCCAGCACATTCCAGTACAAAAAAGTCCTGATGATACCCGACTTGCTATCACTAAATTTTCATTTTGTCTTGTTAATTAATCCTTGCCTACAGTGCACTTTCACCCCCTTCCTGCCCAGGCCAATTTTCAGCTTTCAGCGCTGTCACACTTTGAATGACAATTGCGCGGTCATGCTACACTGTATCCTTATGAATTTTTTATCATTTTTTTCACACAAATAGAGATTTCTTTTGGTGGTATTTAATCACCGCTGGGTTTTTTATTTCCTACAAAAAAGAAAAAAAGACAACATTTTGAAAAAAAAAAAAAAGTTTTTCTTATTTTCTGTAAGTAACTTTAGAAAATAAATCATTTTTCTCCTTCACTGATGTGCACTGATGAGGCATCACTGATAGGCTGCACTGATGGGCACTGATGAGGTGGCACTGATGAGGTGGCACTGATGAGGAGGTACTAATATGCTGCACTGATGGGCACTGATATGTGGCACTGATGAGCACTGATAGGCGGCACTGATGGACACTGATGGGTGGCACTGACGGACACTGATGGGCAGCACCATCAGTGCCCACAATCAGTGCCCATAGTGATGCCAGTCAGTACCCATCAGTGCCTAGATGAGCAGGCACTGACTGGTAGCACTATGGGCACTGATTGTGGGCACTGATGGCGGGCACTGTGGGCAATGATGGTGGGCAGTAATTGGCACTTTATTTACATTTTGTGTAATCAGGGCACTGATGATCAGTGCCCTGATTACTTGTACTTGTCTCCCCTATGAGGAGGAGCCGCTGATCGGCTCTCCTCACCTCACACACTGACAGTGTGAGGCGAGGAGAGCCGAATAACGGCACTTCCTCATTTACATGTGACTGGCTGTGATTGGACACAGCCGATCACATGGGTAAAGAGTCATGTTATTGACTCTTTACCAAGATCGGGGTTGCGCAGTGTCCTAGCAACACGGCGCGGTCACGATCGCCGCGCCGCGTGCCCCAGGGGGCACGGGAGAGAGGCTGTTCTGGTGTGCCATCATAGGACGGCATCCCAGAACAATAGCTACACCGCTCCACCATCATTTGACGGCGGGCGGGTAGCAAGTGGTTAAATAGCATGCATCCAGAAGTGGACATGTTGCCTTTAATTCTCAATAGGGAACAAAGAGACAAAAGGGAGCTCATCAGGGAGATACAGAAAACAAGATAAACCCAATCTGGAAGAAGGCTCCAGCATTTTACCATTCCTATCGGTAAAAAGAAGTGCCATGTTTAAAACAGGTCTTATGCTTCACATCAGAGACTGCCACTTTGCCTACTTACAGTAGGATATAGAGACAGGTGTAAAAAAAAAAAAGAACTTTCCCATCTACTTATACTCACCTTCCTTCCACTCTTCTGACACATAGCTCATTCCTAATGGGCCATACACACTATAAGATTTTCTGAAGACTTTTTCCTTTAGATTTACCAAAACCATATAATATGAGGTCAAACCTAAACACTTTCAATTTGTATGCAATCTGGCAGGCCCTTGCACTACATAGAAAAGGTAAATCTGAAGGAAAAAGTCTTCAGAAAATCTGTTTGTATGGCCCTTTACTCTGTGTAAGCTCTGTGTTGGATGATGTTCAAGCTTAGACATGGGTTAATGTGTGCCTCTCTTCCCTCTCCCTCACAGCTCTCCTAAATGCACTGTCATTTGTACAGTAACAGTGCATATTATTTAGCACTGATTACTGTATTAGTGTCACTGGTCCCCAATAAGTGTCAAAAATGTCAGTTAGGGGTCCGATCTGTCCGCTGCAATGTCGCAGTCCCGCTAAAAATCGCAGATCGCCGCCATTACTAATGAAAAATAAATAATATATAACAAGTACAAAAATCTATCCCATCATTTGTAAACACTATAACTTTTGCGCAAACCAATTAAAATACGCTTTTGGGGGATTTTTTTTACCAAAAATATGTAGCAGAATACAAATTGGCCTAAACTGAAAAAAAATTTAATTTTTAAAATTTTTTATTGGAAATGTTTTATAGCAGGAAATAAAAAATATGGCATTTTTTTTTTCAAAATTGTTGCTCTTTTTTTGTTTATACTGCAAAATCTAAAAACCGCAGTGGTGATCAAATACCACCAAAAGAAAGCTCTATTTGTGAGAAAAAAAGGACATCAATTGTATTTGGGTACAGCATCGCACGACCACGCAATTTTCCGTTAAAGTAACGCAGTGCCGAATCGCAAAAAATTGCCTGGTCATTAAGGGAGCAAATCCTTCCGGTGCTGACTTTAAGTGATTAGGAAGATGATCCCCTAGTCACAGGGAGCTGTTTTTGGGTGATCTCCGGGAACTTTGGACAGTCGTGCTGTATTCACTTGTATACCACTGTAGTTACTGAGAATGTGTTCTTTGTGCTCAAATGCAGGTCAAAGAGCGTTCATCCTGGTCAAGTATTAACTGCTTCGCTGTGCTGTTATGGACTCTATTGCTGAGTGTGCCTTATCCTTTTTTCACCAGTAGGTGGTGACCAAGCACAGCATAGGAAAGGACTTTTTTTTAGACCTTGTGCACGCTGAGCATTAAAAATACTGATTTTAGAGGTATTTTTTTTTTTTTCAGCCTTTAAAGAGGTTGTAAACTCGGTAAAAAATTTTTTTTTTTTTCTACAACCTGAAAGAGAAATACATAATGAGCTAGTATGCATCGCATACTAGCTCATTATGAAATACTTACCTTAGAACGAGCCCCCGCCGTGCCGTCCGCTCACCTCTATGACGGGCGACATGTCTAGTCGCCCGTCTTCCGGGATCGCGGCATCCGGCCATCTGATTGGCCGGAGCCGCGGTGACGTCACTCCCGCGCACGCGCACGGGAGCCGACAGTCACGGCACGGGGCTCTGAAGGAACGGCACGAGCGGCCGTTCCTTCATAGCGCATGCGCCGGTGACGTCACTGGATGCATCGAAGGTAAATATCTCCTAAACGGTACATGTTTAGGAGATATTTACAGTACCTATAGGTAAGCCTTATCATAGGCTTACCTATAGGTACAACTTCCCGAGGAGGGTTTACTTCCTCTTTAAACACCCCTTCATGTGCATGGATACAAAGGCATTTAAAGTAAGAAAAACCCACTGTCAGAGCCTCCTGGAGAAGCAGAGTTTTGGCAGAAAAATGGAAAATTGTATCAAATACTTACCGTAATTTTCCTTTCCTGACGCCAATACATGGCAGCATACACATGATATAGCTCCGCCCCTATATCCACCCACAGGACCTGTTTAAATCTATAAAAGTGTGACTGAGAGCAACCTCCCCATTCTTCGTAAAAAGCATAAAGATCAAGAGGGAGGGTCCGTATGCTGCCATGTATTGGCGTCAGGAAAGGAAAATTACGGTAAGTATTTGATACAATTTTCCATTTTCCTGACGCCAACATGGCAGAATACACATGATAACTAATGAGCTTCTGAGAGGGAGGGTTTTAATGTTGCAAACTCAGTCTTTATTTTCACATGTAGACAAAGATGCCTGAATAGTTCTTCCCCCGAACTCCACCGTAGTGAGAGCTGCTAAATCCACTCTTTAATGTTTTCAGAAACGTATGGCGAGAAGACCAGCTGGCTGCTCTGCACACTGTCTCCAGAGCCACCCCTGCACGTGCTACCCAGGATGATGACACTGCTCTGGTCGAGTGAGCCCTTACCACCTCCGGGGAATCCTTCCCAATCGCTCTATATGCATTTTGAATGGTTTTGACTATCCATGCTGATATTGTTCTGGCTGACGCATCCTTCCCCTTCATTTTCCCAGAAGGAATGATTTAAAGCCTCTCAGATTGTCTGAAGGCAGCTGTTGCCTGTAGATAGGCCTTTAGGATCCTGGGGATGTCCAGTTCATGAAGGATTAGCCTCTGACCGCTCTGGAAATCCCGGGAGTACCCATTCACTATTAAGATGAAATATCAAAGCCACTTTAGGCACAAAGTGATCCAGTGGTCTTAGTACCACTCTATCCGGAAAGAAAGTTGTATACGGGACAGTAGCACCCAGGGTCTGGAGCTCTGACACTCTCCCACCCGAAGTTATGGCAATTAGGAAGACAGTTTTCAGGGTGATATTCCCTAATGAATAGTCCTACGTTGGAGCAAACGGGGGTTGTGTCAGGAAATTTAGGACTACCACCAGGTCCCATTGGGGAAACCTATTCATCTTCGGAGGACGAAGCCTAAGAACTGCTCTCATGAACCGTTCCGCTAGCAGATTTGCTGCGTAAAGGCCGAGATGGCCGAAATTTGAACCTTCAGAGAGCTTAGGCTTAACCCTAGATCTAGCCCCATTTTCATGAAAAGAAAGGATCTGCGAAAGATTGGGGTTACTTGGTTCGAACTGCCGGTTGGTCGCAAAGCTTGCAAACTTCTCCCATATTCTGGTGAATATGGTATTCGTGGGGCTCTTCCTGGAGCTTTGCAGTGTACGTGTGAACATCCTAGGTCTTGTAACCCTTGCCTTTCAACCTCCAGGCCGCTAGGGTCAGCCGAGATGGATTCGGGTGTAGGATGTCTCCTTGCACCAGGAGAAGCGGGGTTTCTGGCAGCATGACCGGAGGATACATGCTCAGATCCATTGCCAGGGAAAACCATGGTCTGCGTGGCCAGTATGGAAGTATCGCAATGACTTCCAGATTCTCTGCCAGTAGCCTCCTCAGAAACCTCAGTATTAGTGAGACTGGAGGAAAGGCGTAGGCCAGTTTTGCCCTCCACACATGTGTCAAGGCGTCAGTCCCCTCCGCCATTGGGTGAGGGTAGTGCGAGAGGAAGTGGGTTACCTTGTAGTTGGTTGAGGAAGTAAAGAGATCCACTTGCGGGAGCCCTCACTGGAGGACGATCTGCCCGAAGACTTCCGGGTGAAGAGCCCATTCATTGGGGTTCCTGCACTGCCATGAGAGAATGTCCGCTTCCATGTTTTGCTTGCCTGGCAGATATCTTGCCCTTAGATCTACCAGGTGTTGTGCCAATGTCATTATTGGTTCTACCTCTGCTAGGAGAGAACGACTGTGTTCCTCCTTGCCTTTGTCCATATGCCACTGCTGCTGTATTGTCCATGCGTATTAGGACTGGACGCCCACGTATGTAGGGTAGTAGGGTGGTTAGAGCCATAAAGGCTGCCGGAGCTCCAGGACATTGGAAACTAGGCCCTGTGTCGGGAATTCCCATCTGCTCTGAGTCTTGTGTGTTTCGCAGGTAGCTCCCCACCCTGTTGCGCTTGCGTCCATAGTGACCGTGATCCAATCTTGTGGACCCAACGGCCGGTGTCCCAATAAAGTGTCTTGGCGTGTCCACCATCAAAGACTTTGGCTCATTTGGAATCTGACCCTGATGGAATAGCTAGTCGCAGTTTTCTCCACTGCGCTAGGAAGCCCAGCTGGAAGATACTGAGTCTCTGATGTGCCCATGGAAGCATCGGAATACAGGACGCCCTGGACTCAGGTAACAGGTAACAGGCTCATACATTGGGCTGCTGACATCACTGATATTGTTAGGGTCTGCTGTATCTTTTGCCTTATCTTGGGGAATTTTTGTAAAGGTAAAAAGACTGTGGCCTCTTGAGTATTAAATTGGGCTCCCAGGTAGACCATATTCCACGTAGGTTCCAGCTGGCTTTTCTGTAGGTTTACTATCCAGCCAGATGTCCTTAGGGTGGCCAACGTAAGTCTCTTTGCTGTAGTAAGAGGTCTAAATTTTGGGCTATAAGAATAATATTGTCCAAAAAATGGTGGACCCAGAGCCCCTTCTCTCTGAGGGGGGCCAAGACTGCAATTAGTACCTTGGTAAAGGTTCGCGGGGACATTGACAGCCCGAAGGGGAGGCAGACAAATTGAAAGTGGTCTTCCAATAACGCGAACCTGAGGAACTTTTGATATGCTTTTTTATTGGGACGTGCAGATATGCGTCCTTTAGACCCACTGAGATCATCCAGTCCCTCGGCTGGATTTTTTAAAATTATCAAGTTGAGGGACTCCATTTTGAACCTCTCCAACCTGATGAACTGGTTCAACCTCTTGAGGTCTATTTCTGGCCTAAAACCTCCTGTTTTTTTTTTTTGTCTGGACCAGAAACAGAGGCGAGTAGAACCCTGTAAACCTCTGATAGGCAGGAACTGCTACGATCGCCTCCTGATCCAGCAGGATATTGATATACTCCTGAAGTGCTGACATTTTTGAGGGAGACTGATGTCTTGGTGCGGGTAAAGGAATACTCGGGGTGTGCTGCTTGAATGGCCAATAGTGGCCCTGCCGAACTGTGGACTGCACCCACCGGTCCTGACAATGATCCTGCCAGATTTGGGCAAATCTGCGCAATCACACCCCGACCGTTTCCCTCTGGACTGGTTTGGCGTCAAAAGGGTTTCTGGAAGGTAGGGGGATTTGTAGGGGCCTTGTTTCTTTGATTTCTCAAGAAGGTGGAGTGAGTGCCTCTCCAGTTCCTTCCGGAGTCTCTGTTGTACCGAGAGTTCCCGTATTCCCGGAAATTATTCGGTATCACTCTGGAGGGTCGTCCCCTCTGTCTCCTGGATTTTCTGTCTTGGGGCAGAAGACCCGACCATCCGCCCGTGACTCTGGAGATGGCCGTCTCCAATTTTGGCCAAATAAGGCTTTCCTGTCGAAGGGAAGCTTGCAGCAATTTTGCTTCGATGAAGGGTCTGCCTCCCCGGGTTTTAGCCATAGGGCCCTCCTGGCTGTCACCGAGCTGAGCATTGCTCTGGCGGAACAACCTAATAATGTCTATCGCCGCTTCCCCCCTTAAAGTCTGCGGCAAGTTTAATTTCATCCAGAGCTTTAATGATCTGGTCTTTCGGCAGTTGGTTATTGATGGCGCATTCCAAATTCTGCGCCCATACTCTTATGGTGCTTGCCACAGATGTGAATGCTGGTTTACAGGCGCTACCTGCTGCAAGGTAGGCTCCTTTTAAGTCAGTGTCGATACGCCTATCTGGAACATACCTGAAAGAGAAGGAATCCTCCATTGGGAGGGTTACATTTTTGGCCAGTCTGGTGACTGCCACGTCCACCACAGGCGGATTGGATAATGACGCCCCGTCTTCTTTTGTGAGGGGGTATAGCTTCTGGAGTCTACTGGAAGAAGCGGATCTTCTTTCTCCCTTCTCCCATTCTTCCTGAAACAGACCTCTTATTTCTGCCTTAAGAGGGAAGGTATCGACCTGCTTTTGCAGCCTGGGGTAGCAAGTCTTCTCCATCTTTTGGGGGGGTTCCAGGTCCTCCCATTCCAGTGCCGCCTTTACGGCTTTTATAAATGGGGAAACCATGAAAAATTTGAATCCGGAGTCCCCTTCCGAGGAGGCCTGGATGGTAGGCTCATGAGCCATTATGGGGGCCGTGACTTGCCCACCTGCCATTGGTTGCGTCAGGTGCCCCGAAAATTCCGCCAGTGAGTCTTGAACTACCCTTTTCAGAAGGGTTGAGACTTGCTGGCTTTCAAGCTCCTGGTCTCTGGCTAGCTCTCTGAAGCAGGGACTGCACATTAATTTTCACTCCATTGGGTCGTCTCCGCACGACCAGCATTTGCCTCTCGGGCGCTGCGTCCGCCCTGGCGATGCTGTGTTTTTTCTTTTTTGAGAGCATTTGCGTCCTCGTGCTTGAGGCCTGCCAGGACTCGAGGAGTCACTTTCTGCCCTTTTTTTTTTTTTTTTTTTTTGGAGACACTTTGGTGATCCAGAGAGGCTCTGAACCTCGTGTAGCGGGAATGCGAGCGGCTGGGGCTTGAATAGATGAAAAGGCACGCTCGTCAGGGCATAGGGCACTCTTTTTTCCCCGCTTCTTCTTACTTACCCGATGTTGGCTCTTTACCTGATATGGTGGTGGTCTTGTGTGTGTGGCGGTAAGCTCATGTTGAAATGGGATACCGAAAGGTGCAGGGGGGGCTGCATAGTCATAGAGAGGAAAGGAAAGGAAGAGGAAGGATTTCTAATAATTTTCTTATCTATATACATGCAAAGATACCTTGTGACATGAAAAGAACACCTATGTTTATTTAAATCTATGCCAACACACTGAACCTTTATATATTTTTATCACTATCCCCTCCCGCCGCCCCTTCGTAAAAACCCCTAGAAAAGGAAAAAAATGTTTTTTTTTTAATACATACATATATATCTATATATATATATATATATATATATATATATATATATATATATATATATACATATACACATACACACACATATACATATATACATATATACACACATACACATACACACACATATACATATATACATATATACACACATACACATATATATATATATATATATATATATATATATATATATATATATATATATATACATACACACAAAAAAAAAACCCTTTTTTTTTTTAAATAGTCATGAAATACAAAAAACTGCCTTCTCTCTATTTCCTACCCCCCTTCCCCCACCTCCAACGTTCCCCCAGAAGACACTTACCTGTTTTAGTAGACTGTCCGTGGCGTGCTGCTTTCTTGACATCCTGTTCCTATGGACATGTTTTTCCTTGTTGGCTGGAGGGGGTTTAAATAGGCTGTTGAAATAGCCATTACCCTCCCCCTCCCAGCTTTTTATAATAAAGTTAATTTGGATGAGGAAAATGACCTTTTCAACATACAATGACTTTTTTCAACTATACAACTAGCAGTAAGAATACAAAACTGAGTTTTTGCACACACCAGCTACTAGATCACCAGGGAATGTTATACAACAGTCTACACATCGATATACATATAGGGGAATAATTTTTATGCAAACCCATGCCCCCCCAACAGAGAAACATCAAGGAAAGGAAGGAAAGAACCATGAGATATGCTGCCCCTGCTGCCATAAACAGATCCCACAACATGGAAGCCACGAGAGGGCACTATCTCTACTAAGAGAACTCCACACCCCAGAAGACCACCAGAAGGGGTTCCTCGCCTTGTTGGCGCCATTGGCATGCCTAAGATGCAGGACTTCGATCTGGGAGAGGCTGAACCCAGACGGAACTGCGACATAGTCGGTAGGTAAGAGCTTTTGTCTTGAATGTGATGGTCTGTAGGTGTTGATCTTTTGAGGGCAAAAAGGAGAATGGGGAGGTTGCTCTCAGTCACACTTTTATAGATTTAAACAGGTCCTGTGGGTGGATATAGGGGCGGAGCTATATCATGTGTATGCTGCCATGTTGGCGTCAGGAAAAACATTTGACGTCTAAACTAGATTGTAAGCTCTAACGAGCAGGGCCCTCTAGTTCCTCCTGTTTTGAACTGTATTGTAACTGTATTGTCTTCCTTCACATTGTAAAGCGCTGCGCAAACTGTTGGCGCTATATAAATCCTGTATAATAATAATAATAAACAAGCATTAACGCTAGGCACATCAAGGGCTTGAGCATTAATTAATTTCAATGGCCAGAATAAAATATTATTCTGGCCAATGAAAATAATTAATGCCCAAGTACTTGGCGTGCCTAAACATGTTTACATGCATCTAGCATTTTTTTTCTACCAAAGCACTGGCAGAAGGAAATGCATTTAGGAGAGCTGAACAAACACCGTTTGTGTATTAGGCCTAAAGGTTAAGTCCACCTTTTACAAATTAATAATAAATGCACATATATTGGCAGAAAAAGTGTGCATTTATTATTTTTTTGCAAACAAGCCTTCAAATCATTGGAAATGTGATCAGCGGATCACAACTGCTCAGGTTTCTGCAGACTCTCCTTTCAGCTCTGTTACAAGGTATGGCCTTTCATTTTCTGAACTAGGAATATGGTAATCGCTGCAGTGCAAAGTGTTCCATTGAGAACTACAGCAGAGGTAGAAGGGACTTGTAGTTTACTCATTCAGAGATCTCTGTATATGAATCATGCAGTTGTACCTTTAGAGTCCTGCACAGACTTGCAAAATGCAAAAGTGACAGCTGCTGCATGGGAGAAGAATCCCCGCACGCTGTCATCCGAAGAGGGGGGGGGATCCTCTTGGCGCTATGTTACACCCTAAATGGTGGAGTTAGCCTTTAAGTGTAAGCCTTAGAAATTGCTTATCCTCTGCAACATAAAGTCATGTGCCTAGTAGGAGTCTCATTATCTCACAAATTAGATTTTGAAATAAAAATAATTGTGCACTGCTTTGTTCTCTTGCAGGAAGATCTACATAGTGAACTGTCCAACTTGGATATCATTGTGTGTGATTGTATGGGATGGTAGGAAGGAGTGTCTCTGTAATCTTATTGCCATACCCAATTATAACCAGCATTCAGCATATAAGCAAACATATAAAAATATATATAATTATGCTACTTAAAGAAAAAAGGCACTCGGACTCAATTTTGGATAAAATATGGCCGCGGCTTGTTATATTAACTGGTAACAAGAATAAAACAAATTCCCCATCTTTATAAATATATAAACAACAGGCAAACCCAGTCATAAACAACTCGGGTTGCAACTTACAGTAAATTATCACAGATTTATACACATCCACCAGACAGGCAATGCCTCATTGCCTGTCACCAGACCCCCGCAGCGCGGCCATTTCAATTAAGGTGCCTAGGTTGGCGTTAAAGATATCAAGTCCAATATTGGAGAGGTGGACCCCATCCTCAAGATATAGACCATGAATTCCACCTTCCAAGTCCGAGTGCCGGTACGTTAATATTCCTACTTGAAGTAGGATTTTCTCCAAAGCCTTATTGAGTCTCTTTTTAACTTTACCTAAAAGCCTAAAGTAACCAGATGACCAAATTAACCTGTGGATAATTTCCGAGAACATAATGGTCATGCCTGGAAATCTCAACTTTAAACCCAGCAGGTCATCACGAATCCCAAATATAAGATCTAAGGTTCGCACGTTACCCACATCATTACCCCCCAAATGAATCACTAAAATATCTGGGGGAGGGCGAAAAACCAGTAACCTGTCTAAACTGGGCAACAACTCCGCCCACCGCATACCCCGTTTACTTAGCCATGACACTTGAAATCTGTCCTGATCCAAGCCAAGGAGTTCGGAGTAAATCCGGTGCCTCGCTCTCTGGTGGGCCCAAAATACATATGAATGGCCCACAATCCACACACGCAAACGATTACCTGCAAGGAGCAAAAATAAGGTTAGGACGCACATAGGAAGTATAGCAATCTGACTTCCACCTCCCTAGATGCTTAAGCAAACCAACCTCCAACCCCGCTTTAGATGCCTCAGTAGCGGCTCCAATCCTAAAAGAGTGGGATGAGAAACGCAACTGACCCATCCCCAGCGTTTGAAAACATCTCCTGAGCACGAAATCAAATTGAAACTTAGTAAGTGCCCTCCCATTTTCATGTACCAGAAACAGAACATTATCAAAAGATCTAATCTTCAAATATTCTGAAACCAGAAAAACAGGACAGACCGGAGAACCTTTAAATTCATTAAGGTGACACCAGTGTCCCACACCTGACTGATCCGTTTTTGACCTTACCAGGAAAATACTTAACCTATGCTTTGTACAGCATACATTGGCTAATTTCAGACCTGAACCCACAACTGAGTGTACTGGGATAAGCTCCGAAATCCTCAAAGCTGCAAAAAATAACAAAGAAAAAGCCGCCCGGAACAAAACTGCTTCAAAATGCGAATAACACACGCCAGTCAGAACAGCGCAAAGCCGTAGCAAAATGTCCAGTGTAATAGGGCGCCGCTGATCCACCCGAGCATACTGTCTGCGATACCCTTTCATGGCTTGTTGCACTGAAAAGAACGAGGAGCAGGCTGGGCAGCCCTGCAATTTCTTAAAAAATGAAATGCCTGCCAAGATCTTATTAACATGAGTCCATGAATAACCCCTTTGAAACAATGAATTTAGAAAAAACAAAACCAACTCCTCTGAGAAAGACTCCCGAGGGCTGTGCACAGAGTCAAGGAAAGCAAGCCACATAGCAAATGCCAATTGATAACCCGACCAAGTGCTGTGTGCCAATGAATGCTGCACATTGTCCATAACTAAATCTAAACCAAATCCCAAAGGTGAGCCGCGCAGGGGATACCCACCGTGTCCGCTTCCGGCAGGAGCTGGAAAAACCTGTGAACCTGAAAACGAGATAAAGAGTCCGCCAGGTCATTGTCTTTACCCGGAACATACGTAGTTTTAATCCACACATTTAGTGTCAAGCACTTAAACACCAGGTACCTAAGCAAGGCAATGACCGGCGGAGATCTAGAGGACAGACAATTGACAGCATACAACACACCTCGATTGTCCGTGCTGACCAAAATTCGTTTGTTCCGAAATTGCTCACCCCATACTTCAAGGGCCACTATAACCGGGAAGAGCTCCAAAAGAACTATATTCTTGACTAATTTTAAACGCTTCCAGCGTTCACACCAGCGCTCCGCGCACCAGTGGGTCCGCCAAACAGCAGCGAAACCCACCGAGCCCGCAGCGTCAGTAGAAAGCAGGAAATCCCTATCCAAAATGAAATCTTCCTGCCACACAGTTCTCCTATTAAAATTGAGCAGAAACTGTAACCAGACCATCAAGTCCGCCCTCATATCATGCGACACTCTCACATGCGCTGAAGGGGACTTGAGACCTGACACAGCCAGATACAATCTCCTGGAAAAAGCCTTGCCCACAGGAATGACCCTGGAGGAAAAGGCCAATAAACCCAATAAAGACTGCATCTCTTTGAGGCATACCTTCTTTTTCCTGATCATCAAAAATAGCATACCTCGCAATTTCCGGAGCTTTTCAGATGGCAGTCTGAATTCCATTAGGACCGAATCCACGGTGATACCTAGAAATTCGATGCAGGTGCATGGCCATACCGTTTTTTCATCGGCCAAAGGAATACCAAAAGATTTACACAACATGCAAAAAGTCCTCAAAATAAAATCGCAGTCAGATGTACCCGCTTGACCTAAAAAAAGAAAGTCGTCCAGATAGTGTAGTATCTGGGACTTTCCTGTGACCTGCTTTACCACCCATTCTAGAAAGGTGGAAAAGCATTTGAAATAATAGCAAGACAGTGAACACCCCATGGGGAGACACCTGTCAAAATAAAACTTCCCTTCAAAAAAGATACCCAGGGAATTAAAGCAAGAAGGATGCAAGGGTAACAACCGAAAGGCAGACTTAATGTCTGCCTTTGCTAGCAGTGCCCCCTGACCCAACTCTTTAACAAAAACCAGCGCATCCTCAAAAGTGGTGTAGGACACGGATGCATATTCCAGATCAATCTGTTCGTTCAAAGAGTCACCTCTCGGGTGTGACAGGTGATGTATTAAACGAAAAGAATTGGGCTCTTTTTTAGGCACAATACCAATTGGAGATATTCTGAAATTTTCAAAGGGGGGGGAGGGGGACAAAACGGGCCAACAAATCTACCCTCTGCTATTTCTTTATTTATTTTATCCATAACCACATCTGACATGTTCACTACAGACTTTAAATTATTCACTATGGTACATCCTACTCCTGAGAAAACCGGAAGGCAGGAAACCAAATTGAAAACCATTAGTTAGGAGGTCCGCTTTCCATCGATCTGGGTACGTTTGCAACCATGGTAGAAGCTCGGACAGCTTCACCGGTGTTGGGGCCTTTAGAAACACCTCCCTGCTGGAAAACACCTCCCTGCTGGGCCCCTGCCATCTTCCTAAAGCATTTTGCCACCGGGTGGGCCCCGGCGCAAAAAGCGCATTCGTGCCGGTACTTGCAAGTACCCGGCCATCTGCATTGTGCATAGTTGAAGCTAAAGCATATCCCTCGCTTATAACCAGAGGGGCCTGCTGACTGCTGGGGGGTACCTGACACAATCGGGGCTGAAAGGCCGGCCTTTGTGGCAGAAATAAATCTAACCACAGGCCAACGTCTTTAGACCCCCACTTCAACCCAGGATGTACAGCCATTTTCTGTCTAAAGGCGACATCATAATGATACCAAGAAACTCCCCCAAAACCTTTATAAGCTTCAAGGATAATTTCAACATGGTGAAATAAACCCACACTCCTCTCGGGAAACTTCTCACACAAGATTGAAGAATAAATGCAGAAAGCCTGTAACCAATTAAAAATTGATTTTGGTACAAAACGCTTTCTGTCATTTTCCTCCCTTAGCAATGAACTCTTTGGCAGACGGGAGCAGCGACAACAGGTCAATATATACACCTTGCCATATCTTCTCCTTTACAGATTCAGGCAAGTGCATACCCAGGGGGGAAACATCACAAGGCATTGCCTCCTTTAATGTAGATTCAGGGAGGTTCTGATCCCTGGCAGCTGAGAACATGTCAATTCTATTTTGCCCAGTAGGAGGAGCCCAAACATCAGTGAACCTAGGGGGAACCTTAACAGACTTAGGGGGCTGCAGAGTTTTGCAAAAATCCCGGAATAAACTAAATAAGGCCTCCGGGTCAGAACAACCCGGCCACTCACCACTAGGTGCAGGCTGATGCCCAGTATGATCCTGGTTTTCCGGCGCCGACACCGCCGCCTGGGACTCCTGCCGAGCTGGAGAGGAGTAGCTGCTGATCTGGAGGGGCGCGCCCTGAGCAGCAGCGGGCGGCCTCCCTCCAGACTGCCGATCATCTCGCCGGATGATGGGCGGCCCCGAGCCCGCCGCGGCACTCCTCCGTCCGGAACCGACATCCTCCAGGTGGTCCTCGCGGTCCGCGCCGTCCTCTCTTCGCCCCGCCGGGCGCCGCGACACAGCCGGTGAGTATCTCCGCCTCGGGGTCCTCTTCCGCTTGGCCGGGCCGACTGCCCCAGAAGTCCTTCCTCGATCCGCCTCCCCGATGTCTTCACCCGTCCGGTGACCGGTTACCACTTCCGGCGGACCTGACGTGGAAGCTTGACCCGAAGGAACCTCCGACCTCTCCGTAAAGCGACCGACTTCCACCGCCGTCTCCGCCGATGATGCGGCCCCGAACGGGCCTGGAGCTCCGGGCTCCCGGGGAAGCTGCAGACATCTCCGGACCCAATCGTCCCCGCCGTCCTCGCCCGCTCGCTCGAGCAGCTGCCGGATGAGAGACATCACTCCGTCCAGAAGAGAAGGTAAGATGACAGGAACACAGGAACCAGCTCAGGAACACAGGTGAGGATTTGGAAAAGATTGAGCCTCGGGATCTCGGGAGGCTGTTTAAATAGCCCCTTCTCTGAGGTAGCTCTCTCCTCATAGGTGGAGGAGAGCGAGCGGAGAAAGGGGCTCATTCGCTAACTTCCCTGAGGTAAACTAAACTGCCTGGTAACCCTACTAAAACTGCCTGGCTACCCATCCTGGTGGGAAAACAGAGGGATCTCCCCAGTAACTAACTCCTTAACCCTCTAAGAGCTAACCAACACTAACCTCTCTATCTGTCAATCCCTTCCACCAGCCTATATGAAAGAGGGGCTAAAATAGCCCCCTTTCCAATATTCCGATATTACCACTACTGCTTAGCAGTAGGGCTGTCGAATATAATGTGTACAGTAAACCCCCCTCCATTGTGGGGGTTACGTTCCGGACCCAGCCACGAAAAGTGAAATTCCGCTAAATAGAAAAACCCTATTAAAATGCATTGTAGGCATGATTTTTTTACTGTCGCTGTACGTGTAGAAGCATTTTAAGGTCTTTAAATACACTTTTAAAACAATAGAAACTCATTTAAACACATAAAAGATACTTAGAGACAGAGCAAGAGCTATGAAAAACACAAAAATTCTTCATTTTTAATGATTTATATAGTAAAATAACATTACAAAAAAAAACGCGAATTACCGGGACCGCAAAAACTAAACCGCGATGTAGCGGGGGATTACTGTAATGTCATTTTATTTTAATGTGATGTAATATGGTGTAATGCCTCTACCTCTATTTCCCCATGGAATGCCCACCCTTCTCGTGGATGGTATTTTTCAGAATATTTGCTAATTTGCATTTTTTTGATTGTACCTTTTGTAATGGACCTGAGGTCCAATATCCTTTAAAGTGGTCCTAAAGGTAGACATTTTTTACCTTAATACATTTCCTGGTTAAAAGAATTTCTGCAATTGGCCTGGAGCAGGAAATAAGGAGGGGAGGACTGTGCTTGCTTTCTGCTGTGTCCGGGGTTATTGATAATGTCTCATGCTGATATGGTGATGTCTACCCAGTCCATCCCCTCTTGGTTTGGGTAGACTTTTTCACGGGAGATAAGGATACAGATTATTTTCAGTGATTTATCATAGTGCAGCTTACCAATTCTTAGATGTGATGGCTGCATTCATTTCCTTTTTAGGCTTTCTTCTGGTGATCCAGCCAGCAAGTCTGTTGTTTTTCAGAGCACAAACTTGCCAGCAGAATGTATCAGTTTACATGGATGAGATAAACCACTGGGTGGGTCAGTGATGGTCTAGGGAGGCATAACCATGGAGGGACGCACAGACCTTTAAAGGCTAGACAATGGCACCCTGACTGCCATTAGGTTTTGGGATAAAATCCTTGGACTTCAGATCCGTCAAATCTGGACGGATGGAAACCCTATTTTCCCATCCGTCCAACGGATCGGATGGGATCGGATGAGAGCGGACCGACGGTCCGTTCCCATCCGATTTCCCCATAGGGATGTATGGGGAACTGACAGCTGTGTTGCGGAGAACAGCTGTCATCCTCCTGCTCAGCGGGGGATCGGCGGATCGATCCCCCGCTGAGATAAACGGAGTCCGTCAGACGGACGGATAGTGTGAAAAGGGCCTTATACAGGAGGTATGTTACTTTTCAGATCACCAGGTGAAAATAGAGGAGAAAAGCCAAAGAAAAGAAATCTGATGCAGCTATGAATCTAATGATTGGTAAGCTGCAATATATTACATTTTTTGTTTTGGCTTGCCATGGATGAGGTTGTTGTTCATGTTCAACCAGTGGGTTGAAGGAAAAAAACTGACCTTCTGCTATGTCATAATACGAATACACCAATCCCACTGAGCACTAATCGAGAGGAAACTTTCCAGCAGGGCAGATGTACAGTAGGTGATTGGTAGACTGACTTCAGTACAACTACAGTGCCCATACATGGATCGCAACTCAGCCATTACCTGCTGAACAGGCCACATTTTGATCCTTCTATGGGACAGCTTTCAATGTTATTAAACCAAACCCAGTAAGCCCCTCCCACTGCTAGCATAATTTGACCACATCCAACATTTGATGTAGCATGCTTCGCATGCTGCTAATATCTGTGCTCCACCCCTAATAAAAGTAGGCATGGTCAGTAAGGTGTCCTCGAATTCCATTTTGGAAATCTGGTCAGCTAGGTAAGCACAGGGATTGGGATGGTGCCATCAGCGGGGTAAGGATGATGAATACATACAAGCAGGGCTGTCTTTAAGGAGGGGCCCAGTCGATGCCTCTTATGGGGAAACGCGTCGGGTGGAGCCGAAGCCTGTGACATCACCACGCACCAGCCTGCAGACGAGGTCTGGGGCTGTATGTTTTTGTGCCTTCTGTATGTTTTTATTTATGTAAGTGCAATAATCACCTTTTATCAAAGTGTAATCATACTTACTGCACTATGAAGTTTCCTCCTATCTACCCCCCCCCCCCCCCCATGCTGGAGAAATATCAATGGCAGGATGACCCAAGAGGACGGGGAAATCTGAGCAATATCTGATGGAAGCCGACCCCTTACCAGGAAGGATTGACTTTTCACTGAGCCCTGGGAGTGGAATACTCCAGCTTGTCTATTTCAACAAAGGTGTATTAGATCCTTATATTTGGGATCCATCTCTTCTGGTAAGAGGCGTGCAGTGATTTGTGTTGGAGAAAGCACTATCTGAACGCACTGGGGTTACTGTGAATCACTTTTTCACCTTCTTAAGAGCACTATTAGTGGACTTTTCTTTACATTGTGATTTATATATTTGTATGAACTTTTTTTTTTTTATATACGTAGCTATTAATTCAATAATTTTAGGTTGCACACTTATATTATATAAACAAACATTCAAAGCAGCCTTTGTTGCCTTTAATATGAGTAACATTTTCTCTGCTATACCATGGTAAAATTATATACAGTAAAAGAGAAGTCAAGCAAAAAAAAAAATATTTTCTTCATGCGTATATAGAGCTTATGCATATTTCAAAATAAGTGCTTGTGCTCTACCTTCCAGCGACTAAATTAGAAAATAATGCAAATATTATTTTATTTATTCACAGCCTGTGCGCTATAAAATGCAGTAACAGTCTCTGTTATATAAACCTGGACATTAATGTCTTTTTAAAGCTCTCTAACCTCACAACATGTGTAATTTGTGATAATAAAAAAAATACCCCATACACCCAGAGCAGATGTTCAGGACTTACTGTAACCCCATTTCAAACTAGAACATTAATACTAAAACATTAACCACTGTTGCTTTGGTTGCAGATTTTAACACAAATATTTTAGATTCTGAGCTCCCTCTAGTGGAAATAATAGGTTTTGCGGTTATACCTGTAATGCATTTCTACTCTGGTTAAATTTCACTTGTTCTGTTGAATAATGAGAGAATGAATCATAGCTTTTTATGCAGACAGCTCAGTAGGCACAGAAATGCCACAACTATGATGCCTTTTATGAGGGTAGTAATAATAGTTATTATAACATATTGCTCATGAATATGCTGGTACTAGATAAATTATAGGTGCTTTTTTCTTTTATTCACAATATATTGTGTCTCCGCTGGTAGCCCAAGGAACCATTGATGTAGACTGTGAAAATGTATGATAAGGAAGTTCTTACAGCAATACTCTCACTAATTCCAAACAAATGTGGGATCTCTGGGTCTGCTTTGATGAGCATAAGTATTAGGCTTTCCTGTAGGATGATTTCACTGTGTAAAGTCACTCTGCTCTCACCTATGCACCCACACCCCAGTCCCAACCCCCCCCCCCTTCGCTCATTTGCACACTGACACTTCCTTCACTATCCCCCCTCTTTTCTGTTCTTTAGTGTATGGAATAATCCTTTTGATACATTATACTGGCTTAGATTCAAGATTTCTACCCACTAGGCCTCTGCCGAATGGTTGAATGCATGCTCTAACCCCCTGACATGCCACATTTGGCATGTCATTTTTTTGGGGGGGGGGAGCGGGTACCTAGTTTTGACAGGTACCCGCTCCCACTTCCGTTTGGAGCGCCGCGGCGCCCTGAGCGGAAATTCTCCTCTCCCCCTCCCTCCCTGCAATCTTCTGGGACATGTCAGAGGTCCCAGAAGATTGCCGGCCAATCAAGATGCGCAGCGCGACTCGCGCATGCGCAGTGGGTACCCGGCTGTGAAGCCACAAACTGTCACAGCCGGGTGCCCACAGCAGTGATGCCGGCGCAGAGGGAGAGAATCGAGGCTTTGGGCGGCCGCATTGCTGGACCGTTGGACAGGTGAGTGAAATGGCTGGAACTCCGCTTTAAGGTAAACCTACCCAAAATTGTATGTGATGGAGGCTGTTTTCTGATGATGATGATGATGATAATTGCATACATTTTACATGAGTTCCTGTAAAAAAATAAAATAAAATATCGGATGCGTTTCATACTACTCTTTTTACTGCACTCTGTACAGTGTTACATTACATACGCCGTATCGCTGCGCTCTGTACACTGTGTTATGTGTTACATACTCCTTATCACTGCACTCTGTATACATTACATACGCCATATCACTACGCTCTGTACACTGTGTTATGTGTTACATACGCCATATCACTGCGCTCTGTACACTGTGTTATGTGTTACATTACATACTCCTTATCACTGCACTCTGTACACTGTGTTATGTGTTACATACTCCTTATCACTGCACTCTTTACACTGTGCTATGTGTTACATACTCCTTATCACTGCCCTCTGTACACTGTGTTATGTGTTACATACTCCTTATCACTGCGCTCTGTACACTGTGTTATGTGTTACATACTCCTTATCACTGCACTCTGTGCACTGTGCTATGTGTTACATACTCCTTATCACTGCGCTCTGTACACTATGCTATGTGTTACATACTCCTTATCACTGCACTCTGTGCACTGTTATGTGTTACATACTCCTTATCACTGCGCTCTGTACACTGTGCTATGTGTTACATACTCCTTATCACTGCCCTCTGTACACTGTGTTATGTGTTACATACTCCTTATCACTGCGCTCTGTACACTGTGTTATGTGTTACATACTCCTTATCACTGCACTCTGTGCACTGTGCTATGTGTTACATACTCCTTATCACTGCGCTCTGTACACTATGCTATGTGTTATATACTCCTTATCACTGCACTCTGTGCACTTTTATGTGTTACATACTCCTTATCACTGCGCTCTGTACACTGTGCTATGTGTTACATACTCCTTATCATTGCGCTCTGTACACTGTGCTATGTGTTACATACTCCTTATCACTGCGCTCTGTACACTGTGCTATGTGTTACATACTCCTTATCACTGCGCTCTGTACACTGTGCTATGTGTTACATACTCCTTATCACTGCAGTCTGTACTCTGTACATCATGCTGAAGGTACATAATCTGGACAGAAAAATCACAAAAACATTCCCAGCACACTTATCGGCTGGCCAGCAAAAAAAAAAAAAAAGAAAATACACCTTTCACACAGCAAGTCGGATCAAAGTCGGACTGAAGTTGCAGGGCAAAGTCGGATCAGAAGTCGTGCGACTTTCATGTCAGAGCAGTGTGAACCTGGTTTTAATATGAAAGTGCATATACAAAGTTACAAAACAGGACATAGCCCTCTGGTGGTAGATTACAGTATGGCACCTGAAACTTTTATAAGGATGTATTATTCCAAGACCTTTATGGATGAATTTATGTTTATTCTAGTGTATTTCATTTTTGACAGTTAACAAAAAAAGAGTACAAAAAGAATACAGTGGGAACATTCCAAACAACACAGTGCTTTAGGTTCTATCTTACATACAGGTTCACAGACAAATAATTGGATAACAATAAAGAGAAGGGCCCTCCAATGGGCGCCTAGACCCATAGAGCAGTCTGTGGATGTATTTAAAGGAAACCTAAAGAACTTGGAAGCTGCTTCTGCTGACGTCTCATTCTTGAAATGCTCTAATGGTTTTGATACTTTTAGTTAATACCCAGTAATAGGCATTTACCTGAGTTTGGACATTGCTCTGACTATGCATGATGCATATATTTGCTAGCTCAGTGGCTTAGAAAGTATAGTTGTGACAGGATTAGCATACCTGTCTTGTAAATAGCATTTACAGAATTATGTTGTTAATATCAGTCCCTACCTTTTTAAAGACATTTTTACTGCCATTTTCTGGAAATGACAAAATTGAGACAAATTACATAATTAGGTGCATTTTATTGGGGCACCTGTTAAGGCCCGTACACACGTACCGATCGTCGGCATACAAACGTCGGTGGACGAAGGATCTGCCGATTGTACGCGTGTTAGTATGGTGCCTCCGACAGATGTCTGCGCACAATCCGCGGACAAAAGTCTTTCTTGCAAACATGAAAATATTTGTATGCCGACACCAGAACGGACGATTGTTCGCCTGTCAGTACACAATTCTGCCGACACACAGCTACAAATCCCAACACGCATGATCAAACCAAATGAGTTCCCGGAAGAATTTTCTCTAGTAAACTCAACATTTTATTCAGAAAGAACTTTCGGCTCGCGGAAGTCCAAGAAATAGGTGAAATGCGGAGCACATGCTCATCTTGATAAATGTGAGAAGAAGGAAGATGCTGCTCATAATGCCATACTTTTCTAATAAAAAGGCATGTGTTCTGTTATGATGAAGATAATGTTTGTCTATTCTATCTGTTCTATCAAATTTTATAATTAAATAATTTGAACTCTTCACCATTATTTTTGTATTTTCACACCAAAGATCTAACTATTGATATGACCCTTTATTCTTGTATGAATTAATGTCTAAAACATATTTTTCAGGTTATGCACAATATTAAACATGTTAACAAATTCAGATAGGCCATTTTTTATTTTCAATTTTCTTTATTTTTTGGATCTCAGCAAAAAAAAAACAAAGAAAACATCAATACTTTCCGTATAATAAACTAAACATAAAAAAGGTCCATTTGGACAAAATTAAACTAGAAACTGGCAAACAGGGGTAAAATAAATAATAGGGGGTTACAAAAATTAAAGTTGCTGGTAACTGAAATCAGGTTGCCATGAGGGCAGGTTTGGATCATGCTGGCCATATTGCCACTGGCCATGTGGCATTTGGCGAGGTGGTGGGTGTTGTGGAGGTGGAGGTGGAGGTGGAGGTGGAGGTGGAGGGCACGGGTGCTCCTGGCATGCATGGCTGTGCTCAGTAAGTATGCCGTTTTCTGCGTTTTGCAGCACATCCAGAATAATTTTTCTGGCATACTGACACTGCCTGAGGTCCACCTTATCTAAAATTTTTGCCGTCATGTTGCCGAAGGACTCATTGGCCTCCGGTTTCCGACGTAGGGCTATGGTGGCCTCCTGGATAAACTCGTCTGTGATATCATCCACGTGCTTCCTCTTTTGCCTCCGTTTGGCAGGAGGAGGTGGTGGTGGAAAGAGTTCCACAGGCTCCCCAGGCTCCGCAGGCTCCCCAGGCTCCTGGCTGCAACCTGGCTCCTCCTCAGTGACACTTCCCTGTTGATGAAATGAACAATTGATTAGAATGTTATAGTGTATATAAAAAGTCATGTTTGTTATATTATTGTGAACAAATAGCAGACTTTACATACAGTGGCATATCTAGGGTCTCCAGTGCCCTTGTTGAGGAGCTGTATTTGGCAACAACCCCCCCCCCCCCCCAAGATCAATGTAAAACTGTAACCCACCCCCCCAAAAAAAAATTAAAGGGCATTAAAAGTTTCTAATTTGCCCCTTGTTTGCCCAGTGTAGAGCTCTCTAGTGGGCAATCATTGTCTCAGGTGTGAAAAAGAAAGAGAGGGTTGAGAGCTAGAGAGAGGGAGAGAAAGAGGGGGTGTGAGAGAGAGAGGAGGGGGTTGCAGAGAGAGAGGGGCCTGAACTTGCAGAGGACTTGATGTAGGGCATTGAGGGTGAAGCAATGCAGGGAAACATGAATAAGGAAGCCACCTGCCTTGCTGACCCAGAGTGAGAGACCAGAGACAAGGAAGCAAGGATGGATGGATCATTTGCAGGAGCTGTTAGTTTTGTATTAAAAAAGGTTGAGCCAGAGGAATGCTGAGGCTACAGCAGTGTTTGTTAGGACCAGAGGTGTGCTGGGGATGCAGCAGTGTTTGTAAGACCAGAGGTGTGCTGGGGATGCAGTGAGAGGCAGTCTCAGTCTCCTGGTCTTTTGGCTCAGCTGCTCTCAATGTTTTACACCTGCATGAAGCAGCTCTCAATGTTTTACACCTGCATGAAGCAGCTCTCAATGTTTTACACCTGCATGAAGCAGCTCTCAATGTTTTACACCTGCATGAATCCGCCTGCAAACTGGGGGTTCTGGGGTGTGCAGGCTGAGTGGATTGTTAAAATAAACAATAAAACAATGCCAATGTTTTTGTGACCCACCCCCCTTGGCCTGCGCCCCTGGCGGTTGCCTGTCATGCCAACCCCTTGCTATGCCCGTTTACATAAAGGGTCAATTATGGTTTAGCTTATAATTTTGTTACATGATTACATTTTAGCAGACAATATATTGTGAAATGCCATACCTGAGTAAAACTCTCCTCCAGGAAATCCTCATCCTGGCTTGGATCTACCGACACTGAGCCCTCTGCCGAAGTAGAAGGCAGTGTAGAAATTGACGGCCTGGATTCCATGGTGTCTGCCAGGAACCGCATGTTATCAAAGTACCACAGCCGTGGTACATGTACATTCCGTGCCCCTGCTCCAGACTGGGTGGAATCTTCTATTTTTTTTAACTCCCGCCTGTAGGCAGTGCGAATACTGTTTATTTTTTTGCGGATATACTCAAAATTTGCCCCAGGACAGACGGGCTTGTAGAAGGCCACCAAATGTTCCATGGCCTGTTTTCGGAGTTTTCTATTTTTATAATCTGCGGACTTGACTTGCCACAAACACGGCAGTTGCCTGAACTCATCAATAAAACTTATTAAAAAGTTGTGGGTGGTGAAATTGTCCACCATATTGCAGGACAGTATATGCCTGCAAGACACAAAACAACACAAAACATATTAAAATAGCATGTATTTTGGCACATAATAAAGATATTCCTAATAAAAGCTGTATAGGGCCCAAAACACACACTTTCTATTAAAAGAGTCGTACCTTTGTTTGTGGGGAAAAGTCGTGATTCGCCGCTCGATCGTGCTCCAACTCTCGATATGTCCGCTAGCGAATCGTCGGCCGAACGATCTGGCGTCCTTTAAATACAGCGCAGGCGTCAACTCCTCCTCCAGTGGCGGGCTTGTGCAGGGGTGTGTACGTGCCGAAGATCAGGCCTACATGCGACACTCACACCTGAGGCAGTGGAATAATCATTGTTTAATTAGGAACCATGTCTCAACAATCTGGGAGCTCAATTAGTGGGGGCCGAAGTGATTGGGCCACCCGAAAATCAAGGGCTACACCCATGTCAAAGCCAGAAATGGTGGAGATGGTCTCCATTTTAGAAAAAATGGATTACGATGGAAAGTTGGCAAATTACGATCGGCCCAATGCCAGGAAAGATGGCATCATGGACAAGGTGGTGGCCTGTTTGGTCGAAAAAATCCGGTGTCGAGCGATCGAAAGATCAGATTCGGAAACGGTGGTCTGACCTCAAACACCGTGAGCAGGATCAGCTTTCCCAAATCCATCGGATTTTGAAAAAAAGTAAGTTTTATTTTTTCTTTATTTTTTTAATCATGCAATATGTTTTTTATAATTTTGTGTATGTTGTATTAACATGTCTAGATTATAATGTCTATGTAAAAAGTTAGATTACTCATTTTAGTTGTCATGTCGTGATTTGATCGATCTATTGTTGATGTTTTAGTATATGACATTAAAAGTCAGGAAGCCATAGTTAAAAATATATGTATTGTGTTGCAACGAACGTTCTTTCCTGCACGAATCTTCTCAGCAAACATTCCTATTAATCACAGATTATTATTCAAACCTTTAAATAGGAGAAAAACGTAAACTCCGTGCCAAACTATGGGAAAGGAGGAGGAGAGGTCTGGCAGCTCCATCGGCAGTTGCCGAACAAGATGAGGACATGGGCACAGAAGGTGGCACAGATTCCACTAAAGGTAATTGGTTCCTATGCACTGTCAAACATTAATGTACCATATTTTTCGTAGATAACCATGTACATGTCTTCATATTTGTTACTAAAAGAGCTATCAAGCAGGGCACCATGTCCTAACAAATGTACCTCTTGTGACTTTTATGATATGGCCAATGTTTTGTATTATGTAGATGAAGACATTATTCCGGAAATAATCCTGGTGGAGCCAACAAGTGATGAGACACCAGAGCAACAAGAAGGTTGGTAGTCACAGATTTTTGTGTAGTGGGATCATAGAAATATGTGTATTTGCAATGATTGTTTAACCTTATATTCTTGTATTCCCTTACAAATTTACATTGCAGATGTTGCATCATGCCAGGATGTGGCATCCCCAGCCAGGTCAGAAGCCCGATCTCCTGGCAACTTGCCAAGCAGCATGGAAGCCAGTTCCGAAAATGTGGAGGATCCAGGACCAAGTGTCCAAGAGCCAATTGTGTGCCCACGTAGGTTTTTTCAGAATGATTTTTATCAGTGTTATTTTTAGCCTCCAATTTACAACACTAGTTCCCTATGGGAGCCTCTTTATTTGAATGGAAGTCGCACCGTAAGTCGGATCAGGATGCTCTGACTTGCGGGGCCACTTGCGTTGTGAAGATTTTTGAGGGGGAACTACACCCAAAAATTGAACAACCCACCGTGGGTGTCCCCCCAAGTTCACAACCAGGCCTTTTGTGTGTGGTATTGAGTTTGAGGGTATGCCCACAACAAAAAGACAGCGTGGGTTACCCCCAAAACCCCTACCAGACCCTTATACAAGCATGCAGCTTGTCAGGCCAGGAAAGAGAACGAGCAAGCGGACCAAACACCCCCTGGACCACAGCAGGACACATGCCCTCAACATGGGGGGGTTTTGTTGCTTTGGGCCAGGGGGCCTCTGCACCGCACACCCAAAAGCACCTTACTCCCATGTAGAGGAGGACAAGAGCCTCATCCCCACAACCCTGTCTGGTGGTTTTGGGGGGTCATGCGGCCAGGGGGTTCCTAGGACTTTGGAAGCAACCTTTAACAAAGGGTGGCCCCCAGATCCCAGACCCCAATCACTATGTGAATGGGTATGGGGTACATAGTACCCCTACACATTAACCACATAAATGGAAGTGTATGTGAATAACGACAGGAGACGTTTATGAAATGTTCTTAAATATCTTCATCCGGTCTTCTCCACTCTGCTCTTTGGATCTTCTCCTCTCCACTCTTCTGCTGTCCAATCTTCTGCTCTTATGTTGTCTGCTCTTTTGCCCTAGGCTCTTCTTCTTCCTCCTGTCCTCCTCCAATGCTGTTGCCGTGCATTCTGCCCGTCTCTGGTCTCTGCATCTTAATATATATACATTACAACCATGCCCTCACAATGACGTCATCATGCGTTCACACCCCTAATGAATATATAGTAAGCTCAGGAGACCGGCAGAATCATCAGCAACAGCATCGGAGGAGGACAGGAGGAAGAAGAAGAGCCTAGGGCAAAAGAGCATAAGAACAGGGTAGGTATTAACTCGAGAGGAATTTAAGATTACCTGGACACCAAATGTTTCTCTATTATTATGACCTCATGTAGGTGATTCACATTGACTCATTTTTTTTTAATTTTTACAGACCATGTTTTACATAGTTGCACATTAGCCAAATTGACCCGTGAGGCTCTCCAATGCTGCGCAGACCTGGAACAAATAAAGGAGACTGCAACGGCATTACAAATCAAAATGCGCAATTTTGTGGACATGATTGGCAAATTTTAAGCCACAATTTTACTAGGTTTTTAATGTTTGTATTGGGATGTTCCTGATGTTACAAATTTTTTATAATGTTTTAGGGCATTTTAATTACACTCAGATGTTAAAGAGTGTACCCAAGTTTGGGAAAAGCACTTTACAACACCCTAACCCTAACCCTAACCCTAACCCTAACCCTAACCCTGTGAATGTTTGATACTAAAACGTTTTTACATTCAACAATGTGTGTTCAATTCTTTATTAGACTTTCGTTGGGGGGTCGAGGTCTAAAGCTGTGTAAAGAAGCACTAAATGTATGATGGCTGTCCTATTCCCATATTTACATGTTAATGAAAGCATTTTGGTCACTGCCATATGCGAGTTGCTGGAGGTGTCAATGAAATGTTAAAGATACCCCCAGTTTTAACGCATATCACAGTGCGATCTGACATTTCACACAGGATCGGATCACACAAGTTTGAACGATTGTGCGATCCTATCCTGATGCGGCTGAATAAATGCATCATGTGCGACTTTTGTGCGAGTGCAGTGCGAATTGAGCCATACAAACTGTATAGCTGATTTTCGCATGAACATCTGATCGCATGTAATAAAGGAGCAGTGCGCTACGATATTACATGCCATCAGATGTGCAGTGTGAATTGAGACATACACTTTGTATGGCTACATTCGCACTGAACACGCATACAAGTCGCACATGACCCTTTATTTCTGATGTATCTGGATTGGATCGCACAGTGCTTAACACTTGTGGAATACAATCCTGTGGAAAAAGTAAGTGGCGGGTCACCCTTATGCAATGCTGGAAGGCTGCAAAGTCGCAGACTTCCCGCATCGCATAAGTGTGACTCAACACTCAAGGTACTAGCAGTCCTAGGATTCAATATGGCATTGATATTGCCAGTAGCAATCAGTGTAGGGAGATCAGTGTAATCTATAGTGTATTGCTTGTTCGTTGCTCTAGTTCACTTTCCATTACCTATATATATAACACTTTGAGATGAACAATGATCAAGTTTCACATAACACTGACATATCCTAACATTGGTGGGCAGTGAGAAGGATGTCATAAATGAACACAACATAACAGGTGTAGGTACTTTGTTAATACCCTAATGTATTATATGAAATATATAGTATGGGCAACTTCTGGACAATGAACACCAATGTAAGGTGACATTAGATGAACCTTGGGTGTGACCTAGTTCTCAATGTGACAGGGTTTGTGTACATTTTGTGGGGTGCAGAAGGCCCTTGTATTTACACCACTGGCTAAAAAATAACACATGGCCATCATCACTTTGGATCAGCTGGTGAGAGACTACAGTCAAGAAACACACTGATGAATGTATTAACCCTTCCAAAGTCACACATATATAACACATGATTAACCCAAATAATTGTGTTTGGCATATGTGCCCAAATGATTATAATCCACAATACAGAATCATTGCAATTTTTGTTTAATGTGTTGAAAAATAATATATCTCTGACATTTATCTTGTGTGTCCAATCTTTAACAAGATTAATGGGTGTGTGACAGTGATTGCTGCCAGGACACAGCTCCTCTCCCCACGAAATAGTCCAGATATTCCTGGCGGATCTGACGGGCCCTGTGTGATGCCAATGCTGACCGTCCAACTTCCATTGACGTCATGGACTCCACTTGGTTAGAAGGTTGGGCCTCTCCACTTGTACCTGGCATAGCAGGGTCAGTATCCAGTTGCTGCAATACATAATTTTGTGCATTCCTGCGTAGGAAGTTGTGCAAAATGCAGCAACACAAGACCACATTATCCACTTTGTACAGTGCCAGGTTTATGGACGTCAGGAATATCCGGAACCGGTTGGCCATTATCCCGAAGGCATTCTCCACAACTCTGCGAGCTCTGGACAACCGGTAGTTGTAAATCCTTTGGTCTGGGGTGAGGTTCCTCTGAGGGTAGGGCTTCATGAGATGCTCCCCAAGCGCAAAAGCCTCATCTGCGATAAACACAAAGCTCATACCCTCAACAGTTTGCTCCCTGGATGGCAGGTTCAGAGTGCCGTTCTTTAGACGACGAGCGAACTCCGTCTGATCAATAACTCCCCCATCCGAATTGCGGCCATTTTTGCCAATATCCAAAAAAATAAACTCATAGTTTGCATTAACTATGGCTAGCATGACTATACTAAAAAAACCTTTATAATTATAATAAAATGTGCCGGAATTCGGAGGGGGGACAATGCGGACGTGCTTCCCATCAATAGCACCCCCACAATTGGGAAAATTCCACTTCTCCAGAAATTGATCAGAAATCTCCAGCCATTGCTCTGCGTTTGAAGGAAACTGTGGGGAAAAAATAAAAAAAAATAAAAAAAATAAAATTAGTGCTTGAGCACATCACATTATTAATTACACACACAGTTGTCTGTTAAATGCTTATGCAACTTGCTAAAAAAATATACAACAGGAAGGCAAAGGTTTGGATATGGGGATGTAACATCTACATACATTTCTTTTCAACCTCCTATTGTTCTTATATTGTAAAGGGCCATACACACTAGAAGATTCTCTGAAGACTTTTTCGTGCAGATTTAACTTTTCTATGTAGTGCAAGGGCCTACCAGATTGCATAGGATTTGAAAGTGTTTGTTGGACCTCATATTATTTGGTTTTGGTAAATCGGAAGGATAAATTGTTCTGACAATCTTCTAGTGTGTATGGCCCATTATACTCACCAGCTAGAGCTGAGATTTACAAACTACGGCCCTCCAGCTGTTGCAGAACTACACATCCCATGAGGCCTTGTAATTCTCTGACATTCACAGACATGACTAGGCATGATGGAAATTGAAGTTCGTGAACAACTGGTGGGCCATAGTTTGAAGACCTCTGAACTTGAGCTTTGGTATATGCTGACTTTGAGATTTAGCATGTGGGTGGGGGATGGGTAAGTAAAACTGGGCATTTATACATCAATTAGGGCTTGTGGTCAGTGAAGGTTTTAACATCATTACATAAACATACAGAATCATAGGTGGGAATGGATGGACTGATGTATTTTAGATAAATCATTAACTAGGTACTAAAACATTGGCCAAGGAATAATTGTTTGAGGGAAAGCAATAAAATGACCCAAATTCAAAATACTGTTAACAGGCAATGCGTTTAGGGACACATAGGAGAGAATGGTGGGGTGGTTAGTGGGTAATTTTACAAATGGTTAAAGATAATCTACATCTTTACTACTATGTGCATGCGGACAGAGGGTAGTTTACAAATAATGGCCTGTATCAATTGCTGTACATCCAAAAACATCATAATTCGGGTGAAACTAGTAATACATGTAATGTAATGTAAAAAATCAAACATACCTTGATATAGTCCTTCTGCAAGACCTTGATGATGGCAGAGCAGGTCTCAGGGATGATGACTCCAAGTGCTTGGGGGGAGATGCCTGTGGTGAACTTCAGATCCTGCAGGCTTCTCCCTGTTGCAAGATACCTCAACGTCGCAATTAACCTTTGCTCAGGAGTAATTGCAAGCCGCATACAAGTATCCTGCTTCAGAATATAGGGGGACACCAGGGCAAGAAGACGGTAAAAGATGGGATCCGTCATCCTCAAATAATTCCTGAAGTCATCAGGATTATTTTCCTGGAGCTCCCTCAGCAAGGACATATGAGAAAATTGATCACGGTTAAGCAACCAATTTTTCGTCCAGGAGGTCCGCTTCTTCTTCCTATTGCTCGTACGTCGTCTCAGAGCCAAAACTCCAACACTAACGACAGCAACGGACGAATTCACGGTCGCCATAATAAATTCTCGAACGATGTCTCGGAAAATAGCGAAATGTCGTCAACCAAACAAATGCTACCGAAATCAGCGCGAGATGCCCAGAAGGGTCACGGCCAAACACTCACTTCCTCTTTTGTAGCGGCGAACGTGCGTGGAACGTAGTGACGTCATTTTCTGTCGGAAGACAAATGTCCTGGGCAAGTTTGGAGCACTTTTCAACAGACAAACAACAAACACACCAGCCGCGAACATTTGTAGGACGTTCCGTCGGCCGACGATCGGTACGTGTGTACGGGGCTTTACTTTACAGAAATTGCCTCTTTTCAATAGTGGGGCCTTTAATTGCTTGACTCCTAGAAAGAGTACTAGTGTCTGTAGACATGCGATCTGTCATGCACAGTGATGTTCCTGTTCTGTAAACAGCAATATCTTTAAATTTTAGTCAATTACACAGTTTTCAATAGATTGTATTCCTTCCTGCGTGATGAGATGTGACAGATCTCATGACCCAAAGTTTATGTTATAAACAAGCTTATAGTCTGGATCAGTGTAGTAATTTGAAGCTGAAGTTTAGCTAAAACATTTTTTTCTCTACATCTTTAGTTACATTTAAAGAAAAATTGTAGAGCTATCAAAAAATGTGAAAACACGAATAAAGGCAAAAAAAATAAAAATATATAATGTGACAAAACAACCCTTTTGGGTATTGGCAATGAAACAGGGATGGTGAGCAAGGCTGCTGTTAGAAATCATGGGGCTCTGTACAGCCTACCTTGCAGCCCCCCCCCCCCCCCCCAATATATCAAGAGAATATTTTCACTAAAAATGCACTAAAATCATTATTAGTGGACACAAACATAACAGAGAGCCTGTGTGAATTAGCCCTTTTTAAATTGTGTTATACATTTTTTTTAATGTGTATATATATTTTTTTTTAAATGTTAAAAATTCTTACGGTTATTTTATTTTACAAGTTTTTTAAATAATTTATTACAATGTTTAGTTTAAATGTCTTTTTTTGCAATTTGTTATTTTTTTTACAGGACAGGGAAGCCTGCAGTGCTGCGGGAGAGGGGGGAGGGGTGCAGTGAAAGGGGGGCACATGGGGAGGGTGGGAGATCAGAAGCAGGCAGAACAGGGAGGAGGGTGATCAGTGTCAGAGAGGCAATTACAGGAACGATGCCCTGTGTCTGTGTCTCTCCCTGCAGCAACTGAAAGCTGGCAGGAGGGGGAGAAACTGACTTTCAGCTGCTGCAGAGAGCTGCACAGGGCTTCCTTTCTTAACTGCCCCTCCGCCCAACCACGCCAATTCCCTGTGGTGTTGGGGTCCCTTTGTGTGCCTGGACCCTGTGTGCCTGTGTGCTCCTCCCCTATCAGCAGCCCTGATGGTGAGACCCTCTAATGTGCACTTTATACCATATACCGTGGATGTGTCAAAGCCAGTAAAGGAGCAGTCCCAATACAACAGTCCAAATAAAACTACTTAAAATGTGCATATCTTCTCTTTTAGACTTCATGCATATAGATGAATAGCTGTCCTAAACCGTGTATTCTTCCATGGTGCAAGTGCAAGCAAAGGTGCAGACACCTTGATGACTCCTCCACCAATAATTCTAGCAGCTCACCTCCATCCACAGACTTGCATGATCATAGGTCATAGGCACTTTTGCCCTTTTTACTCTAGTTGGGCCCAACATATGAAACGGCTGCAGGTTCTAATGCAGATAGGCTCTCAAGGATGACAACTCAAACAGACACAACTCTTTATTATTCCACCCCCCTCAATAGGGATGAAGGATCTATCATTGTGCAACCTCTAAACGTATTAAAAAAAAACAAATTAAAAGCACTTACATTTTAATATGCACAATGTCTTGTGTACTTAGATGTATAAGCAGAAATTAGGATGCTAGCTCCTTAAGGAGCATAAGCCTTTGATATCAATCTCAGCGTTTGCTGACGTCTGACCACGAGATGACGTCATGGGCTCTGCCCCAAAGGTTTAGTTACATTACATATTGTAACCCATGTGTTTCCCATGATGTACGCGCTGCTGGATTCTGTAGAAATCTTCACTGCAGGGCTGCCCCGTCCTCATACTGCTGTTAATCGTCTGGTGCTGTGGGGGTAATTAGCTATGGGTTTCCAGCAGACATGGGAGTTAAGCCTCGTACACACGCAACGATTGTTGGCCGTGAATTTTCGGCCAACGTCCGATCGGCCGATTGTCGGCTTGTTAGTATGATGCTTCCGACAACCGACTGCGACTTTTCGGCCGAAAAAAATCTGGTGTGCATGCTATAAAATTTTTGTTGGCCGTCAACAGAACGGCCGATTTTTCGTCAGTCAGTTCAGATTTCGGCAGACAAAAATCTGATGAGCAAGACTGGGCATGCTCAGAGAAGAAAAAACACACGGAAAGTAAACCAGCACATGACATCACTTCTGAAGTTGGTTGTTGTTGGCCGAAAAAATTTGTGTGCAGTCTAGAGCATATTTCAACCAACACAACAACACTGGACAAAAGACGGCCGATCGGTCAGCCAACAATCGGTGCGTGTGTACGAGGCATAAGTCACACATGTGCAAGTCACAAGCAAGTCTCAAGTCTTAACCTTCAAGTCTCAAGCAAGTCCCAAGTTACTGTGGCGAAAAACAAGCAAGTCAAGTCAAGTCCCTGCTAGAAGTCAAGCAAGTCAAGTCATTTATTTTGGTCAAGTCACAAATCAAGTCAAAATACTGATCTACCCCAATTTTCACCTTTAAATCAGTTTAGCCCCCGTTCACATAGAGGCGACCTGTGAGGCGACCTGGTCGCCTCACAGGTCGCCGCAGGTCGCCTTCCATAGGGAAGCTGCGGACCCGTTCTAATAGGAGCGACACAAGTCGCTCTGACTTAGAAAAAGGGTCCGGAGCTTCTTTGGGGCGACCAGGAGGCGACCGCCATAGACTTCAATGTTATGAAGTCCGTGGCGGCCGCTCCGCGGTCGCGGCGCGCTGCTCGCACCGCGACCTCGGAGGTCGCCACCCGAAGTCGGATCGCCCCTATGTGAACGGGGCCTAAAAGTCAGTGGTCAGGAAAGGTTTTGTTTAATTTACAACATTAACAAAACTGCTTGGTGCTTTTTTCTTGGCATATTAAAGAAGCACTTTGAATGCCCAAACAGCTCAAATCCTTCATCCGGTCATGTTTTAACACCACAGTCACAAAAAACATGTTAAAGCGGAGTTCCGGCCCTAAAATGCACTTTGGGCCATCCGCTTGCTCAGTGTCACCTGTAAAAGAAATGGATAGTCACGATTTTTTTTTTTTTTTGCTTACTTACCTTGTTATTGAAGAAAATATACTTCTCTTTTTTCCTCTTCCTCCCTCTGCAGCCGCGGCCCGCACCGTCACTACCTCCTTGCATTGATTCCCAGGAATCAATGCGCCTGCATCGGCCCCGCTCGTCAGTTCCGGTTCAGGCGCTTCATTCCCTGTTAAACAGCTTCTGGGCATGCCCAGGAGCTGTGGAGGGATGACGCGCCCGCACCGGAAGTGACGGCGGGGCCAGTGCAGTGCATTGTGGGACCGAAGAGGACACGGAGGAGAACGCAGAAGAGGACGCGCTGGCTTCAGCTGCCTACACCTGAGATGGCAGCCCTGGACAAAGACATTTTCAAGGTAAGTATTTCTTCTAAAAGGTAAGTGCGACCTGGGACAGTTCCGAGGCTATCCATTGTGGAATGTACTAACCCTGACTGTCCCGGGGGTATTTTTATTGAAAAAAACTTTCAGAGGCCATAACTCCGCTTTAAATATTTCCATTGTTAAACAGCCAGTGTTCTAAAAATTAGAACACTGAGGTGTTTTAAGTGACTGTGGTGTCAGAAACATACCAGGCACATTCATTTTGCTTTAACACATCTTGAGAAAATGCAAATATTTAAAAACCTAAAAAAGTAAAGTCATTTCGAGTCATATGTCTCAAGTCAAAGTCAAGTCTCAAGTCATGAATACCAAGTCAAAGTCAAGTCAAGTCTTTTATTAATTTTAGTCAAGCAAGTCTCAAGTCCTCAAACTGGTGACTTAAGTCTGACTTAAGTCAAGTCATGTGACTCAAGTCCCCCACCTCTGGTTTCCAGGCTCTGCTCCACTGAAGATGATCTGATGGCAACACCCGTCCTTCTTGTCAATGGGGTAACGTTTTTTTTTTTTTTCACTAATCACACTGCCTGCTTTGACCCAAAACAAGCATATTATTGAAAAGTAGGTTCAATCTAAAGCCAGAACTCCTGATTTGATTTAAAGGAATAGAAAAAAATATGGAATCAGCTTTGCAACTATCATTTTTCAAAAGAGCTTACTGGTGGTGATAGACAATAGACTCAATTCATTAAGGTTTAACACCAGCCTTGCAACTGTAATTTTCAAACTTCATTGCACTTGAATGAAAATAACTGTCCCTTTTTGTCTAAAGTGTAAAAAAGGTAAAACAGCATGGATGGAGTACTTTCCCCTGCTGGCTATTGTATTCTGACAGCCAGCGCATGCAGCTGTCAGGATACCTGAACAGCGGCTGCATCTAATTGGATGCAGGCGCTCTTTGGCCAACAATTTTTTGCCCTGCTCCTTTCAGATTGAAGGATTTCAAGTTGGAGGTTGTGGACAGGGCCATATATGGTTCAAATTGTTTCCAGTTTTTTTAAGGAATACCCCATGTAAGGCCAGCTTTTTTCTGAGTTGTTAGCTTTGTGAGATAAGCTGTATTTATTTCATTTATGACATATTTCCTTTAGGCACCCCTCTTCCAGACAAAAAATAGAAATTCTACTTCCTGCTATGGAACACTGTCTGCAGAGATCGGTTCCTATTGGTCTCCTATGGTGTTTGTGTGCAGTGACTGTTTTTCTAGTTTTTAATTTCCCACCAATTTCTAGTTGTCCCTAACTGTGTATATCACCCGCCTTGATTGTTCCTACAGTAGGTTCCTGGTAAAGATTACACAATCCAAAGAATACTCTTTGGGAAGGCAACCTTCTATTCAGCGATATAGGAGCAGTTCTAGCATAAGTCCTAAGGAACTATAATATGTCATCCATCCCTTTCTACCCCCAGAGAGTTCTGGGTGGAGAATTTATGTCACATGACCAAGTGCAGGAGACCAATGGGGTGTCACTCTGTTCTATTTTAGTAATCATTACTTTAGATTAATTTGGAGGATCTCATTGCAGCATTTCTCTGCCTAGCACAATTTTCCTAATAGTAGGGATGCACCGATACCGTTACCAGTATCGTTATTGGTGCCGATACCAGGCATTTGAGCGAGTATCGGTACTCGCCAGATGCTCCCTATACAGAAATCGATACTTTGTGGTGCTGAAAACTGAACAGACTGATGACATTAGGTAAATAGATCACAAGCCCATGTAGGGAGATGGTAGTGTGCCAAAGAGGCACTGTTACTCCATAGTTCACTCTGCTGAGCCTCGTGGAGTGAACGGCTGCCTCTAACCAAGGAGCTCCTGGGGGCAGGTGATGAGCTGACCAATCACGGATCATTTGGTTCTCCCTCGTTGGTTCCTCACACAGTACTGTCTCCATAGTGGAGCACTTCTGCCCGCTCCTGGCGTTTCCCTTGGCTGGGGGCGATGAACCCTGACTGCAGCTGTCATTTCTGGGTCCGCCAGCCATTGCCGCCTCCGTCCATTGATCTGGCATCCATTGGGCTCGTCGCCCATTCCCAGAGGCTCCAGGATTAAAGGCATCCGTTCACTTCAACAGGCTCAGCAGAGTGAACTATGGAACCCGTGAGTCACAGTGCCTCACTGGCATACTACCATCTCCCTGCATGGGCTTGTGATCTACTTACCTAATGTCATCAGTCTGTTCAGTTTTCCGAAAAATGATTGCTGCTTTGAACTTGTCTCTACCCACCTACTGGAACTGCGTTCCGTCTGCTGAATTTTGTGAGGTCTAAATTGCCCACTAGATCTACACACACGCACATTTCTTTGCAGTGCGATTTTAGCCAATTTTTTTTGCATTGACGCAAATTGCACTGCAAAGTATCGGTACTCGATATCAGCGAGTACTTGACCAAAAGTATCTGTACTGGTACATACCAATAAAAAAATGGTATCGGTGCAACCCTTCCTAATGGTTGTACTATAGTTCAATAAATAGCGGGGTGCCATGAAAGGGCAAATGCCAGTAGTAGCAAAGAGAAGGGAATCCTGGACAGGGGTTTGCATGGGGGGCCATCCTTACACATTTTTCACCACTGCACCTATTGCTGGAGGAACAGAGATAACAGGGATGTCTGTGGGACAGGTTAACAAAAATACATTTTTTGCATCTGTTCAATAGATGTAACTCTCATGTTTGCTTACAGATGCTTATTTGTATTTGTCAAGCACCAATGTATGAAAATGCCAGTAGGAGAAACACTGTAATCTTAGTAATTTAGCCAGAAAAACAAAACAGATCCATCTATGGCCAATATTACTTACTAAGCCTCTTTTTTCTCCCATTTTACTCTTCTGAAAACATCTGTTATTTATTTTTACGGCCATTTATTGTGGGAGTTGTGTTATCCCATCGAGGTGTCTGCATAATAAAGTGTTTTTTTATGTATGTACTAAGGCGTCAATGCACTTTAAACTGAAATGTCATCTGAATCATTAATGTCTCGGGGATGCATCTCCTGCTGAAAAATGTCATTTAGCAATCCTATCAAAGCATCAGTCACATCAAAGGGCAAGCTGGAAAATTGTGAGCAGTCCTGATGCCAGCCAATGCTGTCATACCGTGTGTATATTGAGTGGGCAACAGCAGTGTTCTCCCAGCATAATTGATTATGAAAAAGAGGCCAGGGTTCAATTCTTGTTTAGAGAATTGTGCACTGTACACAGATCAGCCTTTGGAAAGAGATTATGGATACTGAAACCCTCTGTTGCAGAAACCTAGTGGCGACAGAACAGCAAGCTGCATGTGCATATTTAGATCCCCAAAAGAGATGCAACAAGGATATATAACTGTAAAAAAAATATATATATATATATATATATATATGTACATATACATACACACTATATTGTCAAAAGTATTGGGACACCTGCCTTTACACCCACATGAACTTTAATGGCGTCCCAGTCTTAGTCTGTAGGGTTCAATATTAAGTTGGTCCACCCTTTGCAGCTATAACAGCTTCAACTCTTCTGGGAAGGCTGTCCACAAGGTTTAGGAGTGTGTCTATGGGAATGTTTGACCAGAAGCGCAATTGTGAGGTCAGGCACTGATGTTGGGCAAGAAGTCTCCGCTCTAATTCATCCCAAAGGTGTTCTATGGGGTTGAGGTCAGAACTCTGTGCAGGCCAGTTAAGTTCCATCACCCTAAACTTGCTCATTCATGTCTTTATGGACCTTGCTTTGTGCACTGGTGTGCAGTCATGTTGGAACAGGAAGGAGCCATCCCCAAACTGTTCCTACAAAGTTGGGAGCATGAAATTGTCCAAAATGTCTTGGTATGCTAATGCCTTAAGAGTTCCTTTCACTGGAATTAAAGGGCCAAGCCCAACCCCTGAAAAACAACCCCACACCATAATCCCCCCTCCACCAAGTGATTTGGATCAGTGCACAAAGCAAGGTCCATTAAGACATGGATGAGCAAGTTTGGGGTGGAGGAACTTGGCTTGCCTGCACAGAGGGCTACAGCAGCAGAAGACCACACTGGGTGCCATTCCTGCCAGCTAAAAACAGGGAACTGAGGATACAACTTGTACAGGCTCACCAAAACTGGACAATAGAAGATTGGTAAATGGTTGCCTAGTCTGATGAGTCTCAATTTAAGCTGCAAAATTCAGACGGTAGGGTCAGAATTTGGCATAAACAACATGAAAACATGGATCCATCCTGCCTTGTATCAACAGTTCAGGCTGATGGTGGTGGTGTAATGGAGTGGGGGAATTTTTTTTGGCATACTTTGAGCCCCTTGGTACTAATTGAGCATTGTTTAAATGTCACAGCCTACCTGAGTATTGTTGCTGACCATGTCCATCAGCCCAGCAGGATAACGCATCATGTCACAAAGCTCAAATTGCCTCAAACTGGTTTCTTGAACATAACAATGAGTTCACTGTACTCCAATGGCCTCCACACTCCACAGTCACCAGATCTCAATCCAATAGAGCACATTTGGCATGTGGTGGAATGGGAGATTTGCATCATGAATGTGCAGCTGACAAATCTTCAGCAACTGCGTGAGCTATCATGTCAATGGGACCAAAATCTCCTGAGGAATGTTTCCAACACCTGGTTGAATCAATGCCACAAAGAATTAAGGCACTTCTGAAGGCAAAAGGGGGTCCAACCCGGTCCTTTCATTGTACTCCACTTTTTGAGAGCCCAGCCGATTCCTGCCTTATATATAAAGGGTTGAGCTGCTAGCTGGATTGCTGGCAAAGAGTGAACTGTCTCTGAAAAATGAAAGTGACCACTTTTTGCTAAAAAAGGCTAATATCTACCAAACAGGAAAAAAAAACTTCCCTAGAGGGAAAAGCTGTATTTTAATTATTGGTGAAGACAACTTTCTGAAGTTCAAACCAAGCATCAGAATGGGAAATTAAGTGGATTTAAGCAACTTTGAACGTGGCACACAGTTTTTCTGTGTACCCAGTTTGCATTATCACAGTTATTAATAGTCATAATTGATTGTTTTGGGTACGTTGCTGCTTCTTTTGAATTACTAAAGTTGTCTGCAATATTGGAGGGCAGATGTCCCTAACTCTGGGCCTTTCGTCTTAAAGAACTATCGTCTTCACCAATAATTAAAGCTGAACTTCAGCAATGATGTGTTTTGTATACTTACTTGGTCCAGCTTGGCACAATGTAATTATGCATTTCTCATACTTGATAGGCTGCTGGAAAAGCTAAAAATCACTGTAGTAGCCTGCGCTACTAAAGTGATAGCCATGAATTGTATGCAAGCGGCTTCCCCTGCACACTTCCCATTTTTATTTTTATTGAGTAGTGTGTTCTCTGACTGGACAAGGTGGGGAGGAGGGGTAGTGATATCATAATTCACACCCCAAGCAATTATAGAATGCCTTTTATTCATAAAAAAATTACAAGGCATTCTATGAATGGTGGAAATGCCGAACAAGCAACCTCCTGTGATCAGTGTGTAGAGGAGAAGCAGCTCACACGGAATCCCCAGTACCAGGAAGACTTCTACTATCATTGTAAAACCATTGACTACTACAATGATTTCCAGATTTCCCAGCAGCCCATCATGTGTGAGAAATGTATTCTTACATTATGCCAAGCTGTACAAATATAAGCATGCAATACAGACCATCCCTGAGTTCAGCTTTAACTATGGCACTGTCTATGCAATTCATTGAATGTTTGTACTTTATCATTTGTGCCCTTGAGTTGGCTTTTAATTCATATATCGCACAAAGATATGTGCCTCTGATCTTTTGTATTCACTTTCATTTCTGCAAAAATTATTTCAGTAAAAACCTATTTAAACTGAAAAGGAAAGCTGTCATAGTATTTTTCTAATCATGCAAACATTTTGTTTGCCCATGTACTCTTTATAAATATGGTGTATGACAATAAAATGCCTTACAAATAATGAAAAGCAGTTGGAAAATAATTTAATTGGTGATAAAGGTAATAAACATACAGCACTGTCTTCTTAAAAGAGAAGGTATTTTACATGTACTCACTTATTTCACAAAACCCCCCAAAAAAACAGCTGAATCTCCCTTTGCCCATTTTAGATACCAGTATCTGTGCATCCAGAACCACTGGTGTAATGCCCCGTACACACGTGCAGATTATCTGAAGACTTTTGTCTGTAGACTTACCAAAACCATATAATATGAGGTCAAACCTAAACACTTTCAATTTGTATGCAATCCGGCAGGCCCTTGCACTACATAGAAAAGGTAAATCTGAAGACAAAAGTCTTCAGATAATCTGCACGTGTGTATGTGGCATAAAGCACAGATAGAGCCATACTTGTACAGAGTCAGTATTACCAAATTCCATACAGCTGTTTCAAGATTCTTAGCTCTCATCAGTGCATAATATGACTTTACTGGGTCTACGGTGTAGGGATTATGAGCCCAAGGGAACAGAACAACCATTAAAGTCGCAGTGAGCTAGGAAAAAAAGAACTGAAAAGCCTACCTCTAAAGTACTGGGAGATATAGCACAAAACCCAAAAACAAGGAGCTCGGTTTCTTACAAGCTCTACATTATAGAGCCAGAAAAGTCATATTTTGCAAAGATTAAGTCAAAGAACCTCAAAAGTGAGTTGGGAATACTGGCTCTGTAAAATTATATCTAAATCTGTGCTATACACAGGTAGTTTTGGATACCCCAATGGCTAAAAGGAGCATAAAGTGATTATTTACATGACCCCTTAGCCATAAGTAGAGACTGTATTTGGGTTTTGTGCTGAAAGTGGGGATGTATGAATACCTTATTCTCAACCAGGGTTCTGCTGTGGAACCATAGGGTTCTTCCAGAGTTTGGTAGGGGCTCCTTGAGTTGTGACTGATTGGTCTCCCATTTGAGAGTTCCAGGGCCAATGACAATGGACAGAGCCAGCTGCATGACATCAGTGATCTTTTTAGCTGTGTAAGTGTTTGATTCTTTTGTATGGGCCATTTTCCTCATTGACCCCAGGTGGATCAGTTTCACTAATAGTTCTCCAAGACCTAAAAAAATATATTTTGGGGGTTTGTAGGGGGCTTGTGGTTGGCTGTGTGTTAATGCCAAACTGCTAGAGCCCTGCCCTGTTTCTTCTTGGACAGGACAGTGACCCACTGCTGATAGATGAAAGCCTTCAACATATTGTGCCCAACTCCTGGCCATTGGTCTGCTCACATCATCCTTTTCTTTAGGCTTTTATATTAAGGAGTAAAGGAAACTCTACATGAGTAATACCTTTTCTACATTTTACTGTAGCTTGCACAGATGGCTGTGACATTTGACATCACATTGACATACTGACAGAACTCCTCGGCACACATACATGCATGGAGCAAACCTTCTGCAGCACTTATTTTTGCACAGAACACCAGCACATAATAAAAAAGCCATCTTCCCTTTGAATCTCCTCTCTCCTTGAGAGCCCCACCATGTTGGGACCAATCTACCTATAAACTATATCCACAGTATTCCACTTCTGTCTCGATGATAAACAAGGTGGTGTTCTGTAGTATACCAGTCTCTCTCGCAATTTTCTATACTATAGCTCCGCCCAGCCTGACATGCACTCCAATGTTACGCTCTCACTCCCAGGTGTACTTGTACTCACATCAGAGAACGCTTAAGCTGGATACACACTATGCAACTTTTGTCGTTAGATTTCCTTTAGATTTACCTTTTCTATGTAGTGCAAGGGTCTGCCTGATTGCATACAAATTGAAAGTGTTTAGGTCTGACCTCATATTATATGGTTTTGGTAAGTCTGAAGGAAAAAATCTAAAGAAAATTGTATAGTGTGTATGGCCCATTAGCCAGGCCTAAAAGGCCCATTGCATCCTGCTCACAGTCCACATCAGACCATAATAAGAGTCAGGTTGACTACAGCTGGTTCTTCTGGGTGTTAAACTACCTCACCCCGTGAAAGGCCCTTGCAATAACAAACTACATCCATGTTTCTGGGGTATTTGGCTCCCATAACAAAGAAAATGTGCTGCACCAGATTAGTAATGAATAATCCTGTAAATATTATGAGTGATACATAAATGTGACACAAAATCAATATATCACCCCAAAGTATGGCCTTCAAATATCTATAGTTTATTTGGCTCCCATGCCCCATCCCACTCGATTGCTCCCTACCAGGCACTTAAATGGGCACTAACTTCACCCATTACATTACTACAGGAAGGCTTTGTTTAAAAGGGGACCTAATACCCAATTACAAAATTCCCTATTACCACAATATTTTTGGACAGAGCCACCTAGTGGCAGACTAGCTATCTGCGCCTGCTTACAGGTTCCTTTAGGTAGGGTAAAAGGTTGAGAAAGGCTGCATACAGAATCTCACAGTATTTTAGAATGGAGCTTTTCAGTTCCTTTTGTACTGCCTCACCATGACTTTAATGGCTGTACTTCTTCCATACAAAAACAAGAAATCACGAATTCTCAGAATCTTGAATACTTCTATAGTTTTAAAGTGGTTGTAAACCCACTTTAAAGACTTACCTATAGGTAAGCCTATATTAAGGCTTACCTATAGGTGCTATAAATATCTCCTAAACATGCACTGTTTAAGAGATATTTACAGTGCATTCAGCCGATTACGTCATCGGCGCATGCACTCTGAAGGAACAGCCACCCGTGCCGTTCCTTCAGAGCCCAGTGCCGTGAACGGCGGCTTCCGCGTGCATACGCAGGAGTGATGCAATCGCGGCTCCGGCCAATCAGATGGCCGGAGGACGCGATCCAGAAAGCAGGACGGCCGAACATGTCCGCCGTCCTGTCGGCACTGCGGTGGCTTAGTTTTTAGGTAAGTATTTCATAATGAGCTAGTATGCGATGCATACAAGCTCATTATGCCTTTGTCTTTATAGGTTTTTTTTTTCACATTTTTTTCAGAGGGTTTACTTCCTCTTCAAGTTCCAATTTTATTTAGAGTGTACCTTTAAAGTATGACTACAGCAAACTAATTTTAGATTTGTACAGAGTGCTGTACATTGGGTTCAAACCACTGTCAGGCCTTGATCACCAATATTGGCAGGAATATATGTGAGGGTAAATCTATTCTTTTGAGTTGCCACCAGAACAGGAATAGATTGAAATCCTTTCAATGGGTATGTTTGTTCCTGTGACAATTGTCTAAAGCCAGCTATACATGGATCAAAATTCATCTGGTTCAGCAAAAACTGGCCAAATTTCAATCCATGTTGGGGCACTTCTGTACAACCAAATCGACTTCTGTGCAACCAACCTGTCGAGTTTTTTCCTATTGATTAGTGGCGCCGGCTATAGCCAGTGATCATTGCATTCTGATGATGGGGAAGGTTCTCAGCAGTCAGAACACAATCACACAGCAAGAGGATTCCCCCATCCACATTGAATGTGTGGATAGGGGAATTGGATCATTCTTTTTCATTCAACCCCCTGGTTGAATGAAATAATGATGAATGTATGGGGGCCTAAGATGGGATTTCGCTCACATTGGAAAGATTTCCTCTCACTCCCTGTTGAGTCCCCAGCACAGAAAGTGAAAGGGTAATCATCCTAATGAGATTCAAACGGCAAGAAGAAAAAATGTAAAGTGGTTTTATTTCTCCCTACTCTATTCTAAATGCTAAAAAAAATTGTTCTGGCTTAAGATATACTTTAATAATTTTTTTTTTTTTAAGTGGATATTTTGCAGCAGTAGAAGAGTATAATAAATTAGGATTTTTTACTTTTTAATGATTTGCTTTAACATTGTAGCATGAGTTTGTGTCTTTTTCTCTTTCTTATGTCGTTTGGTGTGTCATGTGTATATATTTGTACTGTAAATAGTGGAGGTTGAGACAGCTATGAAATACCTGCTTAACGTTCCTTTGGGCATGCTATCCATCAATCATTAGCCGATTGAAAAAGGGATAAATGGTGAGTGTTATCTCAGTTGCAGAGTCTTGTGACCTGCCACAAATGTTCAACTGTTGTCAACACAAATTAAAAAAAAAAAAAAAAACAACACAAATAATAACTGCAAAAATATTGGTTTTATCTCCCCCCTTCCATCAGTTTAGTTATTTATGAAAACACATTTAGAGGTCAAGCTTGCCTTTACATTCATAAGTTCTCTACATTTAGTTTCCACTCTATTTGTGATCAAATTTGATCAACAGTTTCTGTACCTGATTTAGTTTAAAATGTATTTTTAAATAGGTTCCACCACTGTATTTCAACTGCCAAATGCCGGAGCCTTTACTTCCAAGTCATTGTCTAGCTTGCTGCCCAGCATACGTACAGTATCTAAACCTACTGGACAGCACACAGTTCTAAAAGCTGGATACACACTATACAACTTTTGTTGTTAGATTACCTTTAGATTTCCTTTCAACTATGTAATATAAGGGCCTGCCTGATTGCATACAAACTGAAATTGTTTAGATTTGACCTCATATTATATGGTTTTGGTAAATCTAAAGGAAAAAATCTAAAGACAATTGTATAGTGTGTATGGCCCATTAGAGTCAGCAGACCACAGTCCAGATCCGGGCATCTAACTTTTACAGCACTGTGGGACCTCTGCTTTCAGAAAATATATAATGTTTGGGGGTTCTAAATAATTTTCTAGCAAACAATACAAGTGTATATGAAAAATGTAAGAATTGCCCCGGCAGACAAGAGGTTAAAGCAGGGGTCCTCAAACTTTTTAAACAGGGGGCCAGTTCACGGTCCCTCAGACACTGTTAGGGGCTGGACTATAGTTTGAAAAAAAATATGAATTAATTCTAATTTGCATATTTTATTTGTAGTGCACAAAAAAACAGGAGAAACAATACAATATTTATTGTTTTATTTATATATATGACCACAGCGTACCCCTGTCAATGCAGAGTGACCACAGCGTGCCCCCATCAATGCTGCGTGACCACAGCGTGTCCCCTTTCAATGCAGAGTGACCACAGCATGCCCCCTTTCAATGCAGTGTGACCACAGCATGCCCCCATCAATGCAGAGTGACCACAGTGTGCCCCCTTTCAATGCAGAGTGACCACAGTGTGCCCCCTTTCAATGCAGAGTGACCACAGCATGCCCACATCAATGCAGAGTGACCACAATGTGCCCCCATCAATGCAGAGTGACCACAGCGTGCCCCTATCAATGAAGAGTGACCACAGCGTGCCCCCTTTCAATGCAGAGTGACCACGGCATTCCCCCTTTCAATGTAGAGTGACCACAGCATGCCCCATTTCAATGCAGAGTGACCACAGCGTGCCGTGCCCCCTTCAATGCAGAGTAACCACAGCGTGCCCCCCTTCAATGCAGAGTGACCACAGCGTGCCCCCTTTCAATGCAAAGTGACCACAGCGTGCCGTGCCCCCTTCAATGCAGAGTGACCACAGCGTGCCCCCTTTCAATGAAAAGTAACCACAGTGTGCCCCCCTTCAATGCAGAGTGACCACAGTGTGCCCCCTTTCAATGCAGAGTGACCACAGCATACCGTGCCCCCTTCAATGCAGAGTGACCACAGCATGCCCCCTTTCAATGCAGAGTGACCACAGCGCGCCCGCTTCCTGATTGGCCAGGAGAAGGGTCCGTGTGACAATAGCGAATTTTCATTCGCTATTGTCACACAAATAGGTGGGCTAGGTCGCAGTGCTCTGCACCCCGGGTCCAACCTTTTCTGAAGCCTATTAGAGCTTCAGTGAGTGACAGGCAGTCAGCCCTATGCCGATCCCAACCGGCGGGCCGGGTTCAGGACCATGGCGGGCCGCCGTAGTTTGAGGACCCCTGGGTTAAAGTAATATTAAACCCAAAACCAAAGATGTAATATAATGCAGCTTACCAGTCATTAGATGTGGTGGCCACATTCATTTTCTTTTTTTAGACTTTTTTCCCTCTGTTTTACCCCATTGATCTGGCCAGTAACACACCTCCTGTATTAAAGTGCCCCTCACTGGATGAAGGAGCATAAGGATACCCTGGGACAGCAGCACCGTCAGTCTGGGGGAGGGGAGTGCAAAATGAACTAGCAGATTTAAATACACTAACAAATAAAGACAAACTCCAGCTAATATTTTATAAGCGTAAGAAAAAAGATAAGAATACTTTAGAAGCAGTTACAGAAAACATGCATTTTCTTTTGGAATAAAGGTTTAACATGAATAAAAAACTGACCATTGTAAGCACCCCTGTCAGTGGTAAATGATTTGCCTCATCCCTGTAAACCGATAAATCTGCAAGAGAGCGTGTTCTATTGAAAAACAACAGACCTACTGGCTAGATCTCTATATGAAAATGAAAGCAAGAAAGCCTAAAAAAAGAAAACGAATGCAGCCATTGCTAAGAATAATGTAATATTAATATTATTATACAGGATTTATATAATGCCAACGCATCGCTTAACAAAATGAAGGCAGACATTACAGTTACAATACACTTGGTAAAAAAGGGATAAGAGGGCCCTGTCAGAGTTTACAATCTCAGAGGGAGGGTCAATTGATACAAAAGGTAATAGCTGTGGGGGATGGGCTGATGGAAAAAGTGAAACAGAGTATTAGTTAGAAGTTGGATTGATTTCTTTAAAGAGAAGGATTTTCAGGGATGGTCTAAAGATGGATAGATTAGGAGACAGTTGGACTTTTGCTTTCACCCTTTTGCTGCCAGGTCCAGGATCTGAGAACGAGGGGTTTCACACACACAATCCGGTGACTGACAGGCAGACTCCCGATTGCTTTCATACACCAACAGTACCAGAGCCCTCCCTGCACCATGTATTCTGGACTCTGTTTGCCCATCTGCAGGCCTGGGACCAACATGACAGGTACTGGTGTTCCTTGAAACCCTACCCATGAAAATTCCCTACCCTTGTCACTTCCGGTGCGGGTACGTCATTCATCAGCTGAGCCGCTTCCCAGTGCACATGCTCAGAGGTGCGGAGGTTAGGGAATTTTCACGGGGTGGTGGTTTTTAACGTTACACCTTGTCATTCATCAGCTGTTGTCGCGCATGCCCAGCCACTAAATGAAATGATCTCGGCTCCAGCCACTAAATGAAATGATCTTGGCTCCAACCCGTGAGACTTCCCGGATCTCGGCTCCAGAAAAATGTTAAAGCGGCAAAAAATATAAATCATAGGCAACAGCTGAAAAATGACGCGCTGTAATGTTAAAAACACTACCCTGTGAAAATTCCAAACCCTCCGCAGCTGTGAGCATGCGCAATGGGAAGCGGCTCAGCTGATGAATGACGTACTCGCACCGGAAGTGACGAGGTAGGGAATTGTCACGGGGTAGGGTTTTTTAACGTTACACCAGCAGGTGGAGAGGAGGGAGTAGAGTGGACCCACTTGCTGTGACCCGGAAAGCGACATCACTTCCGGGTCACCCGTCACTTATCCCGGCTAGCATAGCTGGGAAGGAATGTGATTGCAATGTGATGTGCATTGCAATACATTCAGTGAAGCCCAGAGGAGACACGTAGGATCTTTTAGAAGTTAAGCTAACAAAAAAAAAAAATATATATATATATATAATTTATATTATTATTTTTGCAAAAAAAATGAAGTTACACCCAAGCACATAAAATCCCTGCCCAAACAATTCTGAGGTGCAACATCGTCTTTTATATTTTACCAAATATATGGGTAGTTTATTGCATTTGTTTGTTTGCCCTAAAATTTACTTTAGTGTGTTTTTTGCTGAAATTTTGGGTTTCCTAGACCTTTGCGCTAATATTGTGTGACAAAAAAATTGGAACTACCACTATTTTAATCTCTAGGGTGTCTGCTTTCAGAAAATATATAATGTTTGGGGGTTTTGTGTAATCTTCAGGCCTAAAAAAAATGTTTTATTCAAGTGTTCAAAAAATGCAAAAATGGCTCTGGCAGGGAAAAGGTTAATACTGCTTTATCCTACGTTCACACGTATGCATTTGTAGTGCATTTTGCAGTTTGCAGAAATGCACTACAATCCATTTAACATGGTTTCCTATGGTACATGTTCACATCTATGCGTTTTTCAGCCAGTGTGTTTTTGGAAAGGGTCATGGATTTTTTTTCCTGCAATGGACCCACCACCGCATTTTGCATGTTGAGTTTTGCGTTTTTGTTTTTCTCTTTAACACACTGCGTATAGCTGGTTGCTATGGAGCAGGCCGGAAAGCCAGCTGCTGCATCCTTAACAACCGATGAGTCATCAGCTGTCACCGGTGTTGCCCACTGACAGCTGAATGTAAAGAAAAGAAATGATGGCAAGAAAAAAAATTGGGAAAAAAACATTGTGGGGTGCCCCCTAAATCCATACCAGATTCTTCAGGTCTGGTATTGATTTGGATGAGAAACCCCACACTAAAATTAAAAAAAAAATTATGTGAGTTCACCCCAAAATCAATACCAGATCCCAGGAAAGGGATAGGACGAGTGAGTGCCTCCCTCCTAAACCATACCAGGCCACATGCCATCAACATGGGGGGGGGAGTGCTTTGGGGCAGGAGGGCCATGTTTATGGGGACAAGGGCCTCTTTCCCACAATCCTGGGCTGTGGTTGTTGGGGTCTGCGGGCTGGGGGCTTATAGGAATCTGGAAGCCCCCTTTGACAAGAGGGTCCTCAGATCCCAGCCCCCCCCCCCCCATGTGAATGAGTATGGGGTACATAGTACCCTTACCCATTTACCAAAAAAGTGAATAAAGACAGTACAAGGGTTTTTGTCAAGTACTTTATTAAAAAATAAAAAACAATGTCCCCAGATGTAGATCCATCATCACCACGCCTGCTGCACTGCCGAACATGAAAAAAGAAAGAAAAAAGCTCCTCTTGCGACAAATGCTCCTGCGTCTGCCTTCTGTGCCGGGTGACATTTCTTAAATATATAAGGGGTGGGGCCACCTGATGACATCACCTGGTGGCACTGCCTCCTCTGACATCATAGACTGGTGCATGCTGGGCTGCTGATGCCACAGGGAGGCAGTGCCATCAGGTTACGATAAGCCCCCTGCCCACAAGCTCCCACAACCACAACCCAGGTCATCAACATGGGGACAGGGTGTTATGGGATGGGGGGGCAGAGCACCGCCACATGTTGAGTACATGTGGCCTGTTATGGCTCAGGAAGGGGGGGACACTCTCTCGTCCCCTCCCTTTCCTGACCTGCCTGGCTGCATGCTTGGATAAGGGTCTGGTATGGATTTTGGCATGGGGTTCCCCTCCATATCCATACCAGACCCAAAGGGTCTGGTATCTTTTTTCGGGGGGGGGGGGCGTTTTTTTCCAGATATTTTTTTTTTGTCGGCAATTCTCTTTTTCACATTCAGCTGTCAGCAGGGAACTTTGCTGACAGCTGATGACTCATCGGTTGTTAAGGACGCGGCAGCTGGCTTCTAGGCCCCCTCCTTGGCAACCAACTTAATACGGTGTGTTTAAAGAGAGAAAAAATGCAAAATGCATGAAAACCGCATGCAAAAACTAATCAAAAAGGACAACATGCCAGAAAAAAACGCAGCCCGCATAGATGAGAACCTAGACATAAAGCCATGTTTGTTCTTTTAGAAAATACGGTTTTCAACCCACCTTTTCTATTTATCATTGCTACTGATTTCCTTCATCTTCTTTTCAGGTGCTTGCTGTCTATATGAATGTTCTTCAGCGGAAGCTTCATGTCATTGCTCAGGGAATGCTTTCTGATGGTGACAACGGTGACAACATGCAAGCAAAGTGAATGCCGGTGTAAAGGCCCGTACACACGTGCAGATTGTCGGCCGAAAAGATTCGGCCGACGACCGATCGGCCGATTTTCGGCTTGTTAGTATGATGCTTCCGACAGCCGACAGCGCACTTTCGGCCGAACAGAATCTGTCGTGCAAGCATTAAAATTTTTGTATGCCGACACCAGAACGGCCGATTGTTCGCCAGTCAGTACAGATTTTGGCCGACAGACAGCAGATTTGCAAGACTGAGCATGCTCAGAAAAGAAAAAAGACAAGGAAAGTTAACCATCACATGACATCACTTCTGCAGTCGGCTGTTGTTGGCCGACAAAATTCGTGTGCAGTCTTTTGCACTTTTCAACAGACAAGACAGCCCGCGGACAAAAGACGGCCGATCGTTCAGCAGCCAACGATCGGTACTTGTGTACGGGGCTTAACTTCCAGCACATGTACTTTCAGGGAAAACCAGATCCCAGAGCTCCTGTACGGTTGCCTTAGAAACATTTTAGGCCAGGTCAGATTCACTTTACAAGATCAACACCAAAAGGTACCTATGGTAACACATGGCTCACAGTCTCCCGGTTGAAACCTAAACCCGGTGTTGATAATAATTGCCAGTAATAAAGAAATGCATCTTGTGCCTAGATATTATACAAATCTGCATATTTGCATCTATAGTCATCATGCTTTGTGCTGTGCGCAAAAATGAAATGCCTGCTGCCTTATGTGCTTTATCTCTAAGTTAAAGAGATGAGACACATGTATGAAGTGTCTATAGAATGCAATGTATCACAGCCGACTTTTTTCATTGCTCTAACACTGGTGTTTCTCTTGGCTGTCTCCACTTGCTTGAGAAAGTTATTAGGTGTTTTATAGATGGCCAGGCATTTGATTGGAGATTACATTGGCTGTTTTAAGACTGACTGGCTGGTTAATAAAGATGGGACAAGTGGGAATAGGAAAGCCATTTGGCTGTATCTCCTACAGAGAGTTCAATAATGAGCTCAACAACAGGGAGAAGGCTGCCTACGAAAGTAAAAACAAAAGCTGAGCGTTAAAATACAATGTAGATCAAGTAATAAGGATGGATAATAAGCAGGATACCTTGCCAGGGGACATGCAAGCATTAACAAACATAAAGCAGTATATTTTAAGAATTTTCTTGTTAAAGCTGAACTCACTGCATTAGAGAAAAGTTACCCTTGTAGTACCCCCACCACCACAACAAAAACATTAAAGCAGTATAAACCCAAAAGTAAACATTTCTTATATTGCAGTTTACCAATTGTTAGATGTGATGGCTGCATTAGGCCTAGTACACACGGACCGAATGTTGGGCGGCATCGGCCTGTTCAAAAGAAACCAGCCGACATTCAACCTGTGTGTACTGGAGTCAGTCCGACAGAAGCCGGCCGTTCGGAGGCAGGACATGACCGAAAAAAGGTCTGCTGATCAACTCCTGATCAGGATACTTAAGCCCCGTACACACGCGTCGAAAATTGGCAGGGAATTTTCATCCGACGACCGATCGGCCGATTTTCGGCTTGTTAGTATGATGCTTCCGACAACCAACTCCGACTTTTCGGACGAAAAAAATCTGGTGTGCAGACTATAAAATTTTTGTTGGTCGTCAACATAACGGCCGATTTTTGTGCAGTCAGTACAGATTTCGACAGGGAAAAATCTGATGAGCAAGTCTGGGCATGCTCATTGAAGAAAGAACACAAAGAAAGCAAACCAACACACAGACTTGTATAAAGTACTCGAAATTTCTACTTGAGTAAAAGTACAAGTGCTCGATCAAAAAATTACTTGAGTAGAAGTGGAAGTGCTCTCAGAAAAAGTTACTTAAGTAGAAGTACTAAAGTACAGTATTCAACATTTTTTTTACTTAAGTATTGCAAGTAGTTTTTTCAAAAAATTTGCTACTTAAGTACTAAAAGTAAAAAGTACCAGTAGTTTTGAAAAAAAAATTCTACTCAAGTACTGAAAGTAGAAGTACAAGTACTGTGTTATGTAGTTATTAAAGAAAGAAGTCAAAAGTATGAACATCATATTGTTTTTATTATTTCAAATGATTTATTCAAATGATTAACCTGTGTTTGTTAGTAGTTTCTTGATGCACTTTAAGCGCTGTAGCACCATTTATTTGTTTGTTTCATATTTTCTTTTTATTGGAAAGATTTGGTATAGCAGCTTTTATTATACACAGCCTTTATTTTCGTATGTGCTGATTTACAAATGACATTATACACATTTTTTTGAGCTTTATGCAACCTGCCATCTACTGTTCTGGCAGTGGTAATTTTTTTAAAAGTAACGAGTAACTATGCAGCACAAAAAAAAAAATACTTGAGTAGAAGTATCGAAATCATCGAAAAAATGTAGTGAAGTAAAAGTAGAAGTAGGAGAAAAAAACTCTACTCTAGGAAAGTACAGATACCGCATTTCGGTACTTAAGTACAGTACTTAAGTAGTTCTACTTCGTTACTATACATCTCTGCCAACACATGACATCACTTCTGAAGTAGATTTTTGTTGGGCGAGAAAATTCGTGTGCACAGTCTAGGCACATTCCAACCAACAAAACACAACTCTGGACAAAAGACGGACGATCGGTCGGCCGATAATCGTTGCGTGTGTACAGGGCTTTAGTACAGCGGCTCCTCCTGAGCTGTCAGATTTTTTTGATTCCTGCTGGGTTAAAGGAAAAAAAAACTGCTAGTGTGTACAAGGCTCAAAGCAGTAGTATGCTCCGCTATTTGACTTTTACCTACAGGTAAGCCTATAATAAGGCTTACCTGTGGGTACAATTAAAGTGGAGTTCCACCCATTTTCGTAACTTTAGATGTATGTAATCCCCTTTAAAACGACTTTTACCAATGGAAACTTTTTTTTTTTTTTGCTAGTAAATACCTTATTTTCTTGTTTATTCCTCCTCTCCTCACTTCCGGGTCCGATCGGCGATGACGTCATTCGGCGATTCGCAGTGTGTGCTGGGATGTATTCCATGCCAGAAATCTTGCGGTATTACCCAGGAGCTGAGCTGTACTGTGTGTATTGAGGCGTGACCTGCCCCGCCTCCGCCCCGCCTCCTCTCAGTAAGTTGTCCTGTATGCATTGTATTCAGGCCGTTCTCTGCCCCGCCTCCGCCCCGCCCCCTCTCAGTGAGTGAGGACAGAAAGCATTATATCCTCACTGAGCTCACTGAGAGGAGGCGGGGCGGAGGCGGGGCAGAGCACGTCCTGAATAAAATGCATACAGTACAACTCACTGAGAGGAGGCGGGGCAGAGGTGGGGCAGGTCAAGGACTGAATACACACAGTTCAGCTCAGCTCCTGGGTAATACTGCAAGATTTCTGGCATGGAATACATCCCAGCACACACTGCGAATTGCCGAATGACGTCATCGCCGATCGGACCCGGAAGTGAGGAGAGGAGGAATAAACAAGAAAATAAGGTATTTACTAGCAAAAAAAAAAAAAGTTTCCATTGGTAAAAGTCGTTTTAAAGGGGATTACATACATCTAAAGTTACGAAAATGGGTGGAACTCCACTTTAATTGCTATGTGTTAGGATAATATGGACTGGGTAATGTGTTAGGAATCTATACTGGTATGGACTATACTGGTATGGACTCTGTAATGTGTTAGGATGGTATGGACTGGGTAATGTGTTAGGATCTATACTGGTGTGAACTGGGTAATGTGTTAGGATCTATACTGGTATGGACTCGGTAATGTGTTAGGATGATATGGAATGGGTAATGTGTTAGGATCTATACTGGTATTGACTGGGTAATGTGTTAGGATCTATACTGGTATGGACTCGGTAATGTGTTAGGATGATATGGACTGGGTAATGTGTTAGGATCTATACTGGTATGGACTCGGTAATGTGTTAGGATGATATGGAATGGGTAATGTGTTAGGATCTATACTGGTATGGACTGGTTAATGTGTTAGGATCTATACTGGTATGGACTGGGTAATGTGTTAGGATCTATACTGGTATGGACTGGGTAATGTGTTAGGATCTATACTGGTATGGACTGGGTTATGTGTTAGGATCTATACTGGTATGGACTGGGTAATGTGTTAGGAAGGAAAGGATGCCACATTGTTTTATGTAAATTAAAATTATCACCCTACAGAGGGCTGAATTCAAAGACAGGTGAATAAAGCGTGAAATGTGCTCAGGTGTGACCATACAAAAAATTTAATATGTAAATATAAATAAAGTATTAGGTGTAAATAAGTACAATAAAACCTAATTATACCAGATAGTATAATCATACATATTTACAACTTGCACTTTATTTATATTTCCATATTACATCTTTTGTATGGTCACACCTGAGCACATTTCACACTTTAGAATTGCAGGGAATTGTGATGAGAATTTTAAACTTTAGGCAGAAGTAGTGCAGCTAAATGGGAGAATTATTCCAACCCTGCTACTTTGGCCTCAAGTTTTCAATTCCCTTTTTAATTTCCTGTAATTCTCTCTTTATGAAGTAGACCCTATAATCTGGTAAGTAGGCGGAGATTAATTATGCGGAGTGGGCGGGGCTTCAGGGAAGTGGGTGTAGTACGTAATTGATAGCTGCGCTGCAAAGTGTCCCTGGAAATTTTTTTCAAATGTTGGCAACTATGCGCAAGGGACAGACTGGAACGGCCCCCCCTTGCCTACCTACATTAATGAGCCTATTACCCACTTTTATCTTGTGAGTTTTTATCATTTGTGTGACAATAAATTGTCTATAATACTACACTTAGGTGGCGCTTCCTGTTTTTCTCCTTCTTTATTACCAGATACAGAGCGTGCTAGACTCTGAGGACAGCTGGCGCCTCCATATAGAGACACTTGTATACATCTTTGATATTTTGACTTATTTATCTTGCCTATTGATGGACTACCTATTCATGGACTTATTCTTATGGATATCATTTCCTGCTGTTTAGCAAATAGCCTTTGCGCCAGATATATGTTGTTTATTAACTGTGGGCTGCTGAAGCTGCTGCCTGTTCACTTCCTGGATTTACTCCTACACTCTCCTGTCCCCCCCCCCCCCCCCATGCTGACAAACTCTCACGAGTGAGGGAGCTGTGCATGATGTTATTGGCCTAGCCTAATTACCAGACAAGAAAGAGGAAGTGGGCTGTATAAGGTATTTACTGGCAGAAAAAAATGTTTTACTATTCAAAATTAAAACACGAGGGCAGAATATTTAATAGATGAAATAATTACTAAAGGTCCACATTAAAGCAGTAGTATACCGCTTTTTGTGATTCTTAACTACAGGTAAGCCTATAATAAGGCTTACCTGTAGGTCCAATTAATACCTCCTAAACCTGCACCGTTTAGGAGATATTTGCGCTGCATGCACCTTCAGAGTTCCTTGCCGGGAACTTGCCGGAAAATCACGTTACGTAATCGCGGCTCCGGCCAATCACAGCCCCAGAGCCGCCGAACCCAGAAGAGACGCCGAGGGATCATGTCCGCTCCCACAGCGGTGTCCGGGGGTCCGTGTCGGGGCTTCGTTCTAAGGTAAGTGTTTCATAATGAGCTAGAATACGATGCATACTAGCTCATTATGCCTTTGTCTTGCAGGGTTTTTATTTTTTTCCTTTGAGTATACTACCGCTTTAAGTTATCTTTTTTTTAGGCTTTCTTTCCTTTATTTTTATCTGTTGATCTAGCCAGTAAATCTATTATTTTTCAAAAGAACGAGCTCTCTTCCAGACGTATCAGTTACAGTGATGACACAAACCATTTACCATTGACAGGGGTGATCACAATGATCATCTTTTATTTATTTGTAAAACCTTTAACCCAAAAGTAAAAAAAAAAGCTGTTGCTGTAACTGCTTATAAATTGTTGGCTGGAGTTTACAGTGTATTTAAATCTACTAATACATCTAACCCTCTCCTCCCCCAAAAACTGACAATGCTGCTTTCCAAATGTGCTCCCTGTGCTCCTTCATTCAGAATGGAGGGATTTTAATACAAGAGGTATGGTACTGGCCAGATCACCAGATGAAAACAGAGGGGAAAAAAAACTTAAAAAAGGAGACTAAGGCAGCCACCATATCTAATGATTGTCGAGCTACAATATATTACATTTTTTGTTTGGGGCTAAAAAACACTTTAAATGCTCATTTAGTCTAGGTGTGCAAGGGTAAAGTCATAGTTGATAAAGGAATTGGCAGCGCTCCAGGTTGAGTCAAAATCCAGATTTATTGACTGGACATCCAAATATGACAATCGTGACAAGGTAGACGCGTTTCACACACTGACTGTGTGCTTAATCATTAAGCACACAGTCAGTGTGTGAAACGCGTCTACCTTGTCACGGTTGTCATATTTGGATGTCCAGTCAATAAATCTGGATTTTGACTCAACCTGGAGTGCTGCCAATTCCTTTTCCTTTATCAAGTTTGCACGGAGGCGAGCCGGGGCATGCACCGGTGTGAGTCATCAGGCAATTACACCACCTTGAGCAGTGAGTTCTTGTCTCTTAAAGTCATAGTTGCCAACATTTAAAAAAAATTTCCAGGGACACTTTGCAGCACAGCTATCAATTACCACACCCACTTCCCTGAAGCTCCGCCCACTCTGCATACTTAATCTCGCCTACTTATCAGATTATAGAGTCTACTCAATATAGAGAGAATTACAGGAAATTAAAAAGGGAATTTCAAACTTAAGGCCACAGTAGCAGAGTTGGAATAATTCTCCCATTCAGCTGCACTACTTCTGCGTAACATTTATGGGCAGCCTGATTACCAGGCGCTTCTAGGGACAATATAAATTACCTGGGACAGGCTCCTATTTGCAGGGACTGTCCCAGGAAAAAAGGGACAGTTGGCAACTATGTAAAGTGTATTATGTTTCCTATGCCTCAGTCCAGCAGACTCCATGACTGTTTTCTACTTCCAGAGGCTTCAATTTATGGGTGGTTCCTCAGTGTCGTTAATTACAATGCAGGGCTATTAACCATGCATTGTATGTGAAGTAGAAAAGCATGCAGCTAAAGGTAAGAGCACCTTAGATAGGCAGCAGTGCAACACAAGTCACGTGGATTGAGGGAGCCTGTCAGTGTCAGGAATAAGGTAAATATTAAACCTTATCCCTACATGTCTAGATTAAATAAGCATTTTATTCTGGCAGTGCGGTGTGCTCACTGTAAGGCGGATCTAATTTTGGTTGAATCAGCAGGAACAAGCCGAATTTCAATCCGTCTATGGGCATGCTGGTTGTACTGAAATCGATCCATTGATGTTGGGTTTTTGTGCAATGACTGCTGGCGGCTATAGCTTCCTGCAGTGATCATTGTATTCTAACAACCGGTAAAGCTCCCGCTGTCAGAATACAATAGCTCTGCAGGAAGGATTCCCGCATCAACACTGACTGTGTTGATGGGAGAATCAAGCAATTTTCTTTTCGCTTTAAGGGGGATGATGTCACTAGTTATTGCAACCAAACAGCGATGATAGATGCTGACCCCATGGTGTTGGAACGTCCTATGGACCAGGCAGTTCTTGAATTAAATGGAAACAGTCAGAAAACAAGCATCAAAACTTGCAAGCAAATTCAGGACTAGTGATGAGCTTGGGCGAGTTTAGATCCCAGTCTGAACTAGCTTGAGTGAGCCCACCAGGAAGCTGTCACATGAGCTGGGCTAATCATATGCAGCCGGGGCATTTCCCGTTCAGTGGCCACATATATACAGTGGGCGTGTGTATATATGGTTGAGCAGGACTGGCCCAAGAGATTGTGCTGCTTGGGTCAAAGAATTAAATGCTGCCCCCCAAAAAAATCACGCCCAACAAATGGCCTCCACATCCATTATTTTATATAAATATAAAATTTAGAAATATTATATATACTGTTATCTTCCTCCATAACTTAGCAAAGGACCGGTCCACCAAACACTCACTGTCTGTCCTCAGTCCTCCTTTCACTTCTGTGTCTGCTGCGCCCACTGCCGTAGAAGATCCAGCCTGCCCTGAGCGAGATGGAGTGCGCTGATGTCTGACGTCATTGCGCACACCACGATTACTTGGGGGACGTTCCCCGGGGGAGGTGCTCTGCCAGGGCCGCTGATAGGGGGGGACCACCAGCCCTCTTGTAGGGTGCCCGAGCACACAGGGAGCCCACACAGAGAGGGGGATTAGTGATGGACAACAAATACAGAAATCTTCCTCCAGCACCTGAATCTGATCTGTCCCTCTCCCTGCTATCAGCTTTTATCTGGTGAGAAAGAGACAGTCGTCCCTCACTAATCCCCCTCCCTTGTGTGGCCCCCCCTCCCAGCACTTATCTCTGCTCAGGAGTTTATTTGTAAATTGTAACTTTGTTTCTCTCTCTCTGTCTCTCTGATCACTGAGCTCCAACTGCCCAGCCTGTATATTTTTCTCATCTCATCTTCTTTTTTATTTAACATAGTTTTTTTTTTTTTTAGATTTAGCAGGAATTATGCGAGTTATGTTATATTTGTGTCTGATAATAGTGATTTTGTTGTAATTTTAGCTAAATATATCTTTAATATTTTCTTGGGGGGGCCCTGCCAGGTAGTCTGTACGGGGCCCCGCGATTTCTAACAGCAGCCCTGTGCTCTGCCTCCTTATACTCATCAGTTTGCACTATGGACGGCAGTATGAGATGGGGAAATGCTGCCCGTAACGTGCCACAAACTAATGACACAAAACTGCTGGAAAAACAAATCTTGGGAGTCAATTTGCTGCCCCTTTCCAAGTTCTGCCTGGGTCCAATGGACCCAGCGGGGCCCATGGTAGGGCAAGCCCTGCGGCTGAGGGGTGGGGAATACCTCAAACACTTATGATTGGCCTAGCACAGTGACAGCTTTATGACAGGCTCACTCAGGTGGGTTTGGACTAGGATCCCAACATACCCAAGCTTATCCCTATTCAAATTTTCTGATCTGTGCAGTTGATCCATATCATGACTCATTAACATATGGTAGAGATGATGAGGATGTCGGAGCTTACAATTCTGAGACAAGCTCATAGTTGGCGGTTCCCACACTTATTGAGCCAGTGTTTTTTTTTAATGAATTGTATGTGAACTTGGACCTACATAAGGAGATGTCCTTTGACACACACACAACACAGCTCATCCCACCCCCTGCTCTCTCCCACTGCAGCCTCGATCCCCAGAGATGAGAGAGACGTTGCTCTTGGACACAGTGCTGGATCGAGATAGGGCACAGGTAAGTATAATAATCATAATAATAATATATAATTCATTCACACCTAGGCGTTCTGGGGCGTGCTTGCAATCCCGTTACTTCCAATGGCCTGGGACCCCAATCGCTGCGCTATTTTGCTGCGATTCTCGCCCGACAAGTCGCTGCAAAATCGCGCACGTTTTGCGGTGATTCAGAAATCATGGGCAGAATCGCAGCGATTCTGCCTGTGATCCGGAACGCCTAGGTGTGAAATGAGCCTTAGAGCTGAGAGTCACAGCTGAGAGATTTGACAATTGTTTCCCTGACAGCTGTCTCAATTCCTGCTGTTACAACACTGAGTCTTCCAGCTACTAAAGCTAGCCATACACATAAGATTTCTAATTGAATATTCCATCAACACTAAACAGCCTGGATGGAGGAATCTCCCCTGTCGGATATTGTATTCTGACAGCTGGCACCCACAGCTGTTAGACAACCAAAACAGTGAGTGCATCTGACTGGATTACTGTTCAGCTGACAATTTAAACCTGGTTCCCTTAACCTAAGTAGATAAAAAAATTTACTTTTGTTAATGGTGTTGACAGGGCTATGAGGGCATGAATTTTGGCTGATTCAGGTGAAATTCAAGCAATCTATGGCAGTTTAAGTAATCATAACTAGGGATGAGCATGGGTTTGGTCCAAAACTAGGTTTGAACCAAACCCGGATGCAAGCCGTCACCCCCGCAAAATAAGAACCCTATCAGTTGCACCCAGGGCACTCCTTGCCCCACAGCGCATGTAACAAAAGGGTGGGGATGTTTGTGACAGCATTGTGACAGCCACTTAATATGGCCACAAGGCCATATTTGGACAATGTCATTGATGACCATGTGGATATATTAGGTCAATGATGTCACAAGCATCCCCATCCCTTTGTTACATGCAGCTGTGGGGCAAGGAATGCCCTGGGCACAGCTGATTGGTGCTGATTTGGCAGGGATGACAGCATGCTTTTGGATTCCATCTGACTTAAGGTTTAGACCAAAAATGTACTCGTCATCCCTTATCATAAGTTTATAAAACATACGTTTATAAAAGCACAGAACCCTGTGGTTGTATACATCCTTAAAGTGGAACTTCACTCTCTCAATCAACATTGATTATTTTTAATCCTTATGCTGCTAGCATTAGTTAATAGATAGGAAAGTATATTATATTTACTTGTTTAAACTTTTTTTATTAATCTCTTTAACTACTTCCTGGTTTCCAGGCCTAGGCAAATGATGTCATACATCCCGGGAGTCTTCAGGAGAGGAGAGAGGGTTCTCAGCTTAGCCTATGCCTGAGCTAAGGGCAGATGGGTTCCAGGAAGTAAATGATACATGAATCATTTGCCCTAACTCAAGATGGCCACAAACAGTAAATGCTAAGGGGTGTTTTTCAAAATTATTTCTCAGTAAAATAAAGCAGGGAGACATGGATGGATGGGGGGAAATTGTGTTGAATAATACAAATGATTTAAATAGCATTTTTGGTTTGTGGTGCTCAGATGCAGTGCAGCTTCACTTTAAATACAGGACTCTGTAAATGTTCTTCAGGTAAGATCTATAGCTTGATCCTAAATTCTCTTGGAGGGCAAGTAAGAAAAATTTGAATATACAGGGTAAATGAATTTGTATGCATGTTAAAGAGGAAGTAAACCCTCCTCAGGAAGTTGTACCTATAGGTAAGCCTATATTAAGGCTTACCTATAGGTACTGTAAATATCTCCTAAACATGCACCGTTTAGGAGATATTTACCTTTAATGCAGCCAGTGACGTCACTGGCGCATGCGCTCTGAAGGAACGGCAGATCGTGCCGTTCCTTCAGAGCCCCGTGCCGTGACCGTCGGCTCCCGCGCGCGTGCGCGGGAGTGACGTCACCGCGGTTCCGGCCAATCAGATGGCCGGATGCCGCGATCCCGGAAGACGGGCGACTATACATGTCGCCCGTCATACAGGTAAGCGGACGGCACGGCGGGTAAGTATTTCATAATGAGCTACTATGCGATGCATACTAGCTCATTATGGGTTTCTCTTTCAGGATGTAAAGAAGAGAAACATTTTTTTTCTCGGTGTACAACCTCTTTAATGTTGTTGTGCTATGTGAGGGGTAAAAATATCAAGCCTACATGGTCTCCTCCAACTTTCGTTTTTACTTATACCAACAACCTAAATCCCATGCTCTCCATCACAACTTTTAGCCCATGCTGTCACTGTCCTCCAAATCATCAGTTGTTCAGCTCTCACATAATATTCCTTTTCAATTTCCACAATCGGTATCCCCAAATTCCTTTTAAACGCACACACTTTTTCTGGTGCCCCCCTCAACAACCCCCAAACATCCAGTCCCAGTTACAAAACATATTAGTTTAGGGGCACAAGGTGTATGTCTTTATGAAAGTTGGGTGTGGTATCCATAAGGCTTCATGCACACAAGCTGAAAAAAGGCCACTGCCAGAGGCTTCCAGCATTTTTTTTATGCCCATGAATGCAGCATCATGTTATTTAATGCGGCCATGCACATGCAGGTGTTTATGCGCGTATTTCTGTGCAGCATTCATGTGCATAAAAAAAAAAAAAGCCTCAAAGGTTCACATATGCACATATTCATGTAATTTTATTCTGGTGGTTACAATATACTAATATTCTGGCCAACAGAGTGAGTATACACTCATACAAGCATAAACGCGCATGAATACATGCATATAGGTGCATAAATATGTGCAGAAACACAAGCAGATATGCAACATAAGAGGCATGTTCTGGCAGAAGAAAATACAGCCTATACCCATGTGCATGAGGCCTAAAACATTGGTATGCACACACTTGAAGTTGCTCTTAGGTGTAACCCCTGATTAAATACTATCTGGTTTGCTCATAAAAAAAAACAAAAAAAAAACGCTTGTATCATAAACAATTTTCAGTTGTTAAAAAAAAAAAAAACTTCTCTTTTTTATCTTTTGCTGTTCTACATCCTGTCTACATATATGCAGTGATGGCTGCATGGAATTTTTCATGTGAATTCCCACATGATGACAACAGTGATAGGTGGGCTTTAACGCAGAGAGGCTGCATATATGCTTCCCAAATGTTAAAGCGGAGATCCACCCTAAAATTATACTTACCTCCATCTTCTTTCTCCGGGTCACCTGAAAAACGAATGGATAATCGCAATTTTTTTTTTTTTTTTACTTACCATGTTTAGAAGAAAATATACTTACCTTACTTCCTCTTCCTCCCCTCGGCGGCCACGGTGATTCGTCACTTCCTGGCTTGCAATGATTCCTGGGAGCTGAACGTCATCGCTCCCAGGAATCAATGCGCCTGCACTGGCCCCCGACGTCAGTTCCAGTGCAGGCGCCGTCATACCTTGCTAAACAGCTTCTGGGCATGCTCAGAAGCTGTGCAGGGATGACACTGCGGCACCGGAAGTGACGGCGGGGCCGGTGCAGTGCATCGTGGGACCGAAGAAGACGGAAGAGGACACAGAAGAGGATTGCGCTGGCTTCAAGCTGCCCACACCTGAGATGGCAGCGCTGGACAATACATTTTCAAGGTAAGTATTTCTTCTAAAAGGTAAGTGCAACCCGGGACAGATCAGAGGCTAGCCATTGTGGAATGTACTAGCCTTGACTGTCCCGGGGGTATTTTTATTAAAAAAAACGTTCCCAGGGTGGAACTCTGCTTTAACATTAATGTGCTGAGAGCGTGTGCCCTGCACATTCTCAGCACAGTTGGTGGCAGGTATTGGAAAGCTCCCGATGCCAACTTGCGTTCAGGAGCTTTTCGATCATGTGACTGCTGTGACAGCCAATCACAGTGGTCACGTGATTGGAATGCCAGCCTCCACCTCCCAGCATTTAGAACCTCTTAAAGGCCCAGGAGGCATCGGCGGGAAGGGTTTATAGGCTGTTTGTAGTCTCCATCAGAAGCCCTTATAACAGGATGACAATGTTTGAGCACGATTAGGAAATAGGGACAGAGCATTGTCATCCTATAATGGGAAGTAAAATGTGGAAGTGATTTGCTACTATAAAGAAAGTAAACAATGTCAATATCCAGTGTGTGTGTGTGTGTGATGCAAAAAAACAAGAAAATGAAATGTCTGTATTAATATCTCATTTACTGAAGCTAACTATAATGTTTTCCTGCGGTGTTACATGGTGCTGGTGAGGGTGGCCACGTGAGTCGCAGGAACTTCCCCCATATGTTTTCAGGGAATTGATATGGAAGGCACGGTGTTCCACACATGGTGAAAATGCCCAAAAGTCAAATGATTTTGCATCCGCATTTATAATTTTATATATTCAATGACCCAGTTGAACCTTATTAAATCACCTCAGCGAGCGTTACTGGGACGCCCAGTTGAGTGTAGCTGATGAAGTCCCGCCCAGTGGGACGTAACGCGTGTGAAGGGGGAGGGGCCGGTGACATCACCCGCCATCCATTGCGGTCGAGACCGCTATGTGTAATACGATCTGCTCATCACATGCACTTGTATAGTGCTTTACAAGGTAATTTTATGATTTTATGCTATGTTCAATAAAGTAATTTATTGCGGTAATGCACTATGTCCGGACCTTTGTTTTCCTATGGACCTGTGACCTGCTTTATGGACCTGTGATCTGTTACCTGTGAGCCTTATTTTCTGATGAAGAGAAATACTGATCTGATCTATATTGATGATATCCTTGGAGAAAGTTTATGTCTTACTAGCCTGTCTGGTGACACAGGGGCTAAGTGTGAGGTGAGAGGCTAATGAGACTGGGTGGAGGATTACCAGCACATTGAAGAGCACTGAATGTTTATATCTTGTGCATGCTTCACCATAATTTGCACCTGTGGACTGCTCTCCTCGATATCATCTTCATAATCCATATTTGATAGCGCTGCATTTTTTGTTATATATTTGTTATTGGAACTTTTGGTTTATTGATCCTTTAGTGCATAGCAGCTTTCTATTATTATTTTATACAGTTGTGCTGAATTTTTTATTTATTATTAGCCCAGTTGAGTGTGTCCCGGGACACACAAGGAAAATCATAGCATTTATTTTTACAGCAGCTAGAATCGCAGTAGCCAGGGTACTGGAAGTCACCTATGCTTACCTTTGACCTGGTGAAAACTGTTGTCATGGATCATGGTTAATAAATGCCTTTTGGTGATTTTACTTGACAAACAGGCCTTCTTTGACAAAGTTTGGGAACCTTGGATCAATTATCTGTTAGATGCCTTATGAGATACTATTGGCCAGCTATGTTTTTATTAGATAGGGTGCACTCTTTACTTTCCTCTACCATTTCTTGCCTTCTTTTTTTTTTCTTTTCTGCCTTTTTCTCTCCCCTTTGTTTTTCTTTTTTTTTTTTGCCTTGCCTCCTGAGTGAGGCTAAGCCATACAATATGAGACATTATGCCACAAGTGAAGTGTTGAAGGGGATGAGGCAAGACCCCAGTTGTTGTTCTGGCCTCCTGATATGCCCTCTTATCCCCACTAAATTCACAACATATGGAAATATACGTATATGATGGCTTTATGGTTATGTTATCCCAGTTTCCCTCTCTCTCTCTCTGCGTTGTGCTCAAAACAGCGACAGGGAAACTTGAATATGCTTAATTCTCTTTTTTCATCAAGCTAAGTTATGCACAAAGTATGCTCACTGGAATATACCTTCAATATCCCTTATATTTTGATGAATATCTATAGCATACTGTTATATTTTGTCTATGTGTAAAAGTGTTGGAAACCTACTGTATATTTTTCCTAAAGATTAAAAAAAAATCATTGGAAAGTAAAATAAAATGTCTCTGTTGTACAGTTATTAAAATGACAAAAGCATCAATCAAAAAAATGTATTATGCAAATCAAATAAAGTCCATAAACAACTGGTAAATCCAGTGGCAGATACTTCAAACAAGTGCATGAGACGTGTAAAAGTTGAAACCTCCACCAAGGTAGAAACCCATTGAGTATGCTCTCACCTCAATTTATTGACCCCCATAAGAAAGGTCAAATCATGCTCCCATATAATCTATTAGATTAGATTTTAAAAATAATGTTCTCTAACAGAGAACATTCAATCCACATTATTAATTACACTATCAAAACTTGTGTGTGCTATAATTTGTTTCTAGCATTGCTACTGTTTCATTTTGAGAGAGGCTGCCATTTTGCTAAAGCTCAGAACCCCTGAACAGCAGTAAATCTTTAGGCTGTCAGCAGATCTGCCTCTACATTTTTGGCACAGTGCCAAAAAAAGAGAGCAATTTAACAAGGAGAGAGCAGGGTAAGACAGCGTATTACTGGATTTTAAAAAGTATAGGCACTTATTTTGAATGTTTTACATAGCTATACCTGCACAAGGGGCCAGCCTGAAGTGATCTAGCAGGCCTTCATTTTCTGACTTTTTTACGGCTCTGTTTGTACCTGTACATCGCTTCGTGTAGCACACATACTAATTGGCTAGAGGGGGAGCTAATCAACGGGATGCTATGTAAACAAGGCAGACCACTGTTCTGTCCTATTTATGAAAACAGGTCTCTGTGTTCATCCAGTGAGTAAATCCCCCACACAGTTAGAAAGCGCCTCCTAGGCACACATTTAACCCTTTGATAACCCCCTGGTGTTAACCCCTTCCCTGCCAGTGTCATTAGTACAGTAACAGTGCATATTTTTAGCACTGCTTACTGTAGTAATGTCACTTGTCCCCTCAAAAGTGTCATCACTAGTAAAAAAATAAATAAATAAGTAAATATGACATAAATCTATCCCCTAGTTTGTATACGCAATAACTTTTGCGCAAACCAATCAATATACACTTATTTGGATTTTTTTTTACCAAAAATATGTGCCAGAATACATATTGGCCTAAATTGATAAAAACATTTGATTTTTATTTTATTTTTTATTGGGAATGTTTTATAGAAGAAAGTAAAAATTATTGTTTTTTTTTTTCAGAATTGTTGCTCTTTTTTTGTTTATATCACAAAAAAAAAAAAAAAAGCAGAGGTGATCAAATACTACCAAAAGAAAGCTCTATTTGTGGGAAAAAAGAACATCATATTTATTTGGGTACAGCATCGCACGACCGCGCAATTATCAGTTAAGGTAACTCAATGCCGTATCGCAAAAAATGGACTGGTCATTAAGGGGTTAAAATCTTCCGGTCCTTAACCACTTAAGCCCCGGAAGATTTTACCCCCTTCCTGACCAGGGGGTATTTTGCGATTCGGCACTGCGTGACTTTAACGGACAATCGCGCGGTCGTGCGACGCTGTACCTAAACGAATTTGGCGTCCTTTTTTTCCCACAAACAGAGCTTTCTTTTGGTGGTATTTGATCACCTGTGCGATTTTTTGATCATGCGCTATAAACAAAAAAAGAGCGTACATTTTGCAAAAATAACAATATTTTTCACTTTTTTTTATATGAAATTCCCCCCCAAAAAAATGTAAAAATCAAAATTTTTTAACATTTTCGGCCAATTTGTTTTATGCTACCTATGTTTGGTAAAAAAAATCGCAAAAAGCGTATTTTGATTGGTTTGCGTAAAAGTTATCGCGTTTACTAACAAAGGGAAAGATTTTTGTAATTTTTGTTGTTTTTTTTTTTAACACGTAATGGCGGCGATCTGCGATTTTTTTTGCGGTACTGCGACATTGCGGCGGACAGATCGGACCCTTGAATGACATTTTTGACACTTTTGGGGTTACCAGTGACATTACTGCAGTAATCAGTGCTATACATATGCACTGTTACTGTAAAAATACACTGGTAGTGAAGGGGTTAACTTTATTTGAGAGGGAGGGGCTGTGTGTGTCCCTAGGGGCGTGCTTTCTACTGTGATTGGCTGTGGCTTGAGCTGTAAGGACACTGATCAACGGATCTACATAGTAGATCCATGTGATCAGTGTTTTTACACCGAGGAGAATGACAGGCAGCTTGTTTACACAAGCTGTCTGACTTTCTCCCTCTCCCCCGCCGATCGCAGAGTGGCCGGCGGACATCGGGTCCGCCGGTCACACGCGCGGGGGGGTCCGTGGCCACGCGGGAGCGGGAGCCCGCCTCCGGGGGCGCGCGCTCGCTCCCTAGACCCTCACAAGCAAGCGACGTAGCCCTACGTCAGTTTGCCTGTGAGGGGCTGACCACCGACGTAGATAGTCGTGCGGCGGTCGGCAAGTGGTTAAGTAGTTAAAGAGGTTGTAAAGGCAGAAGGTTTTTATTTATCTTAATGCGTTCAATGCATTAAGATAAAAAGCCTTCTGTGTGCAGCAGCCCCCCCCCCAATACTTACCTGAGGTCCCTCTCTGTCCAGCATTGTCTCAGCCGTCCGAGATTCTCCCTCCTGATTGGCTGATGCACAGCAGCAGCGCCATTGGCTGCTGCTGCTGTCGATCAAAGTCAATCAGGGGAGAGAGGGGGGCAGGGCTGAGGGTGGACTTCGTGTCTGAATGGACACAGGGAGCTGTGACTTGGCTCGGGTGCCCCCATAGCAAGCTGCTTGCTGTGGGGGCACTCAACAGGAGGGAGGGGGCCAGGATCACAGAAAAGGGACCAGAGAGGAGGAGGATTTAGGCTGTTCTGTGCAAAACCAACTGCACAGAGGAGGTAAATATAACAAGTTTGTTATTTTTATAGGAAAAATTCAGTAGGAAAATTCCCAATTAGGTCTTGTTATCGCCTCTGGAACTCTAATGGTCATCAGTCAACTCAGGTGGTGGATGGATGGATCAGTGTAATTCACATGCTCATAAAAAAAAAAAAAATGGCATAGTGCTCACTACTATTTTTATTAATACAACCCAAAAAAAAAATTCCATTAACATGCTACATGAAGAGCAAAGTGCAAATATCACTTTAAAATCCAATATTCAGTGTTGCTGGGGTAGATGACTGCATACAATATGTCAACCCAGTTCCAGCAGCTGATAGCTCTCTCTCAGCAAGCTCTTTGTAACTATACCCAGGCAACACCCTATGGGTTTCGTCATAATGACATCATCGGGCACCAGCAATAAGTGGAAGTGCCTGAACAAAGTCCTTTATGGCAGGATAATCTGGTATTATTTGTTTGAAAGTTACTTTTACATGTCAAAGCTTATATGACACTTTTTAGGGTATACCTATTTGACACCTATACTTGACACTTTAGTAATTGGGTTTACGCATACATTAAATCCCAATCATTCCATATAATCTGTATCATACCTCTTTATGAAAATGAATAGGTGTAAAGGGTGTTCACAAGTTGAAGGTGAGTTAGTAAATAGGAGATGGCTGTTTTCCAGCTTTGTATTTACTAAGAGTTAATTAGATGCAAAATCTGGCAAAGCAGAAAAAAGCAGCACCAACTAGTGTAACAAATGACTAGAATTACAAGGAAGATATATATAATTTATTTGGTGGAGTTTTGCAATTGATGTGTCCCAGCCCTCTTCAAACATTTCATTATAGTCATAATAATAATGGATGACAGAGCTGTCACTATTTATAAGTAGCAACTCTAAAACACAAGGCATGGTTTATTCTGCATGAAGATCATTATTTGTAAGGAGCTTCTTTTTAATAACAGACTGCCACAGACTTCAGCTCATCAAAAAAAAAAAAACACAGAGCACCAAAGTCCTGCTGAAGCAGCACCCCACAGTAGGCAAATATCACAGTAATGAGTAAAATGTGTGTTACGTTTTAGAGCTTAACATTATTAGAGTCTGTTGAGTACACTCTAGCTATTTTGCACCCCAAAGTGGGTACCACTATGTAGGCCACTCATTCCCAAGACACTGCTGTTAGAGGACACATTTCTTCTCCCCAACTTTTTTGTGACTGGACCTGTTTGGGTCGTGGAAAAATTATTTTGCCTGAAACCCATATCATTCTTGTTTAGGATTGTCCTTAAAGCGTAACTCTGCTTTTGTTGAGAAAAAAACATTCCCCTCTGGGTGATCTCTGTACATTTCAGGGATTTTAACAAACTTTGTTTCAGATTCCTACCTTTTCTTATTCTGACGAAATACCTCTTTGTGTTTCTGTGCTGAGTGGTTCAAATGGGAGTGGTTTCATAATTATCAATCAGCTGTGGCAGCTGCAAGGCTATAATGAGAAAAGCTTCTGGGCCTGCATCCCTTTAGACGTGTTCCTATTGGGAGTATCTCAACAAAAATGACATTTTTGTTGCAGGGGATGCCAAAAAATCTGACTTGTATCTTAGGCAGATTTCTGGGAAAATTGGTGAGCCAATCACACAAGCAGGAAATTATGTTTCTGGGGTGTGGTTAGTATACATCCTGTGTACAGAACACCTCCTGGTAGCCATATTGTGTTGCATTTTCGGTAAATTACAACAGCTACAGATTGAAAAGGAAATGTCATTTTTAATAACATTCAATTACAATATATATTTTTTTACACAATAAAAGTTTATTGCAAAACAAAGTGCAGTAACAAAAACAGTCAAATTTTTTTTTAAATGAGTTAAAGAAAAAGTTTACAAATATTTATATCAAATATCAGATGTCAAATCCAGTCTTGTAATTACATATAATTACATATAAAAAAAGGGGAAGAATATATGCTTAGATACAAGGTACAATTGTAAGTAACATAAACTTAAATGGGAAATACGTCAATAAACATGGCTTCGAGGTTAGGAGACTGGAGCATAATGAGTATGAGTGAAATTGAAGATATTAGGGGTATAGAAATATAGGTGATAGTAAAAGAAAGAAAGAGAGGAAAACATTTAGAAGAAGCAAGATAGGGATGGGGCTGGGAAAAACAATTACAATATGGCTTGTGTCACAATCAGAGTTGTATAAAGTACCCGAAACCCATACTTGAGTAAAAGTACAAGTGCTCGATCAAAAAGTGACTTGAGTAGAAGTGGAAGTGCTCTATCAAAAAGTGACTTGAGTAGAAGTACTAAAGTATTCAACATTTTTTGTACTTAACTATTGCAAGTAGTTTTTGTAAAAATGTTGCTACTCAAGTACTGAAAGTAAAAGTACCAGTAGTTTTGAAAAAAAAAATTGCTACTCAAGTACTGAAAGTAAAAGTACAAGTACTGTGTTATGTAGTTATTAAAGAAAGAAGCCAAAAGTTTGAACATCATATTGTTTTTTATTATTTCAAATGCAGCTTTTATTTATACATACAGTAGCATTTATTTTCGTATGCGCTGATAATACACATGTTTTGAACTTCATGAAACCTGCCATCTACTGTTCTGGCAGTGGTAATTTTTATAATAGTAACGAGTAACTATGCAGCACAAAAAAACAAATATCAGAGTAGAAGTATTGAAATCATCGAAAAAATGTAGTGAAGTAAAAGTGAAAGTAGGAGAAAAAAATTCTACTCCAGGAAAGTACAGATACCGCCTTTCGGTACTTAAGTACAGTAGTGAAGTAGTTCTACTTAGTTACTATACATCTCTGGGACTCGCAATTGTATACACTATATTGTTTTTTCTTAATTTGCTATTATTTTTCCCCACGAAAGTGGAGTTACCCTTTAAAGTGGACCATCACTCTCCCAATCAACATTGATTATTTTTAATCCTCATGCTATTAGCATTAGTAAATTGATAGGAAATTGAAGGTGAAAATTACATAGTTACAGCGCTGCATTCATTTGTGTCTTTCATAGTATCTACCTAGTGTTCAGCTTTAAAAGCATAGTTGACTTTTTTAAAATAAAAAAATTAATGCACCAACATTGATATAATGGCAAATGTGCATGTATTAATGTCAAATGAACTAAAGTGATACTAAAGGCTTCATAAAAAAAAAAAAAAAAAGTGTTATATCTACCTGCTCTGTTCAAAGAAATTTTACAGAGCAGTCTCTTACATCTTCTTCTTCTGGGGTCCCTTGCTGGCACTCGCAGGTCCTCCTATTCTGATTGTGCCCCTATAGGAAGCTGTGTGCTATGGGGACACTTTTTCCCCCTTCCTGCCCAGGCCAATTTTCAACTTTCAGCGCTGTTACACTTTGAATGACAATTGCGCGGTCATGCAACACTGTACCCATATTACATTTTTATATTTTTTTTCACACAAATAGAGCTTTGTTTTGGTGCTATTTAATTTTCTATTTTTTTTTTTTTAATTTTTGCTAAATAAACAGAAAGAAACAGAAAAATTTGAAAAAAAAACATGTTTTTCTTTGTTTCTGTTATAACAGTTTGCAAATAAATAATGTTTCTTCATAAGTTTAGGCCAAAATGTATACTGCTACATTTCTTTGGTGAAAATAGCCCAAATAAGTGTATATTATTTGACCTGTAGGAATGTTGCAGAGTCCAGAATCTACGGTATACATATCTGAAAATCAATCAATCCTGATGTACTGACGGCCTATGTCATTTTTGAGGCATGAAAATGCCAGCACCGTATAAATATCTCCCAAAATGCCCCTTTTTTGATAGTAGACAGTCCAAGGTATTTAGTAAGAGGTATGGCGAGCAGCTTGAAGTTGTCATTTGCTGTCACAATTTTCTGTAAAATAAAGAAATGTAAAAATATATTTTTTTTCACAATTTAAAAAAAAAAAAAAAAATGTGAATACTGTCACCAGTGAAGTACAGCGTCATCATATAGCTGGTGTGACATTGATCAGGGACACTGACTGGTATTTTTTTTTTTATACATACAGTGGCCATAGCAATTACCATAGTAACATTGTACTACTCTGGGGAGGTGATCTGGATTTTTTATTTTTTTTACACTCTATGATTGCTTATAACTGTGAATTTTACGGTTATTAGCAACAATTTTTTTTTTTTAATGAAAACCATTCATTCTGTGTTTACTATTGTTACTAGCTGGCTACAGCTAATCACATGATACAGATGCGCTGTGATTGGCCCTGTCTGTACCATGTGATCACTGTAACGAATCACAGAGCTCATCACAATAGTACACATGAACAAAGCCATTCATTTTGTACAATTTTCATCTGATCTGCTGTGATTGGCCTCAGCAATCACATGGTACTGGCAGCAGGCTGGTACAGTGACCTGTCATCATCTGTGTCCGGTGGACACAGCGGGTTACAGATCGCACCAGAGTGTGGCCCGTGGGGCGCGCCCAAGGCATGATCCTGGAAGGACGTTATATGAGGTCATATTACAAAAGGCTGGGCATGAAGGGGTTAGGGGGGCATAGAGGCACTGCTATTAAAAATATTTTTTACCTTAATGTAGGGAATGCATCAAGATATAAAAACCTTTTGACTTTAGAACCACTTTAATTGTATACCATACTTAAATTGGTCCAGCTTAGTACAATATGAATATGTATATCTCATACCTGATGGGGAAGCTGGAAATAGCTGGAGTAGTTTGCGCTACTACGGAGATAGTTGTGAACGTATGGTCCTACTTGGGTTCTGTGTAAGCAAAATCCCCTCTGTACACACAAGGGCTACTCACTAGACACCACCGTCATTTAAAGAACGCCTTGTGTTTTTATAGAAGAATACAATCGGACAAGGTGAAGATCATGACATTACCGCCCTCCTCTCCACCTTCTTCATTTGCTATTTTAAGCGTATCCAAACCCTTATCTTTTTTTAATATGTTTGATATCAATGTCTCACTGTATTTAGTTTTCTAAAGCATTTGGTTTCTTTTGTGAATCCATTGCAAAGTTTCTTATCTGGAGATCCTTCCAATAACAACGCTTCCTGTTGACTAAAGGCTGATATACAATTCAAGTTGTCCCCAACAAACTTCAACTGAAACATCGAAGGAGCCGGGTGGAAAATTGTTGGCCAAAGAGTGACAGCATCCAGTTAGATGAAGTTTTTAAAGTGGAACTAAAGGGGTTAAATTTACCTTTCCAATGGTCCCTCACCAGTGTTGGCGTCTTCTCTGTACACGTTTTCAGCCATTTTCATTGGGATGATGTCACTCCTGCACATACACAGAAGGCCACCCTTCCGGGACTTGGAGATCAGCACGACACTATAAACTGAGTTGTGCATGCGCAACTCCGTTTACAGCACCGGAGAATACAGAGAGCAAGCAGGTAGGAGCTTTTTATTGCTAAAGAGACTTTGCATGTCTCTTCTGCAATAAAAGCCTGCCTGCTTGCCATTTGTCCCAGTGGAACTTTAGTTCTTTGTTATAACTTTTGCGCAAACCAATCAAAATACGCTTATTGTGATTTTTTGTTTTTACCAAAAATATGTAGCAGAATACAAATTGGCCTAAAAGGATGAAAAATTTAGATTTTTTATATTTTTTTGTGTTATGTTATATAGCAGAATGTGAAAAATATTGTTTTGTTTTTTTCAGAATTGTCGCTCTTTTTTTGTTTATAGCGCAAAATATAAAAACCGCAGAGGTGATCAAATACCACCAAAAGAAAGCTCTATTTGTGGGGAAAAAAAGAACATCAATTGTATTTTGGTACAGCGTCGCACGACTGCGCAATTGTTACTAGTTAAAGTAACGCAGTGCAGAATCACAAAAAATGGCCTGGTCATTAAGGGGGGTAAAACCTTCCAGGGCTGAAGTGGTTAATGCAGTGCTGTATAGCAATAAATAGACTGGTCATGAAGGGGGGGGGGAAATCTTCTGGAGCTGAAGTGGTTAAAGTGAACCTTCACTCTCCTTTGTACTTTCTTTAATTGTGCTTCTTCCCCTACTATCACATAATTGCGGGGTACTTTTTTTTTTTTCACTTTTTCTGGAGACCTGGCCAGAGCTTCTTTCTCACTTAAGGCCCGTACACGATACGAAAATCAGAAGGGAAATTTCGTCCGGCGAACGATCTACCAATTTTCGAATCGTTAGTATAGTGCTTTCGACAGCCGATTACGGATTTTCGGACAACAAAAACTGGATGTGCAGGCTATAACATTTTTATTGTACGTCAACACAACGTCCGATTTTCGCTTACTTAGTACAGTTTTCATCCGAAAAAAATCTTAAGAGCAAGATTAGGCATGCTCAGAAATGAAAGAACATACAAATCAATTCAACACATGACATCACTTCTGAAGTTGAATTCTGTCGTACGGGAAATTTCGTATGAAAATAACCTCTTCACTTTCGACATGAGACTAGCATGCAACAAAAAACGGACGACAGATCGTTCGATAATCTGATCGTCTGTACAGGGCTTTAGGCTAGAATGTTAGGACCATGAAAGAAAAAAATAGAAAAGTGGCCCCATTGAATTGTCACCTCTATTACTCATTGTTTTTTTAGTAAATTCTATTCCTAAAACTCCACTCAAAAGTAGAACTTCCACCCTTCTGCTTCCTTCCCCCCATCCGGTGCCACAGCTGGCACCTTTCAGGGGGGAGGGGGGAACGGGTACCTGTTTTTGACTGGTACCCTTCCCCACTTCTCAGAGACAGCGCCGCAGCGCCGTCCCTCAGGAATTCCGTCCCCCTTTTTCTTCCTCCGCTGCCAAGCTAATTAGAATGTGCAGCGCGCTTCACGCATGCGCCGTAGGGAACGGGCTGTGAAGCCGGAAGGCTTCATTGCCGGTCTCCTTTAGAACAAATGGCCGCGGCAGAACTCGGAAGCCGATCCGAAAATCGTCTGGAGTGCTGACATCGCTGGCTCTGTGGACAGGTAAGTGTCTATATATTTAGGCCTCATGCACACTGAACGTTTTTTCAGATGCTGTTTTAGGCGTCAGACATTTTTTTCTGCATCCAATAAACTCCAAAGTATGTTATCCTGTGTTTCCATGCACACCTAGGCTGCTATCAACAATTTTTGGCAGGGGCAGCTTCTGGCTGTAAAAAAAACGATAACTAGAGGTTTTTGAGTGGCATTTTTCATCTGTAAAAACGCTCTAACGTCGATAAACGCTGATAAACCCTGATAAATGCCAAAAAACTTTGCTAACTGGCGTTTTTTTTAATGTTTTTTATTCCATTGTTTTTTTTTTAAGCCTGGGTTCTGTTTCGAGATGTCATTTATGAAAAATGGATTTTTGTAAGAACTTACCGTAAAATCCTTTTCTCTTAAGCTCATTGACAGACGTAGTCTTCTTGATTCTCAAGAGCTGGGTTATGTTGTCTCCGCAGGAGTAGGACTAGGCAGAATGACAAAACGTTCTGGCTCCACCCTAGGGGGCAGTCCCTGAGGGTATATCCTCCCTCTCTCTGCTACAGGGAATCAGTTCTGTTTAAAGCAGTACAGAGAAATTAACCCAACCCAACTCAATGATAGAGGGGCGGGTACTACGTCTGTCAATGAGCTTAAGAGAAAAGGATTTTACGGTAAGTTCTTACAAAAATCCATTTTTCTCTATCGCTCATTGACAGACGTAGTCTTCTTGATTCTCAAGAGCTGGGACATCCAGAAGCAGTGCCACAAATGAGGGGTGGGATTGACAAAATCAAATCCAATCTAGTAGGCCCAACCGGTGCCAAACTAGAAGTTTTAAAGGCTCATTATAAACAAAGAATGAGACTAAAGAAAAATTTTCCAACGGAAAAAACCCTCGAGGTAGACCACTGGTCTCCTCAAATTGCGGCCTGCAAAACCTTGCGGCCAAATGAGGCATCAGACGATGCCATTACATCAACTTTATAATGTTTAGAGAAGGTATGCACCGACGACCAGGTAGCCGCCTTGCACACCTGGACCACTGACGCCTGATGGCGAAAGGCCCATGACGCACTAAGTGCCCGAGTGGAGTGCGCCTTAACAGGGAACGGGGGCTCCCGACCCTTAATAGAATAAGCCTGCACTACCGTCTGTCTGATCCATCTGGAAATGGTCGCGGCAGATGCAGGCAACCCCTTTTTGGGTCCATCTGGGATCACAAAAAGTGAATCCATCTTGCGAAACGAGTCTGTCGTTTTCAAGTATACCCTGATCGCCCGGACCACATCCAAGGAGTGCAAAGCAAATTCCCGAGGATGACTGGGCTTAGGACACAGGGAAGGTAATACAATTTCTTCATTCAGATGAAATTCTGAAACTACTTTTGGTAGGAAGGATGGATTCGGACGAAGAACCACCTTATCTCTATGAACCACCAGATATGGTGAACGACAAGATAATGCGGCCAGTTCTGACACCCTGCGTGCAGAAGTAATAGCCACCAAGAAGGCCACCTTCTGGGACAACGTGGGTAGAGGAATCTCCCTAATATCTTCAAAGGGAGGTTTCTGAAGAACCGACAACACTAAATTAAGATCCCAGGGGGGTAACGGCGCGTGCACTGGCGGAGCCAGATGTCGCACCCCCTGGATGAAATTCCGCACCAAGGAATGAGTAGCCAAAGGCTTCTGAAAGAAGATGGCTAATGCTGAGACCTGACCCTTGATAGTACTCAAGGCCAGTTTCTGCTCAACCCCTTGTTGCAGAAAAGCTAATATTCGACTAATCGAATAAGACCGAGGACGGAACCCCAAAGGTTCACACCATGCAATGTAGGACTTCCATGTGCGATGATAAATCTTTCTGGAAGTCGCTTTCCTTGCTTCAACTAGAGTAGGAATAACTGAAGCTGACAATCCCTTGTCCTTCAGCACCTGGGTCTCAATAGCCAGGCCGTTAAAGCCAGCGATCGTAAAGCAGGATGGAAGATCGGTCCCTGAGACAGTAGATCCTCTCTGAGAGGAAGTCTCCACGGGACGTCCGCCACCAGTCTGACCATGTCGGCGTACCAAGCTCGACGAGGCCAGTCCGGAGCTACCAGGATTACTGGGATTCCTTCCTCCTCTACCCTGCGAAGAAGTCTTGGCAGTAACGCGAGAGGAGGGAAGGCATATATTAGCTGGTATTGCCCCCACGGGGCGATCAGTGCGTCTGCGGTTTCTGCTAGAGGATCGCGGGAGCGAGCCACGAATCTCTGAACTTTCCTGTTGAATCGTGATGCCAACAGATCCACATCCGGGGTGCCCCACCGAAGGCACAACTGGTGGAAAACGTCTGGATGGAGGGACCATTCCCCCTGATCCAGGGTCTGACGGCTGAGATAATCTGCCTGCCAATTCTCCACCCCCGGAATGAACACCGCAGAGATTGCTGGAACAAATCGTTCCGCCCAGCGAAGAATGCAAGCCACTTCTTTGGCCGCTCGGACACTCTTGGTGCCCCCCTGGTGATTGACATAAGCCACGGCCGTGGCATTGTCCGACTGGATCCGAACCGGGCTGCCCTGGAGCTGCTCGGTCCAGTGAATCAGACAAAGTCTGATCGCTCTCAGTTCCAATACATTTATCGGTAATCTGGATTCTTCCGGGGACCAAAGTCCCTGGGCAGATAATTGACCGAGAATTCCTCCCCATCCGGATAGACTGGCATCCGTGGTCACTATCGTCCAATATATTGGCAGAAATGACTTTCCCTGGCTGAGCGTTGGAGACCGAAGCCACCAAACCAGAGACTCTCTGGTCTGTTTGCTCAATCGTATCTGATTGTCCAGGGATTCCGGATTCCGATTCCATCTGAGGAGAATCTCTTGCTGAAGAATTCGGGTATGGGACTGGGCAAATGGGACTGCTTCGAATGAAGCCACCATCAACCCCAGAACCCTCATGCAAGTCCGAAGGGAAGACCAGCCTTTGGACAGTAACAACTGGACTGCTGATTGAATCTTTCGAAGTTTCCCTACCGGAAGAAACACTCTTGTCCTGACTGTGTCTAGAATTAGACCCAGATATTCGAGCCTCTGGGTGGGAACCAGAAAAGACTTTTGCTGGTTCACCAGCCACCCGAATTCCTGTAAAGAAATCATAGTAATTTCTATGTTTTGTAGCAAGGTCTGAGGAGACTCTGCATGAAGCAGAAGATCGTCTAGGTAACCTAGAATCGATATACCTCTTTGGCGCAGAAGTGCCAACATTGGGGCCAACACTTTTGTGAAGACCCGCGGAGCCGTGGCGAGACCGAAAGGTAACGCCACAAACTGATAGTGGTTCTCCTCTACGGAAAAGCGTAGAAAACGCTGATGTCCTGCGAAAATGGGAATGTGAAGATAGGCGTCCTTGATGTCTATGGACGCTAGGACATCCCCTGGATGCAGGAAGGCTGCTACCGTGCGAATGGACTCCATTCTGAATCTTCTGAAAAGGGGATATTAGCCAATGCTTTTTTGGAACCTTGGTCGGCTATCCAACCTTTTAGCCACAGTGTACGCCTGAGAACCACTGCTGAGACTGATGCTCGCGCCATTAATGGAGTGGCGTCTAACGCCGCATCACATACAAACTGTAACCCCTGTATCATTTGTTCCAACAAATCTGATACCGCCTGAGGGACTTCTTCTAAGTCCCGGCGTAACCACTTGGTCCATTCAGTTACAGCCTGCGAAACCAGACCAATAGCAATTATTGGCCTGAAAGCTGATCCAATCAAGGAAAACATGGTGCGAGACATAGCTTCTATCTTGCGATCCACTGGATCTTTAAAAGACGGAGCGTCTTCTAAAGGAATAACCGTGGCTTTATTCAATCTAGCAATTGGTGAATCCACCACAGGTGGTTCTGTCCATTTCTTAATAAGGGTTTCCTCAAACGGATAACGCCTGTCAATGCGTTTGGAAATATTAAAAGTGCGTTTTGGCAGACGCCATTCTTCATCGATTGGATTGCCAAAACATTTGGGCAATGGAAAAACCTTTGCCACTTTGATGCGCTTTTTAGTCCCAAAAGGGATCTCAGTTTCAGCTATTTCTGATGGAATACCCTGTAACCTTAAAGTCTCTTGAACCGATACAATGAGTGCGTTTACCAACGCTTCCTTCTCTGGCTATGGCAGATGCCGAAACATCCTCCTCACTGTCTGAAGAGACAGGACCCGAGACACCAATACCAGATGAAGTACCTGCAACTGCAGAAATAGGCTCAGAGTCTGAATCCGAGGTTTCAGATAATAAGGGGTTAGGCGGGGGTCGCTTTCTTGCGCCCTGTCCCTGACAAGCCACTTCCACCCGGGACACAAAAGTTTCCATAATGGCTGACAAAGATTCAATTGTCAATGGGGTGCTGGAGGATCCCGCAGACCCCTCGAGGGGATCCGGAGGAGATACATGAGTGGCAGGGTCCATGTTAATACAGGACACTTTTGCCAGCAATAAACAAAAAAACTTTTTTTTTTTGTGTGTCTCCCCCTAGCGCAATAGCGCCCCTCAGAGTACCTGCTTCTCGATCCCAGAGAGAGAGAGAGGGACCCCCAAGGCTCACCAACCGATGCAGTGCAGTTTCCAACAAACTGCAGCCAGCGTCTGTCTTACACAGACTGGAAGGAGCTGTTTGCTTTTTCCCGGGCAGAAGGCGTGGCTCCGCCCCCTGTGTACGCCTTCCGGCGTTCCCAGCCCTCCACGAGGAAGCTGGGCTCACAAAACATGGCCGCCCCCATAGAAGAGACATAAGACTCCAAAAACATGGCGGCCGGCGTGACCTGAGGACATACATGCATACGGTCTACGGCAAAATGGCGGCGGACCGCCGATATCGTCTTCCCAGCACATCCACCTGCACTCTGCTGAGAGGTGACATATGGATCTACAGAGATACACTGCACATAAGGTAGGATTATACCTCCTATGTTTGCTGTAATGTTACAGTCTGCTGGGTAGAGTGTTAGCTCTTGAACCAAGTCCACTTCCCACAAACACATGCTGTATTACAAGGGGGACTTGTAAGTGTCAGATATATACTGACCATATATGGAGGGGCCCATAATATATACTGCCTCATAAATGAGGAAAAAAGGGAACGTTTTACTCACCATACCGAACCGACAGGCACCCTCTCTTCATAATACCCTCTCCACCGAGGTGGGGGTTTGTGGACGCCTCGACTCTCTGGTCCTGGCGTCCAAGCGAGCTTTTAACTCGCAAAGTCAGTCCCTTTACTGGGACTCCGTCGCGGCCGACTCAGCGCACTGGTCTGCACGCGCTTTTAGGCAGAAACCGGGGTGACCACTGGATCTCACATCCAGCCCGTCGCCCGGCCCCGCATACTTACTTGAATATGTCGCGGCCGACCAAGCGCAATGCCTGGTCTGCACGCGCTCGTAGGCCGGCTGGGGTGACCACAAGTGTCGCCCAGTCCGGCATTTTTGCTTGAAGATCTCACAGGAAAAAACACTGGAGAAAACTACCTAAAAAATGTCTTTTTCTTAAAGAAAAAAAGTCTTGCCAGGACCAAAAGATCCCAGCAAGGAACTTAGGTCCTTACTCCTGACTAGACAGAAAAAAACTGATTCCCTGTAGCAGAGAGAGGGAGGATATACCCTCAGGGACTGCCCCCTAGGGTGGAGCCAGAACGTTTTGTCATTCTGCCTAGTCCTACTCCTGCGGAGACAACATAACCCAGCTCTTGAGAATCAAGAAGACTACGTCTGTCAATGAGCGATAGAGAAACATAGCCTGGGTTCACACTGGTGCATGCAGAACACTGCATGTGATTTGCACCAAAAATGCACCGCAGTCCATGAGACTCGCCTGACCACAGATCGGAGTAAGGGGGCGATTCCGCCCCTTACCATGTGATCAGTTGTTAGCCAATGACAGCTGATCATGTAAAGTAAACAGCGTCTGGGGATCAGCTCTTTTTTTCTCCAAACACTGTCAGTCTGAGGAGGGAAAAAAAAAAGATCACCGGCTGCTGTCAGAGGGACATCGGTCCCGAAGAGGAAAGGAATTTGTGCCTCCAGTGCCCACCAGTGTCACCACCAGTGCCATCTGCCACTGCCCATCAGCGTCACCTACCAGTGACACCTATCAGTGCTCACCAGTGCCACCTATCAGTGCCCCATCATAATTGTCACCTACCAGTGCCTATCATTGCCCATCAGTGCCACCTATTAGTGCCCATCAGAGCCCATGAGTGCCACCTATTAGTGCCCTTCAGTGCCACCTACCAGTGCCCTTCAGCAGTGCCCATCGGTGCAATGCATAGGTGCCACCCACCAGTGCTTCCTTTTCATTGCCCATCAGTGTTGCCTATCAGTGCCCAAGAGTGCAACCTATCAGTGCCCATCAGTGCAGCCTACCAGTGCCTATCAGGGCCCATCAGTGCCTCCTCATCAGCATACTTCAATGAAGGGGGAAAATTACCTGTTTGCAAAATTTTATAAAAAACGATAAAAACTGTTTTTTTTTTAAATTTTAGGCCTTTTTTTGTTTTTTTCAGCAAACAATAAAAACCCCAGTAGTGATTAAATACCACCATAAGAAAGCTCTATTCGTTTGAAAAAAATGATAAAAATGTTATTTGGGTACAGTTTTGCATGACCGCGCAATTGTCATTCAAAGTGCGACAGCGCTGAAAGCTGAAAATTCGGCCTGGGCAGGAGTGGGCTTTAAGTGCCCTGTAGGCAAGTGGTTAATAGAGAGCTATGGTGACTGTGGTGTACAGGTTTCTCTGAGGTGGCTTTGCTGGTTCTGGTTTGTGTTTCAGGAGACAGGCTCCTGCTGTTGCTAGGTAGATTTACCTCAGCTGCTGGGCAGACCTTCAGTCAGCTGAGCCCTGGATTGGTGACAAGCCTTTTGGCGGGAAACAGCTGGCCAATGAATGTAACTCTTCACTTGTACATCTTCTCCTGTCACTGGGCGGAGTCAGCATTTACCTCAGGACTCACCCTTGGATTCTCCTCAGCCTTCCTTTTAGATCTTTTGACCTCCTCCCCTATATACACTCCCCTTGTTATTTTTTCTCGCTGTGGTCTATCTTTATGGGGTAATGTCGCCCACTTTGTGGGTGGACAGGGGTTGGTAAACTGGTTTTGGTGGGTGTAAGGTTTCCTCAGTCCCACCATCCCCGTTAACATTTTGTATATCTGAGATATGCTATGTTTTATTTTTGTTAGTGGATTGCAAAGTTTTCAGATCCTTCTTGCAAAACTGATATCATTTTTTTCACACAAAATATAGCTTTCTTGCACTGGTATTTGATTACCTCTGTGGTTTTTATTTTTTGCGCTATAAACAAAAAAAGACAAACAATTTTAGAAAAAAAAAAAGATTCACGTATGTAAAAAATAAAATGTATTCATCAGTTTAGGCCAATGTGTATTCTGCTACATGTTTTTGGTACAAAAAATCTCAATAAGTGTATATTGATTGGTTTGCACAAAAAGTATATTGTCTACAAACTACGGGATATATTTACGGATTTCTTTACTTTTTAAATTGTTTTTACTAGTGATGGCGGCGATCAGCGATTTTTAGTGGGACTGCAATATTGCGGCGGACACATCTGGCACTAAGTAACACTTTTTGGGGACCAGTGACACCAATACAGTGATCAGTGCAAAAAAATGCATTGTCACTGTACAAATGACACTGTCAGGGAAAGGGTTTAACATCAGGAGCGATCAAAGGTTTAAGTGTGTCCCTAGGGGGTTACACTGATTGGGGGAAGACAGAGATCCGGGTTCCTGCTTAACAGGAACACAAGATCTCCATCTTGTCCCCTTGCAGAATGGTGATCTGCCTTGTTTACATAGGCAGATCGCCGTTCTGCCTCTCCCAGGGATGATTGCGGGTGGCCAACAGACATCGGGTCCGCCAGACCCACTGATTGACATCCCCGCTAGCCAATCACTGCACGATGGCCGCCATCTAGTGGCTATTGAACGAGACTACAAACAGGTACATCGTTTCATGCAATAGCGCCACACTGCTGCAGTAAATACACGGCCTAAACTTTCCCACAATCCTTGCCATGTGTGCACTTCATCAGGGGATTGGCTGCAAGAACCAGGAAGAGACAACCGGCTCCCATAATGCTGTGGCTGTGTGCCAGATTCGCTTTTGAGAGTAACCCAGTGCGTGAGGTAAGAGAAAGAGAAAAATTATATAAAATAACAGGGAAAACTGTGCGGGGGGACGGGGGGAGTAAAGTTCTAAGTTCTTTTTCATGGTTCATTCATTCATATACATGGCTGTAATGAAATTATTAAAACACTGTGCAGGTTTTTTGCTGGAAGAAGGGTGCGGCATAAGAAAAACTTGAAATGGGAAATTCAGGCCCTGTTCACACTGGCATTAGGAACAGGCATTTGGGACATGTGTTTGCTGCAATGGATAATAAGGACAGCAGACAGGGCTGTTTACATGAAAAAAAAAAAATCTTGCATTTGTGTCGCTTTGCATTGCTGTGCGGCAAAAATAAAGCTATATGTGGAGTCTGGGAGGAGTTGAAGCTTGTCAACTCCTTCCATTCAAGTGTACAGTAACATGCTGTAAATGCGCCTGTAGTGTTTACGGAAATTTTTTAGAAGTATTTATCAAATATAAGTGAGGTGGAGAAAACACTTCCCCCTTAAAAAAAAAAAAATCACTCGGAGGGCAACTGGGGGTATGTTTTTTAATGCACCTTAAATGCATACTAAATACGTCAAAAGTGCATTATAACACTATAGGAGTATAGGAACAGTAGTGTTGGTTTGTATTAGTGTCAGCGTAACAATTTTTTTCAATGGTAAACTTAGAATAAGGCTGGCCATACATTATACAATTTTATTATTCAATTTCCTTTAAATTTACCCTCAACTATGTAGTGCAAGGACCTGCCTGAGTGCATACAAAATTGAAGGTGTTTAGGTTTGCCCTTATATTATATGATTTTGGTAAATCTAAAGGAAAATTGAAAAAGAAAATTGTATAATGTATGGCCAGCCTTAGTGTTAGTATTTACATGTTTGATATCCTTCTTACATTCCTTTCTATGAAATGTACAGTATGTGCGTATGGATGTACATGCGTTTATACAGTATGTGTAAATTACTGCCCTCAGATGCAGTTTATCCTATTTTGACTTTACAGATTGCAGCGTAAGTTTACTGATCCTTTCGCAGTGTGTGCATGTGCCCATAAAAAACAATAGAACGCTGTTCGGATCTGTTAAAAAAAAAAAAAATGTCAGTACTGATAAAAACCCTGCTTTGTTTTGCACCCGTGTGCATGAGCCCCCTAAGGGACTACGTTTTACACAGGCTTTAGCTTGGATAAGAGCAGTGCGAACAGCAATCTTTTACAAAGCATTTGCAGAGCTTTCAGCAAGCGTTGTTGAAGCTTTTATAGTACCATTCATATGTTGAAACACAGAACCTAATGTGGGTGCTGATTGCCACTGTACACAAGCTGCTAGCAGTCTTCAGAACTTCTTGAAGGTTGTTAAAAGCCTGAAGAAGGGTGCTAGCAGTTTGCTTAAAGTGGAGTTCCGGCCACAAAAAAATATTTTCTGATCTGTCCCGGTTCGCACTTACCTGCAAGAAGAAATACTCACTTTTAAAATTTCTTCTCCAGCATTGCCATCTCTGATGTGGGAAGCTGAAGCCAGCGCGATCCTCTTCTGCATCCTCTTCTCCCAGAATGCGCCTGCACCGGCCCCTCTCGTCACTTCTGGTGCGGCGCCGCATTCCCCCAGAAGTTGTTTAGCAGGGAATGCGGCGTCGCACCGGAAGTGACGAGCGGGGCCGGTGGAATCATTGCAAGGAATCATTGCAAACCGGAAGTGATGGCGCGGGCAGCGGCCGCCGAGGGAGGAAGTGGAAGAAAGGTGAGTATATTTTTCTACAAAAACAAGGTAAGTAAAAAAAAAAAAAAAAATCGTAACTATCCATTTCCTTTTCAGGTGAAGAAAAGCAAGCGGATGGCCACAAAATCGATTATGTCGATTTTGTGGCCGGAACTCCGCTTTAAAGTGGCAATCAACACTCCCATTAGGTTCTGTGTTTCAACAGTTACAAACTGGAGTTGAATGGGACTATAACCACTTACCCACTGGGCACTTATACCCCCTTCCTAACCAGACCAATTTTCAGCTTTCAGTGTTCTCACATTTTGAATGACAATTATTCAGTCATGCAACACTGTACCCATATGAAGTTTTTGTCCTTTTTTTAAAAACATCACTGTTTTTTTTTTTTTTGCGCCTTATATGAAAAAAAGACAGAATATTTTGTAAAAAAAAAAATGCATTTTTCTTTTTTTAGTTTTTACAATTTTGCAAATTTAGTCATTTTTCTTCAGAAATTTTGGCCAAAAGTTATACTGCAGTAAATATTATTTGGTCTGTGTGAAGGTTATAGAGTCTACACGTTATGGTGCCAGTCATTAAAAATTGATCACACCTGATATACTGCCGGCCTATCTCATTTCTTAGGACAATAAGGCCCCTTTCACACAGGGAGTCCATTCAGATCCGCCTGTTTTTTTTGGCGGATCTGAACGGACGCCCCATGCATCTCTATGGGGCATCGGATGTCAGCGGAGAATCCGATTCCATCCGTCAAAACCGGATGGATGGAAACCCTATTTTCTATCCGTCTGGCGGATCGGATGAGAATGGACAGACGGTCTGTCCGTTCCCATCCGATTCCCCCATAGAGATTCATGGGGATCTGACAGCTGTGTCTCCACACACAGCGCGGAGACACAGCTGTCATCTGCCTGCTCAGCGGGGGATCGGCGGATCGATCCCCCGCTGAGAAAAATGGAGTCCGCCTGACGGACTCCGTGTGTGAAAGGGGCCTAACAAGCCAGGAAAGTACAAATACCCCCCAAATAACCCCTTTTTGGAAAGTAGACATTCCAAGGTATTTAGTAAGGGGCATTTTGAAGTTTTAATGTTTTCCCACAATTCTTTGCTAAATGAAGATTTTTTATTTTTTCACAAAATTGTCATATTACCAAGTAATTTCTCACACACTGTATAGGCATACTTGCAATTACACCCAAAAATACATTCTGCTACTCCTCCTGAGTATGGCGATACCACATGTGTGAGACTTTTACCCAGCCTGGCCACATACAGAGGCCCAACATGCAGGGAGCACCTCCAGGCATTCTAGGAGCAAAAATTACACATATAATTTCCTGACAACCTATCACAGTTTTGAAGGCTCTGGAGCACCAGGACAAAACAAATGCCTGTAAAATGACCCCGTTTTGGAAAGCAAACACCCCAACACAACACATAATCTAGGAGGCATAATGAGTCTTTTGAACATGTCATTTTTTTCCTCAAGATTTTGGAAAATGTGGAAAGAAAATGAAAACCCATTTTTTTACACAAAGTTGTCCACTTATAAGATATTTCTAACACCAAGCATGTACATACCAAAAATGACACCCTAGAATACATTCTGCCACTCAGAACGTGTAAAGCGATACCACATGTGTGAGACTTTTACACAGCCTAGCCACATACAGAGGCCCAACATGCAGGGAGCATAGTCAGGTGCTTTAGGGACATAAAATGACAAATCTAATTTCCTGACTACCCATTACACTTTTGTGAGGCACTGTAGGGCACTTATAAGCACTGTAATGGCACTTATGTAACACGGATGAGCACTGATGTGGCATGGATGAGGCACGGATGAAAACTGATGTGGCATAGATGTGGCACAGATGAGCACTGATGTGGCAGGGATGAGCATTGATGTACCATGCATGTGGCACAGATGAGCACTGATGTGGCACAGATGAGCACTGATGTACCATGCATGTGGCACAGATGAGCACTGATGTGGCACAGATGAGCACTGATGTACCATGCATGTGGCACAGATGAGCACTGATGTGGCACAGATGAGCACTGATGTGGCACAGATGAGCCCTGATGTGGCATGGATGTGGCACAGATGAGCCCTGATGTGGCATGGATGTGGCACGGATGAGCACTGATGTGGCATAGATGAGCACTGATGTGGCACAGATGAGCACTGATGTACCATGCATGTGGCACAGATGAGCCCTGATGTGGCATGGATGTGGCACAGATGAGCACTGATGTACCATGCATGTGGCACAGATGAGCCCTGATGTGGCACAGATGAGCACTGATGTGGCACAGATGAGCCCTGATGTGGCACAGATGAGCACTGATGTGGCACAGATGAGCCCTGATGTGGCACAGATGAGCACTGATGTACCATGCATGTGGCACAGATGAGCACTGATGTGGCATGCATGTGGCACAGATGAGCACTGATGTGGCACGGACGCAGCCCTTTCTGGTCAATCCCTGCGTTTTACACCTGATCGCAGCCACACAGGTTCAAATGGAAGTTGCAACGTTTGACAAAAATACATGGAGGTGAAAGGTGTCTGGTCACTTTTCTGCACCACACAATTGCATGTGTTCACATTTTGCATATTGTCCTTAAAATGGGTCCACTTGGCGGTGAACGACACCCTGAGCACCATGCAAGGTCTATGGGCAGCTCTGTGTGTCTGCTAATCCCCCGGACTGGGAAGACAGACAACAGGGAGGCAATGCTGAGAACAAAACCCTGGAAAGCCATGGTGGACTACAAAGCACGGCTTAGCACTACACCTCCCGGCAGCCCTAGCGCGGTGACGTCGCTGAGACCCGTATGTTGGTCTCCAGCTCTTTCGCCCTTGCTTACGTTTTTTTTTTTTTTGTTTAAATCACTTTCGAGGTTTCTATGAGTGGGCTACGTCACCTTGTACGTAGCCTCGGGGCGGGGCCTGTGCACCGGAATCCCCCAATGATCGGGCGCTTTGCTGGAAGTTGGGCGGAGTTAGGGACGGCTGGAGGGAGAGGAGGAGTCAGTTGTTGGTTGCTCTCATACACACATACAGAGTCCAAGCACCGGGAGAAGCCGGCCCTCCCCATCCATCACTCAGCTTACTGTGACATCGCTGTAGGCCTCAGGATAGTAGAACTCCAGGGGAGCAGCTTTCCCACACAGCCCCAGCCTCTGTGCACACTGACCCGGGCACAGCCGCCCTCACCCTCCCGCGCCTGGCTCCCATTCTCTGCGGGCTCCACACAAACCTTTATTGATGGTGTAGAGCATCGGGGAAGGTAAGTGCCCCCTCCTCCCCCCCTGTGCATGCAGTATGGGGGGCAGTGAGGGAATGGGAGGGCTCTCTCCCACAGGCCTGGGCCACTATGGTAGGAGCAGCTCATGTCTGGCTGCCTGTGTTGTCCCCTATTGTCCTCCTGGTGCTGGCCATACATGGACCCATTTCATTTCATCTCTACCCCCCTGACTGCCACATTCCTTTCACCTAGGGGCAGGAGGGCCAATAAAGTGCCACCAAAAGCCATGGCGCTGTACACAGCCTGATTACGCAGATTGCAGCGTATACTTAGTATAATAAACATTTATATCGCTGGTAGGGATTGTGCCGCACTGTATAAAAGCCTTGAAGTGACTATGACTTAATTTGCGCCACTTGAATTGCGTTTAGCGCATTGTAAACACCCTTTTGTCAATGTGTGCGTGTTTTTTTTCCTCTGTGAGATAAACAAAACAATCCTTGTGGTGGGGCCCTCCTGCAAGGCAAGGGTTAAATACTGGTTAGGTCTAGGGGGGTTCAGGAAAAGATAAGAATGCTTATTGCTCACCCGCTGGCACTCTTCTCTAGGCTTCGGCCTGCCAGGTTGTGGACGGGCCCACGGTGTCATCATATACAACGCAGGACCATTGGTCCCCCTTTGTGCTTGACATAACCGCTGGCTGGAGCGCCCTATAGAAGAGGCTTTGGGGTCCGTTAGTCGAGGGAGGAGTAAGCTAAGCATTAGGGCTCGTTCACACAGCGGACAGTTATTGTCATTTTCTGCGCTAAAAAAGTGCCCGTCACATTTGTCTGTGCCCCCCCCCCCCATTCACACCATCATGCTGGTGTGATGTGCTGAACAGTGGATGTAATCAGACTGCTAGGCAGAGACATGAATGGAGTGTCATTATGTTATGCTTTAAATAAAGTTATTAAAAAACATGCATTGCACTGCTCCTGCTGGACCTTGCGCAGACATCTGCTCACACACTAAAACACCGCATTGCACTGCATTGGTTAGTGTGAATCACACAGCAGAACACAACATACTTTTTGTTTCCCTAATGTGTGCTGTGATGCCTTATAATGCGTTAAATTGCAACATGTTCCATTTTTACCCAGCATACATCAATGCAGCACAATGGTGTGAGCCAGGTCTGTTGACAAGCAGAAAACCAATATTTCCATTTCATTGCGTTCACTTTGAACAACGCCGGCCCAACAGTTGTGGCGTGAATGGGCCTTAAAGTGAAGAAATAAGCTTCTCTATCCTTTATAGCCAGGGAAGCTGCCATCTTAGCCTCTGTTTGATCTGCAGTTGCCATGGTGCTGCATGTTTGATCAATTATGATGCCAGACATTTGATGGCTTGACAGTTCAATTGAGCGCATGAGCAAATTTGACAGTTATCACTCACGGCATGCCTCCTAATTTTTAATGTTTTGGGAACCAATTTAGGCTCCATTCACATTAGCGTGACTCCAAAAGTCGCACAATTTCCAGTGCACATGTAATGCAATTTTCTTGATTTGACTTTGAGTCAAAGTTGCTGGGACTTTAAGTCACACTGATTTAAACAGGTGACATTGAAGAGAATAGGCTGTGACTTGTCAAGCGACTTTTCTGTCCAAAGCTGCATGACCAGTCACAAAAGTGTTAAAGGACCCTTAATCAGTGGGTTTTGTTCCACAAATCCTTTTACTGTGCACACCTGCGTTTAAAATGTAAACAAAATGTCCTTGCAGGTCTGAAAGGCACATGCAATGTTCTAAGGACCAAGAAAATCAGCGCACAAATGCTTCCTTTTGATTTGATTTATTCCAGCATGACAGCAGTGTACAACATGGTAAAATGCTAACGCGTTTCGGCCGTAGCCGTACTCGTAGCCTATCAGTGTCTATGGCCGAAACGCGTTAGTATTTTACCATGTTGTACACTGCTGTCATGCTGGAATAAATCGCATCAAAGGGAGCATTCATGTGCCGGCTTTTCATGTTACTTGGAAGCAATTGCATGCACCTGGACGCTGCAGCCTGACCACCGACACTCAGTTCCATATTCATTTCACTATGCGGAATAGTTAGGGTGAGTTTGCATCTATCATACATGCAATGTTCTGCCTGTTTCTAATTTGGAGCTTTCTGGCAAAAAAAAACCTGCAAATCTCTCCTAAACTCTGTACAAAAAAACACTCTATATGAGCATTTTTTTTCTGTCAAGGGAACTGAGGTTTTTTTAAGCCCAGTGTGCATGGAGCCTCTATGTGCAATAAAGCGAAAATAAACTCTGAGACGCCTTTCTCCTTCAATGGTCCAATGCCCTTTGCAGGTGGGTGCCAGTGTGCGGCCATTCTCACTGCCCAACACAGTGCAGTCATCCTGGTACACAGGCACTGTGCTGGAATGTAAGCTGAGCTGCACTTGCACAGCTCAGCGTACGTTCCAAATAGGACTACGAGCAGCCGGGTAGGTTTCTTTTTATTGCTGAAGTAACATTGTATGTTTTAAGCCCTGTTTACACCATGGTGCATTCTACAGGGGCACAAAAAAACAATTGTTCTCTATGTGCCCTGTTCACAACACAACACTGGTATCGCGTACAGATTTTTTCTGTGCAGGAATCTGCAGCGGGTTTACAGGTTTGTGCACGGGGAAAAAAAACTGATCTGGCCTTAACATTGGTGTGAACAGAGCACATAACTGACTTGCGTGAAAACTGATGTCAGCATGCATTACAAACTCACTGAAAGCTGCATGAAAACTGACGTCTCTGCAAGTGAAATCTGCGTGGTGTTTCCATCAGTTTTCATGCACATATGGTGTGAACGAGCCCTAAGCCTAGGTTCTCACGGAGAGCAGTTTTGAAATCAGGTGAGTTCAGCTGAACATGACACTGCCTCAAACTCGTACTGCCTCTTCGGGGTGCCCTGTTGGCGCTTCTTGCTCCTCCTGTCCTAAGAGTGTCCCTATAGCAAGCCATGAAATATAATAATGGATTTCCCCTATAGCAGTGATGGTGAACCTTGGCACCCCAGATGTTTTGGAACTACATTTCCCATGATGCTCATGCACTCTGCAGTGTAGTTGTCGAGCATCATGGGAAACGTAGTTCCAAAACATCTGGAGTGCCGAAGTTCGCCACCACCGCCCTATAGCAAGGTAAAAAAAAATAAATCTGCCTTAAAAATCATTTCAAATCACTTCCTTATCTTTGCTAGGGCTACATGTCCCATGACACATTGCTCCTTACACATTCACAAGCTTACTGACATGTATGGAAGGTGTACTGAGCTTGTATGTATGTTGCACTCTGTATACTGACATGTATGGAGGGTGTACTGAGTTGTATGTGTGCTGCACTATATTTCCTGAAATGTAAACAAATAATGCATTCTGTATGCAGACCAACTAATTGGCTGACCAACTAATTGATTATGAAAATAGTTGACAACTATTTTCATAATCAATTAGTTATTGATTAGTTGTTTCAGCCCTAGAACCTATAGGTGTTTTTGTATCACCTGTCATAATGGGGGTTAAAAAATAAATAAATTGGCATTATTTAGTACAAAGAGCAGATACTCGCTACTAGAAAGGGTTAATTTATACTGTGAATCAGTGAAAGTAATAATATATATTACTTATATCATATATATATAAACAAATACACCCAGAAGTAGGATATATTGGCATTTTAACCAGAAGGCAGACAAAGCTATATAAATATTTTATATTAAAGTAGCACTAAAAGTGAAGACTTTTTTTTTTTTTTTTTTTTTTTTTTTTTTTTTTTTTTTTTTTTTATGGATATGATTATTTTAAATATAATGCACAATACTGGTAAAAGTTTACTTTAAATTTAGTTGTAATGCCTTATATTATCTCCAGTCTATCAGCCTGCACATTCTCTGCGTTCAGATGCTAAACTTCCTTGCACAGTCTTTAAAGTGATTGTAAAGTCTTTTTTTTATTTAAACAAGCATGTTATACTTACCTTCTCTGTGCAGTTAATGGACAGGGCAGCCCGGGTCCCTCTTCGGTGCTCCTGGCCCCTCCCTCCTATCGAGTGCCCCCACAGCAAGCAGCTTGCTATGGGGGCAGCCAAGCCGAGCTGCAGCTCTGTGTTCATTCAGACACGGAGCTGCTGTTCGGACCCTCCCCTTCTCTCTCCTGATTGGCTAACTGACTTTGACAGCTGTGGGAGCCCATGGCACCGCGGCTGGGTCACAGCCAATCAGGAGGGAGAGTCCCTGCCGGCCAAGGGACTCGTGGACATGGCTGGAGAGAGATGGGGTTCAGGTAAGTATTAGGGGGTTGCTTGGGAGGCTGCTACACCCAGAAGGTTTTTTTATCTTAATGCATAGAATGTATTAAGATAAAAAAATACCTTCTGACTTTACAACTCCTTTAAAGTGACTTATTTTTTTTTTAAACATCAAACATGTTACACCTACCTGCTCTGTGTAATAGTTTTGCACAGAGCAGCCCTGATTCTCCTCTTCTGGGGTCCCCCACTGATGCTTCTGGCTCCTCCTGGCCTTCAGTCTGCCCCAATAGCAAGCTGCAAAGTATAGAGCAGTGTTTCTCAACTCTGTTCCTCAGGGCACACTAACAGGCCAGAATTTAAGTATTACCTTGGGGAGATGCAGACTAGAATACTGCAATCACTGAGCAGCAAATGATATCACCTGTGATGTATTTCAGTTTTCTTGCAAACCTGGCCTGTTAGTGTGCCCTGAGGGCCTGGAGTTGAGAAACACTGGTAAAGAGTGCCCCTATAGCAAGGTATAAAAACTTCTGCCTTTAAAACAACTCAATTCCTGCCCAGGACGACATGTCCCATGATGCATTGCTCCTCACACATTCACAAGTTCTCAGGCACTTACTGACATGTATGGACAGTGTACTGAGCTGTATGTGTGATGCACTGTGTCTTCTGACATGTATGGAGGGTGTACTGAGCTGTATGTGTGATGCACTGTGTCTTCTGACATGTATGGACAGTGTACTGAGCTGTATGTGTGATGCACTGTGTACACTGACATGTATAGACAGTGTACTGAGCTGTATGTGTGATGCACTGTGTCTTCTGACATGTATGGAGGGTGTACTGAGCTGTATGTGTGATGCACTGTGTCTTCTGACATGTATGGACAGTGTGCTGCACTGTATTTCCTGATATGTAAACAAATAATGCATTCTGTATGCAGGCCAACTAATCAGCTGACCAACTAATTGATTATGAAAATAGTTGACAACTATTTTCATAATCGATTAGTTGTTTTGGCCCTAATCTCTGTGAAAGGACAAGAGTTGGTGAAACCCTATTTTGATTTATTCATGGAATATTATGTTACATGCCAAGTTTTACATTTCACTATTTTTGTAGGTTCTTGTTTACATGTGTTTCATGGGCTTAGGGTGAAGCCAAGTCAAAAGTGAGAAGACTAATAGTTCATTTACATTCTTGGTTTAATAATGTTGTGTCAATAATTATAAATCACGTGCAATCGTATGATGATGGTTACTTTTAGTGTGTGTGTGTGTGTTTTTTAACTGATGAAACTGTTTGTTTTGTGTAACAAGCATGGAGTAGAGCTGAAAGATTAGTTGCAGCAGAGGAGAGGTGCTGAAAAACCATGACTGTACTAGTCTTTGCTGCCATCTATGTTTACATTATGTAGTGGTGCGGTATGAGAAGTGTGTTTTTTTGGGTTTGGTTTTGTATGTTAGATGGTGACAGGAAGCTGACACATAATGCTCAGACTGAGCCTACCTTTGTTCTTGTATGTAATTTATTGTGCTTACGTATCCACCATGGTTTAGATTTTGGACAACAAGTAGTTGAATCAATGACTAATCCTTTTTTGATTTTCATTGAGTGTGTTTGTGGTCCTTACAACAGCTTGATCATTGCTCCGCCTTCACACCTAGCGTTTTATTGCATGTTTTCGCTCTCCATTCATTTTATCAGGCTCCCCTACATGTGAGAAATGCGGCAAACTAGCCTATGTAGCTTCTTGCAGTGTTGAGCCCTGCAAGTTTTTAACCATGCATTTGTGTGTTTTTGTGTGTTGTAAAACGCACATCTGCTTCCTGCGTGCTATTAACAGTGAATGCACTGCAAATGTGTGTCGCAGTTTTAGCTTGTTTGGTAAACGGTGTGAATGGAGCCTAATATGTTTATACACTGCCATTATTTTTCAGGTTCAAATAGCTATAGAGCTGATGTAAAGCCCAAACTTTTGCTTTTGTTGTTTTAGGATGGCAAAGGGTTAGATTCCCTATCAACATTTACATTTTTTGTGTTCCCTTTTGCAGATATGTTCTCTGACTTCCTCAGATCCTGTCTTTAGTAAGTAAGAATAAGACTGGGTTCACACTTATGCGATGCCAGACATTGCCAGTGATTTTCTCTGAATTGCAGTGCATATCACATGCGATGTCTGTGTGATTTGAATTCAGCCATACAGTTTGAACCCGATGTTTTTATTCTGTGTTTGAGCGTTTTTGAGCCATACATTTTGTGAGAGTATAGTTTTAAAACCGCTAACGCAAAAAAAAAAGGTGCAAAATGTGGTGAAACGCGTGTTTTTAAGGTGCCATTTTACAGCAAAGCTACTGGTGTTTTTATAACGTCCATTGTTCATGAGGCCTAAATCTTCACACTGCAGACAGCAATGTCCAGACAGGTTCCAACCCTTACCCACGCTACTAAAAATGTTTAGGCTAAGTTCACATGTAGGCGTTTTTGGGGAGTTTTTCTGCTCTAGGATCAGCTCAAAAAACGTCCAACAAGACCAATCCTATTCATTTCAATGGCCCCTGTTCACATCTGAGCGTTTTGACGTTTTAGGCGAAATGCCCAACGCTCAAAAAAGTACATGAGCTTCTTTTTGGGGAGATTACAGGCGTTTTTTATTTTTTTTCCATTGGTCACTAGTCAACCTAAAAACGCCTGCACAAAAACGCCTTAAAAAGGCCTGTAATTATCAACGCCAAGTTGTGAACGTAGCCTTGACGTTTCCCTAGTTGGGGGGGAAAGAACTTTTTTTTTTTTTTTTCAATACCCGTCAACTAAGAACTGATGTTTTGGTTGGAGTTGTACTTTCCATATACTGTTCAGAATATGCATTATGTAGAAATGTACAGAATACTGTATGTTAAACCAACGTTTACTTGTATGGATCAAGGAAGTTTATGGTCTGATATATCTTTTTGTAAGCGCATAAACCACTTTTAGGTGTGTCTGTGGCTTTTAGAAATATACGTATATGAGAGAATCAATTTACCACCACACCTAAATGAACTCTGGATCCCAGTGTTTATAGGGGCCCTAATAGAAGTCAAAGTAAAATTAATTTGGAATATATTAAGGGGGGTTAAAACTGTAGGCCACAAGTAGTTGCATGGAACAAGAGTTGTTCTGAGCTGCTGTTGTGCTATCACATGTAAACGTATAGGCTTTCATGAATGGGAGGGGATGAGGTCAAATGCAGGCCAAATACTTCCTGTTTGTATAGAAAGCAGGTTGCAAGCTGGTGAGGTCAACAGTGACTGACACTCAAATCAGATTTTTTTTTTTTTGTCCTTTGTATACATTTTGTTCCCTTGTGTTGTGCACCAGTTGCTTGCTGACTTCCAGAGAAGATATCAGCCTACAGGGAGGGAGATATAAGAACACTGGAGGGAAAAAAACATGTTCATATTTAACATAATCTTGCATTTTCTAACTTATGCTAGAATGACGGGTACTACATGGTTTGCAGTTCATTTAATCACATTTGCAACAATTCTGGGGTGTGTTTTTGTGGAGTGAACCAGCCCCCAGAAAGTGTTCACTGAGCTGACTGACTCATTCACATTTCACTGCTAGGGGTTTGCAAGGCTACAGCATAGTGGTTCGAACACTAAGGCCCCTTTCATAAGGGCACACCACCCGACAGAATCCATTCTGCTCAGCGGGGGATCGATCCGCCGATCCCCACTGAGCAGGCGGATGACCGCTCCGTCTCCACTCTGTGTGCAGATATAGAGCTGTCAAATTCCCGCTGTCCTCTATGGGGAGATTGGATGAGAACGGACCGCCTGTCCATTCTTATCCGATCCGATCCTCCAGACGGATGGAAAATAGGGTTTCCATCCTTCTGGATTTCACGGACAGGATCGGATAGCAGCGGGTGTCAGCGGACATGTCTCCGCTGACACCCGCTGCCCTATAGGGATGCGTGGAGCATCCGATCAGGTCCGCCTGAAAAACTGACAGGCGGATCAGATCAGATCGCCCATGTGAAAGGGGCCTATCAGGGCAGAACGCTGCCTGTTAAAATGGTAGTAAAGTCCACTTTGTGATTTTACCTACAGGTAAGCTTATAATAAGGCATAGTATGCCGGACCTTCAGAGCACCGAGCTGAAACCAAGGGCTTCCACGCACATGACCTCATAGCGGCTCCAGCCACTCGCACAGCCGGAATCCACGAACCCGGAAAGGTAGACCGGGCGAAAATGAAAGCCCTGTCAGTGGTGACAATTCGCCGCTAGAGGGCTTCATTCACATGTAAGTATTTCATAATGTGCTAGTATGTGATGCACACTAGAACATTATGCATTTGTCTTACAGGGGAATGTATTTATTTTTATTTTTTTGCTGCAGTGGTTTATAACCGCTTTAAACACACTGCAATGGATCATTTGCATCCAGCACATTTTAAACAGATTGTAATAATGTGAAAGGCAAGGCACATTGACTAGGGGTAGAGAGACGAATAAAAAAAAATAGCTTTGACTTCCTATTTAACTGGTTTCATCGGCATCAGTATGTAGTCTCTTTGCATGTTGGTGTAAAAGAAGGCATATTACCTTTTGTTTGCCTTTCATCATTGGTACACCTTCATGATCTTATGCTTCCTTGCCTTTCCATCTCTGTATTGCACATATTTCCCATTGATTTCCTCTCCTGCTTGGTTTGACTCGTTGACTGTGTCGGGCATTGGATTAAATCCACATGGGGGCCGCATCCGGCCTGCAGGCAATCAGTTGACAGCTATGCTTTAAATCAACACTGATGGTTTTTAATACATGAATTCAAATTAAGTATCTCCTAGCCTCAGATTGCTGTGGACTCTGTGAAGGGTGAAACTGCCGGCGTAATGAGATCCTCCATACTGATCATGTTAGTTGAGATGCCTTAAGTCTGCTGCAAACCAGCCTTTTTCACAGGTTGTGACCAGCTCTCTTTGCACAAGTGAAAGTGGATGCTTGTTTAACAGCTCTGTTTGTACTGCAAATAATATTTGGACTTCTCATCTTGTCTCCAGCAGCTTATAGCAGACAGTTCATTGGGTTGTAGACAGGCAGCATACATAAACAGCTCCTACACAGCGCTGCCTAATTTTATGCTTTGCTAAAAATGCTCCTAGCAATTTTGTCCAATTTAGTGTTTGTGCATATCATTCTCGTGACCCTTTTAAAAATTCATTACTTGATGTTGGACCTGTTCCTTTAAATTCAAAGGACAGTTTGAGGGGCATATTGGTGATGTACAATGTTAAAGTAGATTTCTCGCCACAATGGAAACTTATATAATATTATGCAATAAAATAAAGAACATTTAATTCTGAAGTAGCTAAAATGTATCTAAAAACTTGAAAACAAATATTTCATTACTTGCAGCTTACCAGTCCTTATGGCTGGTAGACATGGACCGGGCTAAACAGAAACCGGCTGATATTCGACAGCAGCCAGTCTATGTACTGTCTTTTATCCAATGGACATGCTGGAAAACTAGCATTCAATCAGGACTTTCAGCCAATGGCTGTGGGCACTGAATACTGTGTTCTGGTGGGGGGGGGGGGGGGGGGGGATTTAACAATAAAACCCGCTGGGTAAACAATACAAAAAAACCCTGTGTGTACCAGGCGTTAGCTTTGGTGTCTGCATTTTTTTTTCTTTGTTTTTCACTCTCTCTGTTCTAGGGTGACAATGTTCACTTGCTGCACTGTATCTATGGGGAGAAAGTGTCGTCCGTCTACGCTACTTCTCTGATTTGTCATCTTCTCCATTTCCGTTAAATGGGGGAGGAGAGGGGGGAAGGAAAATATCAGATCACAGAAGATAACTTGGAAGGTGGATAACATTATTTATTATATGTAGCAACAAAAACACTATTTCCAGCCAGATATCAACAGATATTTTTTTTTTAGCTTTAGAAAAAAAAAACTAATACTGTCACCACATTAAAGGATTGGTAAGACACATTTTATTCATTCACACCTGAAGGTATCATCAGGCGTTTGGGCATTTTTCAGGCGTTTTTTCAGGTGTTTGGAGTCAGGCATTGACATCTAACACATATCCTTGTAATCTGCCAAAAAAGAAGCGTGTGTACTTTTTTGAGCTTCAGGCGTTTTACTTCAGGTGACAAAACATTCATACGTGAACAGGGGACAGTGAAATGAATGGGATTTTGCTTGTTGGGCATTTTGAGACTTCAGTGATGAGCATATTACAATCTAAAAAATTCTCCGGTGGGAGCAGGGCATTATTTTGTTCATGGGGTTTTAACTTTGTTTTGGAAACTAATTCTAGGAAGTTAATATTTATGAAAGCAACCATCTTTTCCTTTTACTCCCTTTTTACATATGCTGGCTCTGCTTTCAAATAGGTTTGCACTGCATAATGTCCTTTACAGGTCTGTGGTAGAGGTCTGACCTAACTGAAAATGATAGGCCCTCATTTAAGCTTAAAGCAGAGTTCCAGCCTCATATATCTTTTTTAACTAAAAATGCCCCTATAATACTAATCCACCGCCCTTAACAGAACCGCTGTTCTCATACTTACAAGGTGTACAGTATTTGATTTTAGTCTAAATCTTACTTTTAAAAACGCTGTCTGGGCGCGGCCATCTTGGATGTGGGCATCTGAAGCCGCAATGTAATCTGCTGTGTCCTTCTTCCTGATTCCAGGGAGTGTTCTGGGAGTTCTTCCTGATTCCAGCCTCCTGGGAGTGATGACAAACCGCTCCCAGGATGCAATGCAAAGGGGGAAGTGATGTCGGTGGCTGCGGCCACAGAGAGGGGAGGAGGAGGAAGTACAATCAAAAATGCACTGAAAATAAGGGACCCCGAAAAGTAAAATGCCCAATTGTTGATCAGCATAGCGAGCACTCCAGGAATCACTAGTTGCAAAATAGGCCGGAACTCCGCTTTAATTGGTTTATCTCAGTACATATTGTACATTTACTTCCCATTAACGGCTTGATCACATTAGCTGCTTTGCAATTGTGTGGTATGGCCTGGCTGAGATCAACAATGTGGTGGTGTGCTTTTGAGATGGTGAGGTTTCTTTTTTTTTTTTTTTTTATAACAAACTTTATTGGGATGTCACACAGACATCTCATAAAGTATGCAAGGCAGTGGATTGCCTCACACTGCCCTGCTAGTCAAACGCAGACCTTTCACGCACCACCAGCACAACGCAGTGGTGTGAACTGGGCAGAAGGGGATACCAGACATTTTGCCTTGTCGTACGGTGGGTGTGCGCTGGAAAAGCCACCCAACACAATCCCACCGCATGTGGTGTGAATAGACAATAAAACTAATGTCTGATGCTACTTGCAGATGCAGCTGCCTTTTGTTTGGGAATGCAACATATTGTCTAGTTTGTTGCCTGTTTACTCCATCCTGCCTTCCACACGTGTGTACCCTATTTCTCATTTTTGGCATCAATACAGGAAGTGTTCTCCTTAGGAACAGGTTAAAAAAAACTGTTCATTTGAAAGAGGACTGGAGAGCCCTGGTTGGCTTTATTTCTATACCAGATAACTAGAGAAAAAGCTTACAAATCTAGTATCCTGCAGACCTCAGAAACCTCCATTTTATGAAACCTGAACAATGGGATAACCCAGGGCTTGACAAATCTTTGCTTTAAATCTAGGAGCCAGCTAAAAAAAAGTTAGGAGCCATTTTTTATTTTTTAACTAACAAATCTTACCGGTGGAACATGTAACATGTTCCCAAAGGTGAACTTATCCTTTAACCACTTGTCCACTGGGCACTTTCACCCGCATTCCTTCTCAGGCCAATTTTCAGCTTTCAGTGCTCTCGCAGTTTGAATGACAATTACTCAGTCGTGTAACACTGTACACATATGAAATTTGTGTCCTTTTTTTTCACACAAATAGCTTTCTTTTGGTGGTATTTATTTACCTTTTGGGTTTTTTTTTTTTTTGTGCTATAAATAAAAAAGACCAAAAATTTGAAAAATAATGCATTTTTCTTTTTCTGTCACAATTTTGCAAATTTAGTAATTCATACATTTTGTCCAAAATTGATATGGCTACATATCTTTTTTTTTAAAAAAAATAACCGAAATCAGTGGATTTTTTTTTTGGTCTTTGTGAAAGTTGGTCTGCCAATCGTTGAAAATTGATGACACCTGATGTACTTGAGACACTAACGAGCCAAGAAGGTACAAATAACCCTTTTTGGAAAGTAGACATTCCAAGGAATTTAGTAAGATGAATGCCAATTTTTTTTTTTTAAGTCTTAGTTATTTCCTATATTTGTTGCGAAATTTAGATTTTTTTTTTCCTCCCACAGAATTGTCATATTACCAAGTTTTTTTTCTTTCACACAGCATATGCATACTTGCAACTACACCCCAAAACACATTCTGTTACTCCTGAGTATGGTGATACCACATGTGTGAGACTTTTTCACAGCCTGGCCATATACAGAGGCCCAACATCCAAATAGCACCTCCAGGCATTCTAGGAGCATAAACTACACATATAATTTCCTGACAACCTATCATAATTTTTAAGGCCCCGGAGCACCAGGACAATGGAAATGCCCTTAAAACGACCCCATTATGGAAAGCAAACACCCAAACAAATATTCCTTGAGGCATAATGAGTTTTTTGAACATGTCGTTTTTTCCAAAAGTTAGAGACTTAGGATAGAGGTTTCTCCCACCCAAAACTTTTTGAAGCCTCCGGGCTCCAGACCCTAATCCGGAGAAAACCAAAAAATACGTTTTCTTCATTCGGAAAAATATTTCTGGAGCCCCTCACAAATGTGAGACCCCTGTGTACTACAGTAGCAGGGCAACAGATCAGTCCTAGTGGTAGGAAGAAGCATAGTCGATAAAATGGGTCAGTCAGTTCACATAGAAAGCAGTAGCATGGTTATTTGAGGAAGCATGGAAAATAGTCAGCACAGATGATGAAAATGGGGAAATGGTTAAAAATATGGGCTAATATTTTAGGGCTGTTTGATAATTCTCCAATGCATAGCCTGGGTTGGGAGGGACACTGGGGACAATAGTAGCTGGTATCTCTTCGAGCTCCTCTTTTGCTGCATACGTGACCTCTTTTGTGGTGTCTTCAGCCTGCTTCAGATAGCGAAATGTTGTCCGGTAAATAGCGCTCATGAAGTTGGCTAACCACATCATGACAAAGGTTTTCTAGGGGGGTCTTTGCTGATAGATGAGGGACGTGACAATTTCTTCAATTAATTTTTTGAATTGAGTGGGGATTTGGTGTAGATGATATATGCATTGTAAATGGCCAATTGAATGAGATAAGGCGCAACTTTCTTATACCAGAAACGGGACCTCTTTGTTGCCAAATAGGGTGGAATCATTTGAAAGCATTTGGTCATTGAAGTAAAGTTCTCCAAATCTTTGGGGAAAAAAATTTGAGCGGGCGAATTTCATATAATTTGTCAGTTTGGATGATCTTCGGGCAGGGCACTGGGTGTTGTCGCTGAAGTGAAGGAAGCGCATAGTTGTCTCATATCGGGACCTGGGCATTACGGCAGAATAATTGGTGGATGGGGTTGGTGCAGCAGTAGGCATGTCCATTTAATTTTTTTGTAGGCCCCATGAGCAATTTGCAATGTGAGATCTCTCCACTCATACAGACGGGCATAGGATGATTGAGGATTGTTTGCAATATACTGCTGAGCATATAGGTTTGTCTGAACAACAATAAATTGAAGCAAAGTGTTGGGTAAAAATAAAACCAAAAAAAAAAAATGAATCAGAGAAATTTTTGGTATTCACCTGCACACCTGGCTGTGCGGTGACAGGGGGAATGCTTGCTGTTTCTAAGTTGGAAGGCAGCCATGTTGGGTTGGCAAGAGCATCTGGGAGGTATGTAGTGGCCCTGACTCTTGGAGGATGTGACGCTCCAGTGCTGGTACTTGAAGGATTTGAATTTTTTTGTGCTAGTATTTGGGGTTGATACTACAGTGCTGGTACTGGGCATTTCATCCTGGGGTCTATTGCTGGCGGCTGCCTGGTTTACAGAGCACCGTGCCCTTTAAGGAGGAACCTTATCTTCAGATTCAGTCGCCGATCCTGAATTGGATACGGAATTGGAATCTGACTTTAAGACTCCGGACTGCTCTCATCAGTCATTCTGAGAATCTGAAATGCCTCCTCACTGCTGTAAACGTTTTTTGGACATGTTGCTGATGGTGGCTGTGTGATGGATACTTTGGTGATGGGCAGTGTGACGGGTACTTTGGTGATGGGTACTTATGGGTGACATGTGAAGGTCACTAATGGGCGACAAGTGCACCAGTGACGGTCACTGATGGCTACTGGTGCACTTTATGGGCACTGATGTGGTGACAGGTGCACGTTTTGGGTACTAATGTGGTGACTGTTGGGTGACAGGTGCGCTGGGAGGGGATAGTAACACTGCTGGGCACTGATGAGGACTGTTCACTGCTGATGGGGCGATGTGACAGGTTCTCTTTATTTGTGTGCTTGGTGCAGGTCACTGACAAACACAGATCAGTAACTTGTTGATCCCTGGTCTAAAATACCCTGCATGTCTCCCCTATGCTCCAGTGAATGTAATGCAATACTCATCGCACTGCATTACATTCTTTCCTGGGTTTTGATGGCCGGGAAATCTGTGACCCTGGACCCGGAAGTGACAACAACTAGAATGGGAGGACGAAACTTCTTGTGGCAATGGCGACCTGGCGCCTGGGGATTTTTCAAGCCCTGGGGTAACTGCTAAATGTCTTTGTGATGGGAATGCAAAACTTTGGTCTAGAGCATGGGTGTCCAACCTTTTGGCTTCTCTGGGCCACATTGAGTGTAGAGAAATTTTCTCGGGCCGCATATAAAATATATACTTTAGTTAAGGTATATAAGTAATAAAATGCCGCTGCGCCCTTCCCGCGCTGCCACCCCCCCAGCACTAATTTAACACAACTAGAGGATGATCCCTTCCGAGGCTGCCTCTGCCTACAGTTAGTTGGAAGCCACTGTGGCCGTGCCCCTGACCCAGCTTCCTTCCTCCCCAGCAAAAAAAATAAAAAATAATTGTCAGGGGGCAGTGGGCCGCATTGCCTGCGGTTCTGGGCCGCATGCGGCCCCCGGGCCGCAGCTTGGACATGCCTGGTCTAGAGTAGGAAGGCAGTCATCATGAGAATCTTAAGAGATCTGGAAGATTATTTTTCTGGGTTCTTAAGAATAAAAGTCGTCCAGTGGGGTAATCCCAATGACGAATCATAAAGCAAATTCCATCCTTTGGATGGGCAAATCCCTATATTCCAAAACCTACAACACTAGAAATTACTGGAAATATGACAGTAAGATCTTCAATATTCAGAGCCTAAACCAATCCTAAAGGTTTTAAAATTCTGTAATAAGATGGGTACCATATGGCTGTTTTTGAAACTTACAACAATGTTGGGAAGGAATATGTTCTCAAGGAGCTTACTGATCTGCTTTGGCAGCATCTCTACCTAGGTGGTACAGATTCTCTGGACAATAGGGATTCACGTTTGACAAAACAACATACCCAAATGCTGAAACCAATTTAGCTGGAAAGCTTTAGAGCAGGCATGTCCAACCTGCGGCCTGGGGGACGCATGCGGCCCAGAACCCGCAGGCAATGCGGCCCACTGCCCCCTGACACTTTTTTTTTTTTTTCTGCTGGGGAGGAAGGAAGTAGAGTTGGGGGCACCGCCACAGAGGCTGCCTCGGAGGGGATCATCCACTAGTTGTGTTAAATTAGTGCTGGGGGGGCTTTAGCACAGGAAGGGCGAAGCAGCGTTTTATTACTTGTATACCTTAACTATAGTAAATACTTTATATGCGGCCCGAGAAAATTTCTCTACACTCAATGCGGCCCAGAGAAGCCAAAAGGTTGGACACCCATGCTTTAGAGACTTCCTTCCACCTCTGTCATATCCATTTATTTGGTTACCACAAATGGAGGCGACTGATGGCAACAGTGTTGTTGCCACCTCAAACTGCACCTAAACAAGCAATTTTATGTGCCTTTGTGGTTGTTTGGCATTCATTGCCAGCAGATTGTAAACTTTCACCATCCTGGGACTATTTAGCTGGATGGACACAGTCTCCATTTGGTGGCATTTAAAGGACTGTTGCAATTGCGATACCTAACAAATCTTTTCTGTTTGAATTCCTCTTCCAGTGGTCAAGAGTAGCTGTGGATCAGAAAAGTTTCCTCTTGCCCGGTGTTAGAAATCTTCTTTGAAAAAAAAAAAAAAATAGCAACCTAATATCTATGAAAACATAACAGTGCTCTCTCCTCTATAGTTTGTTTTATAGCAAATTTTGTCAAGCCTGATGCTAGTCGACAGGGTGCATTTCATCCAGTGACAGCTGATGTTCGTCAATGGAAAAGTGTGAAGCAAGTTTGAGAATGTGGAGATGGAAAACTAACATTAAATCTGCTTCATTGGGAAGACTGACTAAATACTGTGATGAATGACAGACTTTTAATGCAGCTCCAACACAGTTCAGTGACGACTGCTTAAAAATTCAGCAAAATGTTCAAGGAGGACAGTGTTGGATTATGATGTGACAGTGAAGTGTGTTAGCTGCTGATTCTGCATTTTGGAGATAAATGTTCTGGCAGACATCTTTCTCAATTGAGAGCAACAGGGAACTTTTACTTAAAGTAAGGAAAGAGTCCAACTTTGTGGCTAAGTTTATCAATAGGAACTGTGGGGTTGATTTACTAAAACTAGAGAGTGCAAAATCTAGTGCAGTTCTGCACAGAAACCAGTCAGCTTCCAGGGTTTTTTTTTTTTTTTTGTTAAAGCTTAATTGAACAAGCTGAAGTTAGAAGCTGATTGGCTATTATCGTGCACAGCTACACCAGATTTTGCACTCTGCAGTTTTAGTAAGGGTCCTTTCACCCAAACGATCCAATCAGATTCGCCTGTCAGTTTTTTAGGCGGATCTGATCGGATCCTCCATGCATCCTTATGGGGCAGCGGATGTCAGCGGTGACATGTCCGCTGACACCCGCTGCCATCCGCATCCGATCCTGTCCGTGAAATCCGGACGGCTGGAAACCCTATTTTCCATCCTTCCAGGGGATGGGATCGGATGAGAGCGGACAGGCGGTCCGTTCTCCGATTCCCCATAGAGAGCAGCGGGGCTCTGACACCTCCCTTTCCGCACACAGAGCGGAGAGGGAGATGTCACCTGCCTGCTCAGGAAGGATCAGTGGATCGATACCCCGCTAAACAGCACGGAGTCCGCCGACAGAGGCGGACCGTGTGAACGGACCCTTATTCAACTCCTGTATGTGTTGCATGTAAGAACTACTACTTTCTTTTTTTATGCTGCACTTCCAAAATGGTAGGCTGAATGTGACTGAGCTCTTTTTTTTTAATCATTTTACTGTACTTTAATGTGAGGTAGGATAGATGGTTTTGTCTGATTTCATTTATTGTTTTTTTCCCCAAACTGTGAAGCTATTGGTGTACAGCAGAAGGGTGGTGATATGCACGTAATATGACTTTGGCACTATTAGGTTAGTCTGAGAGTTTTTGCTGTCCCCTTGTCGTAATGTTCTGTGATACAGAATCACCCCTAAACAAGGTACGCCTAGTTCTCCTGTGTGTTGTGGTAATTTAGTGTTAATTTAGTTGACGAAAATAACACCCGTTTTAGTCAACTAAAATCCAAATCTAAAACCATCCAAATGACTAAAATGAAATCGAAATTTGACGTATGGTAAAACTGACTGCAGAGCATTTTGGATGGCATCCCAACACACGTTGCCAGGGGACCACAACACAAATGCATTTCCTAGTACCAGAATGTGAACCATCAGTGTGTTGTGGTATGCCCTGTTGGAAAAAAAATGGTTCAGGTCTTTTCAAACCTGTGTTGTGGTGCATTTGAAGCTCATTCAAAAATGAATGGGCTGCCTCACTGTAACGCACTTTCAGTAACTTGCCACAGTACAGTCGAATGGCCTTTTGAGTTCTGAAAGTAGATGCAAACCCGATCACTAAATGTCACATAATCTTTAACATGTTATTCTAACTTCAAAAGGTAATTTTTTGTTAAAATGCCTGGTAATCCTGCCACTAGGTCCTTGTTCAGGCACTTTTCTATTGACCACACCCTGTCTTCTAATTGTTCTCCTGCTTTGTTACCCCTTTAAATGCTTTACTAAAGGCCCATACACACGATACGAAAATCAAAAGTAAAATTTCATCCGACGAACAATCTGCCGATTTTAGGATTGTTAGTATAGTGCTTTCAAGAGCCAATTACGAATTTTCGGACGACAAAAACTGGATGTGCAGGCTATAAAATTTTTATTGTATGTCAACACAACGTCCAATTTTCATTTAATTAGTACAGTATTCCTCCGGAAAAAAAAATCGTAAGAGCAAGACTAAGCATGCTCAGAAATGAAAGAACGTACAAAAGAATTCAACACATGACATCACTTCTGAAGTAGAATTCTGTCATACGGGAATTTTCGTATGAAGGTAACCTCTTCACTTTCCACATGAGACTAGCATGCAACAAAAAACGGACGAAAGATTGTCCGATAATCTGATTGCGTGTACGGAGCTTAAGAAAGTTCTCAAGAGGCCATGCTGATGCACATAACATGGACATGATCCACCACTGTCACCAACAGTAAACTGCCACCAGAAACATCCAGGGAATAGTAGTAAATGGGTAAAAGGTAGATATTTAAGGTAGGGCTTTCATGTAGAATGAGTGCAGTGCTCATTATTCAGTTTTTTTAATGGCTTCCTTTCCTGTATTTTAGCTCTTTAAAAAGGTTTATTTTCAGTGATTTCCACACACTTCCTTCACTGTACTTACTATGGTGGCCGTTAAAATGCATCTGCTCAATGAGCTGCTTAGGGACTCTTTGCATCACCAATTATCAAATTCTAATATCGATGTACTTCGTCTTACAGGCAGGTTTATGGCTCGCTGCGCGGCACTCCATAATCAGAGGATTGGCATATATTTGCCGCTGCAATTGTTCACTCGTGGATGTTGTTTATTTGTGAACTGCATTCCTAGGGATTATTGTAAGAGAGCATTTCTTCTTGATTGGACTTTTCCTCTGGTTGGAGTTATACTTTTTAAAATGACTTTTTTTCATAGCTTCTGGCTTTCACAGCTTTTGTCGGACACTTTCTCGGTTCCCCTGCAGCTGCCACTGGCTAACCAAAAACCATAAGGGCTACTTCAGCTTTATCCGCTCTGTTTAGTAAATACATGTTACACTGTGCATTTATGTGTTAGGACAGCCCTGGACCTGATCTTTGTCCATTGCAGCACACTACAAAGCAAAGTAATTGTGTGGTATGCTGCAGTGCAAGTGTGTTGGTTAAATGCATTAGGGTGGCACTCAAATTGAATAGCTTTGTGGTTCATTTAAAGCCAGACATTGATGGATCGAAATTTGGCAGGGACCGGATGAATTTTGATCCATCTATATGGTAGCTGGTTGTACACAAGTCGATCAATAAGTTGTCCTGACAGTTTTAACATGAACTGCATGCTTGTTCTAGGGCTGTGACAAACAACCCACTGAAATTGGACACAACTAGGCATCCACCATTTTCATAATGAGGCCTTTAAAGTGGTATAAACGCTTTCATTTTTAAAAGTTGCTGACCGATAGAGATTTTATAATGGTAGAGACCCTCTCTGTCTCTTCTGTTATAAATGCTTCTTCATGTGGCAGCTGTCATGTACACTGAGCCATGAATGTGCAGCCCAGCTTCAATTCTGATCTGTGTTGTGGTGATGCTACTCAGTGCACATGTGCGGGAATGATGTCATCGCGCCTTGGCCATTTAAGCAGCTGAAGATACGGATCCTGGAAGGAAGACGGAGTGAAGATAGAAGCACCCAGGGCCAGTGGGAACAGTGGAAGTGCAGTGCTAGAGGACTTCAGTTGACAGGTAAGTGTGGCTCAATGTGCAAATTTGTGGTGCATACTAGCTACTGTATGTCATAACCCACCTGGGGGCCCATATAATTGAAAAAAGAAAAAAGGCCAGTTTAATACCACTTTAATGGCAGCCCCATTCTTGTCTCCTGACACTGTTACGTTTAATCATCTTTCAGCTCAGTTGGTGTAATTCCCTTGGATCTATCTCCATACTGAGTTGACTGTATTTGATTACTAAGCTGGCTGCATTGTGGCTAAAACTTGAAAATCAAGCTAGCAGTGTAAGTACCTGTTCTGTAACCTGACATATTTAAGCAAAAACTGTCCAAAAATGTGATTAAAAACCTGGTCCTGATGTTTTGAAGGTAGCAGGGTTAATATTTCTTGATATTTTTTATGATGGGGGAATGGATTGGTTGTTTTTATTATAGTAGTGTTTGTAACATTAGTGGTAGTAATCATTTTTGTACCTTTTTGCTGTATTTTCGCACTGACAGCTTAATATATTGCCTGCAGCCATATAGCACAGAATGTTCGGGTAGATCATAAGCAGCAAATACATTATAAATACAGTTGTGTGTTTTGACTGGAGTTGTCCATTAAAAGCTTCACTCATTTTGTAAATGTTAACAGTTGCTCTTTTTATACAAGGTAATGTGCAGCTTGTGTTTTATCCTTACTGTTTTTTAAGGTCATTTAGATGGAAGAGAGAAAAGCAGATGACATTTTCTACTTGTATCTGTGCTAGGGTGAATTTTATGCTGGAGGTTACTGTGGAACTGATTTGCTTTACAGGCTTGTGACAGGCAGATCTACTCTTAACTAGCAGTTTATCTTTATTTTATGTCTTCTGCAAACACAGCAAGTTTGACATTTTGTGGAAGTCTGATTTAATCTAGATGTTATCCTCTAAGGTTTGTCCAAACGAAAGGCGACCTGCACCTAGCAGACACCGCTCGGTACGCTGCATTTCTTGGCAGGTAGGTGGCCTTTCCTACATGAAGAAAAAGGTCCTTTATCTCTATTGATCTTTATGCTTTCAGGTCATTCAGGGAAAAACAACGGGTTCTTTTGATAATCGGCTACTAATACTTGCCTTTCTCACTGGTGAAATAAGCCCCTTTTATGAGGGCTTAGTTGGTCTGGGTTGGAGGTTTCACATGGTTAAGCACCGATTCCCCACCACCACCACTGTGTGACAGTACCCAGGCCTTGTGATCAGAGTTTTTCAGGCAGTATTTGCAGCACTGTGAGAGGAAGATGATTGACTTACATGCTCCCCCATACCTAAAACTTCCCTGTATTTTACAAGGCATGGAAAGGCAGGCAGGCAGGGCCAATATGTGCAGTGGGGTGTAAGATCAAGTGAATCTGTTGCTTTGGAAAAAAGTTGCAAGAAAGTTGGGACCGGCGCTACCACTTTAAATTAAAACTTGTGTATTTGTGCAGTCTCAAAAACCTGCACGAATCATACGTATTGTGAAAGCCAGATGACGTTGAATGACGAAACGCGTAGGGCGTGGTTGTAGTACATCAGCACGTCACTTCCGGGAACGGTGGTTTGAGCCGGTGGAACGCGGAAGCGGCTCGGCGAACACCTTAAGCTGATAGTGAACTCCCTAAATGTGAGTGGATGCTATGCTACTTTAACATTATCAACATATACTACGCAATGGAGGCTTATCTTTTATTTCAGTGACCGAGGAAGACTGAGTGATCCACTTTACAAGTGCGGTAAGCAGCGGCGTATCAGGTGGAGATCCACTGGCGCCATATACTGTCACAAACACAGAATCACTCACGTGGTTAATGGTATTAACAGCACTCAGCACTTTATATATGCCTATGTATATGTGATATATGGTACACTGAGCACAGCCCATGATGATTTATTGAAGTTTTTTACTAGCACGCAGCACTTTTGCAATTTTAAACGCACTGTATGCACCAAATGCACTTTCACAATACGTATGATTCGTGCAGGTTTTTGAGACTGCACAAATACACAAGTTTTGATTTAAAGTGGTAGCGCCGGTCCCAACTTTCTTGCAACTTTTTTCCAACACACTACCTCAGAGGTAGGTTGGGGGCAGCTTACACCACAATAACCACTATCCTGGTTCAATTAAGGTACTGAGACTCCATAGCGCTGGTATCTAAGCTTTTTATATTTGAATCTGTTGCTTTGCCTTGTTTGGCCCAAAGACAGGTCTACTTTATAGGCAGCCTAATTATGGCTCTAGTCATTCATTGAGGTGAATATTGCATCAAAGCCCTTTTATCTGCTGAATGGTGAGCTGTGGCTTCCGGACGTAGCTCACCTCTCGTCAGAGCGCACACCTTCTAGTGGCTGCATTGCCTAGGCTCCATTCACACTTGAGTCCAAGTGTAGCCAAGCAATTACGAGGTGTTCTAATTCTGCCCCATAGAAGCTCATGTATTTTGAGCTTCAGACGACAAGCGATACAATGCTTAATTGTGCATAGGCCCATTGAGAAAAATGGGATACTTTATTTTAAATGTTGTCATGTTTTGGGAATTGCATGAAAAAAGCTCAGGTGTGAATAAGGTTGTGAATGGTGGATCATATAAAACGACTTCCCTTTTGTGGCAGCCGTTCCTGTCACATGAATAAGCTTGAACTGAACAAGTCTAGAAGAGCTTTTCTCACCTTCTGTTTAATGTATATTGGTTCATAGTTTGATGTTTGTAACGGGCCAGTGTTACATTAGCTCCTAACAGCTAGTCTGTGGTTTCTGATGGCAGAATGAATCGACTTAAAAAGCCAGGCAAGTTTTTTAGATTTTTTTTTTTAATTCTTCTGAATATATGCTTGTACAATTGCCCAGTTTGATCAGAACAGTGTATGTCAAAAACAGATAATACAAATTACGTAATTATTAGTATTAGGTCTGCATAGAATTAATATAGGTTGTTGTCAACAGCAGCCAAAGACATTATTTCTATGACCCGCCAGCCTTTGCCTTCCTCTGGGTGAAAAACATTTTGATAGGGAGGTAAGTGATGGCACAGGCCACCTCTCTGTTGTTGCAAAGCCTCTCTAGAAGGTGCCTGCAATTAGTTTGAAGCTGAGGTCAGTCTTCAGTGATCCCCCCAGTGCAATTCAGACCCTTAGTAACCCATTAGAGTAAGTGCCTTACTTTGTGAAAGTTCTTAGGACACTTCTGTGTTTTAGTATTCATAACCAGTAATTGGTATACTGCATTAATGGGTTTCATAAGTTCCTGCAGCAATGGATCAGGAAGTTGTTGCTATTAAACAAGGTTCAGAGGTTCATTTTCCATTTTTTTTAAAGTATATTTAAACCCTTTCTCTAAAATCTCAGTGTATGAGCTGGTATAACATTTTAATTTTCATATTTTTTTAAATTTGTGGCTTCATTAACCAGTTCTGGACTGGAAGGATTTGCCTCCTTAATGACCAGGCCATCTTTTTGCGATTCGGCACTGCATTACTTGAACGTAAAATTGCGCGGTCATGCGACACTGTACCAAAATAAAATTGATGTCCTTTTTCTCCCACAAGTAGAGATTTATTTTGGTGGTATTTGATCACCTCTGCGATTTAAATTTTTACGCTGTAAAAAAAAAAAAAAAAAAAAAAAAAAAGCGACAATTGTGAAAAAAAACAATAGTTTTCACATTCCTCCATATAACATTGCCCCCCCCCCCCCCCAAATGTAAAAAATCAAAATTTTTCATCCATTTAGGCGATTTGTATTCTGCTACATATTTTTGGTAAAAAATCGCAATAAGCGTATTTTGATTGGTTTGCGCAAAAATTATCGTGTCTACAAACTAGGGGAAAGATTTGTTATTTTTTAGTTATTTTTTCTTTTTTTTTACTAGTAATGGCGGCAATCTGCGATGTTTAGGGGGACTGCAACATTGCAGAGGACAGATCGGACCCATAACTGACATTTTTGACACTTGGGGGGACCAGTGACATTACTACAGTAATCAGTGCTAAAAGTATGCACTGTTAATGTAGTAATGACGCTGGCATGTAGGGGTTAACTCGAAGGGGTAATTGTGAGCCTAGGGAAGTGTTTTCTAACTTTTGGGGGGAGGGACTTGTGAAATGATCATAGAGACCTGTTTTCCTATATAGAAGGATCACAGACACTCTAATAATTTCAGAGAGAACAACGGTCAGCTCTGTTTACAACAGCCGACCGTCCTCCTCTCTCAGCGGGGAGCAATTGCGGGTGCCCAATGGCAATCGCAGCCGCTGGTCCTGTGAATCGGCATCCATGTTGCCTGGTGGTGGCGGGAGAGCACTGTTGGCGGCCCACCAGCACTTCTTCTGCGAACCGACGTACCCCCTACGTCGATTCACGCAGCCCAGCCAGCCTGCCGCAGTAAAACTGTGGCGGGCAGTCGGCAAGTGGTTAAAATACCTTGGGATCCTGCCATGAAAATAATTTTTACCTTTTTTAGTAGGAAGTAACTACACAACTCTGTTCCTGACCCACAATTGTTTTTTTTTTTTTTTTCTTTTTTTTGTAATCTTCACACCCTTTCCCAATTTAGACTACAAGCAGCCTTTGTCATTGCACATTGTATAGACATGTTCCAGTGTCCCCATCGGGTTACTCATCTGACAAATGTCATGCAGCCGTCCCTTGAGTGTATGCTGAAAGGTGGTACAAAGAGACTGCAAGAGATCAGCAGTGTGGATATGCAACAAGGATGAAGGTAAAAAGAGGATTTAGGAGTTTTACAGAGAATTTCTCAAAAGCCTATTGCAGCATCTATCTACACCAGTGGTCTCCAAACTGCTGCCCTGGAGCCAGATCCTGCCCTTTACTTGCTTTTATCCGGCCCCTGAGGTGCCGTTATATTCTGACACTAAAGAAGTGCACAATTCCTTCCAATAACCCCAACGATGGGGCACAGTTCCTCCCAATGACACCAACAATGGGGCCCAAAGACCCCAATGATGGGGCACAATTCCTACTGACACCAGTGATGGGGAATTTACTCCCACTGGTGATGGGACATTTTGCATTCCCAATGGCCAAAGTCTGGGCCCCTAAATTCTAAGGCTCCTTTAACACTATCCGTCCGTCCGGACGGATTCCGTTTTTCAGGATGACAGCTGTGTCTCCGCGCTGTGTGCGGAGACACAGCTGTCAGTTCCCCATGCATCTCTATGGGGGAAATCGGATGGGAACGGACCATCTGTCCGTTCTCATCCGATCCCATCCGATCCGCTGGACGGATGGAAAATAGGGTTTCCATCCATCCAGATTTGACGGATTGGATGTCAGCGAACATGTCTCCGCTGCCATCCGATGCCCCATAGGAATGCATGGGACATTCTCATTTGCTCTGACATGCATTGTGATCTGGAAGGTCTTATATAGACAGGTGTGTGTGGCTTTCCTAATCAAGTCCAATCAGTATAATCAAACACAGCTGGACTCAAATGAAGGTGTAGAAACCATCTCAAGGATGATCAGAACAAATGGAAAGCATCTGAGTTAAATATATGAGTGTCACAGCAAAGGGTCTGAATACTTAGGACCATGTGATATTTCAGTTTTTCTTTTTTAATAAATCTGCAACAATGTCAACAATTCTGTGTTTTTCTGTCAGTATGGGGTGCTATGTGTACATTCATGAGGAAGAAGAATGAACCTAAATGATTTTAGCAAATGGCTGCAATATAACAAAGAGTGAAAAATTGAAGGGGGTCTGAATACTTTCCGTACCCACTGTACGCTTAGTGCATGGGATATCTACAGCTGTTCCCAATCAATCTGTTTTTACCATTATGTAGGAGTGAGGGACATGTCTGAAAATTGCCATCTCTGGCACTTCAAAACGGTTACCTGTGCAGTGTACATCCAAAGATTTCTGGATTCATAGAACTGTGCAATTTACCGATAGACTATTTTGCAGCTGTGGGTTAAAAAAAAAAATGCACAGGAACTCATACGTGAAATTAGATCACCTTCTTGAAATGCTCTCTAAGCAATTAACTCTTGGTGTTTAAGCTCTTGTAGTTTTATTTTTGCCTTAGACATGATTGGCACTGCTGTCATTCTGCCTGCCAGCCAGCATTCCTTCTGGGTTTAGAAAAGTGCCTTGCCACAGGACCCCCCATCCAATGAAGGAATATAAAGCTGGCTAGTTAATACAGAGATCTTGTACATGTGCCATGTGCAGGAATTAGGCAGTACAATGCAGCCTTTTTGTCTGTGCACATATTTTGGATTAACCCTATGCATGCTGCAGTGGCCCAGATGGGAGTGGTGTGTATTATCCAGGAGTAAAGGCGGCATGCAAAACATACGGTGCGTGCGATCCAAAAGCATGTTAGTCTAACAAATCTTTACAGCTATGCTGATTTGTCTGAAATATATTTAAACTTTGATCCATGAAATCATGTCAGAGAAGTTTAGTGTAGGGGCTCACTGACGAAACAGGCTGCCCTTCCCGTTAAAAAAGGACTCACTCAGCTGTTAAACATATCTGTAGAATTCATTTGCTTTACGTCAAATCTATTTTACACATTGAAGTGATGCATTAGTAAACTAAACTGGGAAAATGTGTTTTCTGTGAATGAAATTTATGCACAGGGCTTTCTGTTCCAGTGCTCAGGCTAATCAGCAGCTTCAGCTCTACCCAGTCAGTTAACTTCTCCAGCCAAGCTGACAGTTTATTATGTGAAAGAGGAACTCCACTTGGGAAGCTGTGCCCAAAAGGAAAAAAAGGCAGACAGAGAACAAAGACACTCTTTAGTGGCATTGCTTTTGTTTTCTCAATGACTTAAGCTGCACTGTGTCTGTGTGCACAGGAACTCATACATGCTGGGGGCCATGTTGGTAGAGGAAGAGTTTTGCTTCCTTATGTTGCTGTCTTCAGCAAAGAGAACAGTGAGCAGCACTGCAGATGAGAATAGAAGTCCGAGGCAGCCGTGCCTTCGTTTTCACACTATAGATGTATTGTCTATTGGTATAGGAGTACCTTGGCACCCTCACACACTAGGAAATGCACGTCTATTTTTTTAGGATATCAAGGTAAAAGGTGTCTTTGGAGGATACTGCTTTACAATTAACATCTCCAGATGTTCCTTATAATGTGGCAAATCACTTTTTTAGTTTAGTTCCGATTTTAATGTGTAACTGAACCCCTTCTCTCTAATGCGATGTCCACGTGTCCCTCGGCTGTCCGGGACTCTCTCTCCTGATTGACTGAGACACAGACACTGCGCCATTGGCTCCTGTAGCTGTCAATAAAAGTCAGTTAGCCAATGAGGAGAGAGGGGGCGGGGCCAAACAGCTGTCTCTGAATGAACACATGAGGCTGCACCTCGGCTCGGGTGCCCCCATAGCAAACTGCTTGCCGTGGGGGCACTCAATGGGAGGGAGGGGCTAGGAGCACAGAAGAAGGACCCTAGAAGAGGAGGTATGCAGTAAAGTAGTGCTGCAACGATGCGTCGACGTAATAGATTACGTAGACTACAGAAATATGTCGACGTGCGTGAAAGGCGCCGATGCGTCACACGTGACGTCACACGCCCCCTGGCCGGACTGCCCTTCCGGGATACCAAGATACGGCCGGCCCACAGCGCCACTTTAAGCATTGCCGGCCCGGCCGCTGCATTGATTAGGGCAGCTGCAGGCTGATCCCTCCCACTGTCCCACACAGACGAGATGTCACGCACCATTCCAGCAGCAGCATGTGATTGCAGGTGAGCCTGAGGGGTCTGCACTGGGAGGGGGGGGGGGGGCTTACTAGGTGGAAGGGCTTACTGAGGGGTCTGTACTAGGTGGGAGGGCTTACTGAGGGGTCTGTGCTGGAAGGGGGCTTACTGAGGGGTCTGTGCTGGAAGGGGGCTTACTGAGGGGTCTGTGCTGGAAGGGGGCTTACTGAGGGGTCTGTGCTGGAAGGGGGCTTACTGAGGGGGTCTGTGCTGGACGGGGGCTTACTGAGGGGGTCTGTGCTGGACGGGGGCTTACTGAGGGGTCTGTACTAGGCGGGGGGGGCTTACTGAGGGGTCTGTACTAGGCGGGGGGGCTTACTGAGGGGTCTGTACTAGGTGGGGGGCTTACTGAGGGGTCTGTACTGGGAGGGGGCTTACTGAATGGTCTGTGCTGGGAGGGAGCTTACTGAGGGGTCTGTGCTGGGAGGGGGCTTACTGAGGGTTCTGTACTGGGAGGGGGGCTTACTGAGGGGTCTGTGCTGGAGGGGGGCTTACTGAGGGGACTGTACTGGGAGGGGGGCTTACTGAGGGGACTGTACTGGGAGGAGGGCTTACTGAAGGGTCTGTATTAATTACAGGATTAATTAGCTAATCAAAAAAAAACTCAATTAAGCAAAAAAAATAAAATAAAAAAAAAATAATCGTTAGATTAGTCGACTAATCGGAAAAATAATCGCTGGATTAGTCGACAGACAAAATAATCGTTAGTTGCAGCCCTACAGTAAAGCATGCTTGTTATACTCCCTGTGGAACCTAAGGGGTCAATCCTGCACATTGTGTAAAAACCCTTTGTGACCCTGTCTTCTCTGATCCTCCCCTTTTACTGTCCCCAATCCATCTCCTGACAGTAACGAGCATTGGGGCACTCTGCACATGCTCAGTTTGATGTATATCTCTATTTTTTATTTTTTTTGCTTCTTGTGAGAGTGCATGTAATGGGCACAGGGCCAATCAGCACTCTCAGAGGGTCAGTGGTCCTACAGTCTCATAGGACAATCAGAATGGAAACTCCTTCTACAAGCTTTAACTGTGCTCTGCAGGACACTAATAGAAGTCACAAGACTGATCTATACTGCTGATGACAAAAGATATTTAGCAGTATGTTTACTAAAATAATTGTCATTTCCATGGTCTGTGTACTGTGGGAACCTAGATTTTTGTGAATGCAGGGTCCTGGGTTTAGTAACACTTTAAGGGTTTCTTCACACTTGTACTAAAATCTGCGGTTTTCAGATCTAGTACAACCACAAGTCTCTGCAAGGGCACACAAAAACAATTTGGTGAGCTATGCTGCGGTGCAGCTTCCTTTCTCTCGGTGTTTCTGTGCCATGCAATCAAGCTGTGATACATAGAAATTAATGAAATGTCACAATGTGCAAAAAAAAAAAAAAAAAAACAGGTAGACGGTGTTCTGTACTTTACAAACAAAAGGCACTGCTGTCCAGAACAGACATTTCTGTCTGACGTACCATGCAGGAAGTATTGACCAACCCTAAGTGCCGGGTCACATTCTTGCGATGCGGGAACGCTGCGGATATACAGCGTGTTTCCGCATCGCATCTGCACCCCTGGCAGTTCACACTGCCATATGCGATACCCTGGGGGTGTCAATTACAAGTTAACACCCTGAATTTGCACCACACAGAGATGGCATGTAATTTTAGGAGCAGTGCGCTCCGAATTACTTGCGATCTCTGTGATCGCACAAACGTGAACCCGCACTAAAGAAGAGCAAACCTAATGGAACATCGTTGGATACATTTTAGACAACCCACATACACTATGGGGTTTATTTACGAATGTTAAAGAGGGCAAAATTATTCACAATTCTGCAGAGAAGCCAATTTAGCTTCCAGGTCTATTGCAGAAGTCAAATTAAACAAGCTGCGGTTAGAAGCTGACTGATTTCTCTGCAGAATTGTGGCTCATTTTACTTTAGTAAATAAACCCCTACATTCCCAAACGTATTGGGATGCCTGCCTTGTCATGCACATGAACTTTAATTGCATCCCATTCAATACTGAGTTGGCCCAGCCTTTGCAGCTATAACAGCTTCAACTCTTCTGGGAAGGCTGTCCACAAGGTTTAGGAGTTTCTATAGAAATGTTTGACCATTCTTCTTAGATGCTTATTTGTGAGTTCACGCACTAATGTTGGAGAGAAGAGCCATGCTCTAATTCATCCCAAAGGTGTTTTATCGGGTTAAGGTCAGGACTCTGTGCAGGCCAGTCAAGTTACTCCACCTCAAATTCGGTTAATTATGTCTTTTTGGACCTTTGTGCACTGGTTTGCAGTCATGTTGGAACAGAAAGGAGCGATCCCCAAACTGTTCCCACAAAGTTGGGAGCATAAAATTGTCCAAAATGTCTTGGTATACGGACACCTTAAGAGTTCCCTTCACTGGAACTAAGGGGCCAAGCCCAACTCCTAACAAACAACCCCACACCATAATCCCCCCCACCAAATGATTTCAACCAGTGCACAAAGCACTGTCCATGGAGACAAGGATGAGCGAGTTTGGGGTGGAGGAACTTGACTGGGCCTGCACAGAGTCCTGACCTCAACCCAATAGAACACCTTTGGGATGAGTTAGAGCGGAGACTGTGAGCCAGGCCTTCTCGTCCAACATCAGTGCCTGACCTCACGAATGTGCTTCTGGAAGAATGGTCAAGCATTTTCATAGACACACTCCTAAACCTTGTGGACAGCCTTCCCAGAAGAGTTGAAGCTGTTATAGCTGCAAAAGGTGGGCCAACTCAATATTGATCCCTACGGACTAAGACTAGGGTGCTATTAAAGTTCATGTGTGTGTAAAGCCAGGCGCCCCAATACTTTTGTTAATATAGTACACCTTGCAGTTGTTTCAGTGTTGGCAGTAACATTTTGATGTCCAGGACTTGAAAGGGAACTTAACTAAATTTTGGAGTACCTTTTCTTGAGGGTCCTCACCTCTGGCACTTAGGCTGCTATAAAAATGCTCAGATACTGTGGGGTTTATGTACTCCAATTTGTAAAGGCTGCTCATTTTGCAAAATCATGAATTCAAAGTTGACACAGTTGTACCCTTGAGTAATTCACAAAATCCCCCCAATAAGTTCCCCAAATAGTGGTGCACTGTTTGTTCCTGCATGTACCCACTTATCACTCATTTTACCAATCATTTGGGGGACACGATTGGATATGTAAGCGTAGCACAGGGTTTACTTGAAGATTTACCTTACTAGAGATTGGCTTCTCCTCCACTAGTAATTGAAACCTCCAGGTTACATTTTTGAGTTGCTTTAACAGCAGCATGTCACAGTACATATTTTCACCAGCAGATGGTGCTAAAGGCAATATCTGTACTAAGACTTCTGTCTCAGACATATCCGACCACTGCAGGGGATGTTGTAGTGTTTTTGTAATGTGTAATATATTAGCATGTTTGTAAAATATATAATTGTATCCTAGTGGTTGAAGCACATGTTTTTAATCAGGATAGAGTGAGAAATCCTTCACAGAATACTCTTTAGTTATGTTTGCTTAGTGCTCCATTTACCAGTCTAGGAAGGTAACTGGAATTATTTTGGATCAGATTCTTTTGATTGTTCTTTTGACTGGATAAGCACCTGTGTATACAAACCCTAATGTGTGTTCATGAATGGTAGATAGTATTCTGTACACACTGGAATTTGATAATCCCGGTTTGTAAACACTAAAGAGCATGACTTTCATCAGGCTTTTACATTTTCAAAAGTTTGAAACCCTTAAAGAGAAACTGGAGCTGCTGATTTTTAAAAACCAGGTACTTACCAGTGTCTGGGGTCCAGCGCTGTCTTCCCACCGCCACTTCTTACCACTGTGGGTCCCCGAGACCGCCATATTGGCATCCTGAGAAACCACAACCATCTCCCCACTGCGCACGCATGACGCTTTGTGAATTGTCCTGCAGCCTTCTGGGAAATGTTACATGTCATAAGGGTAGGGGGCAGGGCAAATGTCACCTCATCTAGGCATGGATTGTGGGAGTTGGTATCAATAAAAAATTGGTACTGCCCCCCCCCCCCCCCTTTACTTTCAGGCTGGGGGAGTGAGTGAATCAGCAAGACTTCACTTTCAGACACTGACCCTTGACAGCAGTAGGAGCCATTCATGTCATGCTGCTGTCTTAGCCAATGAGGAAGGAGTCGAAGGCAGCTTGGACACTCCTGCAACATTGCTGGATAGAGACGGGCTCGGGTAAGTATTAGGGAGGCTGCTTCACACAGAAGGTTTTTTTTTTTTAATCCTAATTCATAGAATGCAATAATATAAAACTTCTGCCTTTACAATCCCTTTAACATGATTCTCTTATTTAACAACAAAGTTTCTTATGTTTAGTCTCCGCCTCCACCTTCTCATTGGATAATAAATCGGCACAATCATCTGTGTGCTGCTTTCATACAGGCAAACCAATAGGCTAAAACAATGAAGTAGAGGGAGCATTGCGGAAGAAGTGTGTGAATTAGAAGAGTGGCTAAAATTAGAATAAAAATAATTTGATGGGTGGTTGTGATTTAGAGCTATGAACAAAACGGTTAGAATCTTTCAGTAAGCAGCAACAGGAATTGTTTGACAAGTTTCAGCAGTCCTGAAAGCCTTATTCAACCCAAAACCAAAAGGGTAATATATTGCAGTTTACTAATCCTTAGGTGTGGTGGCTGCATTCATATTATTTCTTTTTTTTTTTTAGGCTCTTTTCCATGTTTTCACCTGGTGATCTGGGCAGTACCACACCTCCATTATTATACCAGCATTACTCTGGATGAAGTAGCACAGGGGCACATTTGGACAGCAGCATTTTCATTTTGGGGGAGGGGAGTGTTAGATGGACTAGCAGATTTGGATAACAAATTGAAGCCAAACTCCATTTAACACTTTGTAAGCAGTTACAAAAAGCTTTTTTTTTTTTTTTTCTTTTGGGATAAAGGTTTTACATAAAGCTGATCATTGAAAGCACCCCTGCCAGTGTTAAGTGGTTTGTCTCATCCCTTTATCTGATACATCTGCAGGACAGCTTGTTCTTTAAAAAACATACTTACTGGTTGGGTCATCAGGTGAAAAAAGAACAAAAAAGCCATTGGTTCCTGCGGTCAATCAAATCCAGTGAGGACAGAACAAAGGGCAGGACCGAGCCACACTACGCATGTCATTGGATGCACACAGTGTGGATTGGGATCAAGCCTGCATGAGTACCCAAACTAGCAAGCAGCTAATGCAGTACTTGAAGGAGGAAGAGCCAGGGAGACCCAAGAAGAGGAGAATTGGGACTGCTGGGTGCAAAATCATTGTACAGAGCAAGTGAGTACTGTATAACATGTTTGTATTTAAGAAGACCGTGTCACTCTGACGTAGGCTCTTTACCATGTGACCTACTGTGTCCAATCACAGCTGGTCACATAGTACACAGGAAGAGCCATTGATTGGCTTTCCTTAGTTTGTGCCTGACACGCACGAGCATAGGAGAGCCAATCTGCGTCTCTCCTGACAGGGGGGGGGTCTGCACTGGTAATCAGACTATTGATTACCAGTGCAGATCATTAAGGGGGGGTGCCACTAGAACCACCAGGGATGCCCACCCATGACCCCAGGGATGCCCACCATGGTCACCAGGGATGGCAATCAGGGCTCAGGGAGCCCGCCAGTGCCCTCCCCATCAGTGATGCCCACCAGTGCCCATCATTGCCATCTATCAGTGCCCCCCCACCAGTGAACATTATTGCCCATCAGTGCTGCCTATCAGTGCCCATCAATGCCACCTATCAGTGCTACCTATCAGTGCTGCATGTTCGTGCCACCCCATCAGTGCCTGTCAGTGCGGCCTCCATCAGTGCAGGAAAAAACGTATCCTATTTACAAAATTGTATAACACAAACAAAAAAAACTTTTTTTTTCAAATTTTTCGGTCTTTTTTTATTTGTTTAGCAAAAAAGAAAAAACCTTGTGGTGATCAAATACCACCAAAAAAACCCTCTATTTGTGGGGAAAAAATGACCCAAAATTGCTTTAGGTACAGTGTTGCATGACCGTGCAATTGTCATTCAAAATGCAACAGTGCTAAAAGCTGAAAATTGGCCTGGGCAGGAAGGGGGTGAAAGCGCCCTGTGTGGAAGTGGTTAAACTTTGAACTTCATTTGATATTCTTTAGGAACTTCAGAGTGTCTTTTCTGGCTTTAAGATAGCTGTGCTAAACATTTGATCCCAAGGCTCCCAAAAACATTTGTCTGATTATGTGAGTTTTTATCGTGCAACCATTGCAGTAAAAACACCTGGAGATTCTGCCAAATACTAGGACTTCCTCAATACTGGTGGCAATGCTCTGCTGGCTGATCTTCCCTTTGCAGAGTTGCCACCTGTCTGTGTGTTCTCCTGAACAACCTTTCATTCCCCAGTTTCCCTTCTTTTCCCCTACATTCCATTTAACAGGCAGGAAAAGCTGGCAGGGAGGATCCAGCTTGGTTATTGATGGCCCAGGGCAGAAGACAGTAAAGCACAGCAGCAGCAGCAACAACTGCAAAATACATGACGTTCTGTGCCTTTGCTCTGCCCACGGATAAGACATGGTGGGCATGGCAGGGATGATCTAGCTGGGTGATTGACGACCCAGGGGAGAAGATGGTAATGCACAACAGGGGCATCGGCAAGTACAATGCAGAGACCAAAGAGATAGATCACGTGACCTGAATAAAAACATGAGAGAAATATTTTTTTGGATTGCTGTGATATATAATGATGAATTAAGTGGTAATTTCAGAACCATTGGCTAGAGGGGTGTAGATGGGTTTACTTCTACTTACTTGAGAAAGCCATACACCCAAGCCACATGTTGTTTATGGATAACATGGCTCGAAAAATGATGCATTTCCCTTGTTTTTCTAGTTAAAGTGTTTGTTACCTCAACACTTCATATTCCTGATATGTGGCTGCTGTACCATGTACTTGTATGAGAAAGTATCCTGTTCTTTTTGTAGTGCTTCCTTTTATGTGATATTCCTGGTGTTCCTGCTACTCCCTCTGTTTTCCTATTAAAAACTGACCACAGTAAGCAGGAGAACACACAGAGGTCAGTCCTCTAGCTGGGCTGGGAACTTGTGTACTCTCCTCCAATGATCAGACTTGTCCTGTCAGGCCCCTGCTGCACAGAATTTCACTGGCAAGCTCAGTGTGCTGCTGTTTCTCCTCCCCTCCAGCTCTAATGCAGCTGAGAACTGAGGGAATGTGATCCGCTATAAAAAAAAAAAATGGTATTTAGAATGTGTTTTTTCTATACAAAAATGTTTTTCCTTTCATTTCTATTTTAAACTGTATGGGTTGTTTTACTATATGATCGTTTACAATCACTTTAATTTAATTTCATTGAGATGCTTTCAGAGAGATACTGATATTTCTACTGAAGCCGCCATGGAGCCAGCATTTGCATTGTCAGGCCTGGTTCTATTGCTGTCAGTGTTTAGCAGTGAATGAGATTCCATTTCTGGGTATGTCAGACACTACAGGGAATGTTAAGGAAAGCGAGAATACAATTGGATCAAGATTCTGGATGCATATCTATAGCACAAAGGATAACCTTGCAAACAGCTCTGGGGATTACAGTGATTATTCTTTGTATGAATGTGAACACATTTAGGCATGTTGGATTTAGATTTCTTCTGTTTTAATGCACTTACAGAGCTTTCTAAATAATATGTGCTGGGCTTTGACAGTGCAGAGCAATCATTCTGCATTATCCAGTTGGCTCTGGTACTCTGGAAGGATGGAGGCTAATTAACCGTGTCAGGGCTCACATCTCTAAAAGGCTTTGATTCAGCCGGCAGAGTTCCCATTCTACCTGATTCTGCGTGTGCCTTTCTTCCCTGCATACTAGAATGCTCAAGCCTTGCCAGAAATCTTTATCTTCCAGGGGACTTATTGAGCACCAGCTAATTAGACTGCATGTAGTCTATCTGGAAGAGCATGAATGCATGTGACAGACGGGGTTTCTGTGCAATTTATAGATCCTAACATACACCGCACTAAAGCAAAAATATCATTTCTACTATTTTATCACCTGAGCTGCATAAATATGACTAATACTGTGTAGCTGACTGATAAATAATGTATATAGATGGGTATGAAACCAAAAATTATATATTTGTATTCCAGTAAACAGTTATGCAAAAGATAGTAGAGTACAAATCTGTGGTCTAGAAAGAATTTTTATTTTAGTTTTGTCTCTTAAGGTTTATTATTTCCTATTTCATGTTTTGCAGGCATGTTTTACAAAGTGTTATGGTGCATATTATCCACTGCCCTAGTGGAACATCTAAGCTCTAATATCCTTATCAGGGATACACAAGCACTTGTTTATGTGCTGCATTCTGCAGGTATTGATTGAAATTGAACTCCGGGCATGTAATTAAGCACAAGTTGCAAAAGATTTCTAATTCTATTCAGTCTGACTTCTGATTTACACAAAACGGGTAAGCTGTACAGCCAGGCAGGTTGCAGCTTCCAGAGCTATCGGGTATGGAAAACAGGGGAGGGACAGACAGAGTTCCATAGTCCTGTCTCTGATACAGTAGGGTAAGGTGAGCTTTGTCATCCTAGGACAGATAGTGTTTTTTGGAAGAATCGCCAGGCGACTAAAGGGAAAAGGGGGAAAAAAAACAAACAAATGCAGCAATCTATCTAATGACTGATAGGCTGCAGTACATTACAGTACATTGTTTTGGGGTAAAGGTAAGCTTTAGAGCAGTGTTCCTCAACCCTGGCCTACAGGGCCCACTAACAGGCCAGATTTTCAAGATAACTGAAATACATCCCAGGTGTTATCATTTGCTGCTCAGTGATTGCAGTACTCTAGTCTGCATCTCCCCAAGGTAATACCTAAAATCTGGCCTGTTAGTGGGCCCTGTAGGCCAGGGTTGAGGACCACTGCTTTAGAGTAATGTTCTAACACTGACTATAAGGGTCCTTTCACACGGCCGCTCTGTGTGTCCGCAAATCATCCTATTTTTTTGCGGATGATTTGCGGACATAATGTAAGTGAATGGCACTGCGGGTGTCAGCGGAATACCATCCGCTGACATCCGATTTTCCTCCTTTCAGTTCTGTTCCGTTTTTTCGAATGGAACAGAACCCCATTTTTTCTTCCGTGTAAAAAAACGGAAAGGAAGGAAAATTGGATGTCAGCGGTGTCATCCGCTGACATCCGCAATGCCATATACTTACATTATGTCCGCATATCATCCGCAAACGGATGGGATGATATGCGGGCACACGGAGCGGATGACAGAAATGTCATCCGCTCCGTGGAAAAAAAAAAAAAGTCCCGCAGCGGACCTTTCACACGGAGCGGCAGTGTGAAAGAAGCCTTATAATGATAACTCTGTTTATTTCTCGGCGTGTTTGCAATAGTGTCTGTTTACCCCACAGCAGCTGAATTATATCCTCCTGTAATTAGACTTAAGGCTCGATTCACATTGGTGCGATGAAAGACATTGCATGTGATTCGCACTGCTATGCAAATCACATGTGATGTCTGTGCGATGCGATGTCAGCCATACAGTTTGTATGGCTGAATTTGCATTGCATTCGGCCCGAATTCGTACAGGACCCTTTTTTTGGTCTGCACCAGAATTGGATCGCATGGGTGTTCACACATATGCGATCTGATTCCTGGCCGAATTGACAGTTCACACTGCAATTTGCGAACCGATCTGGGGGTGTCATTAACTTTTGTATTGACAGTCCCAGTGGTTCTCATATGGCAGTGTGAACTGCCTGCGAGTCGGGTGTGATGTGGGAACCTGCAGTGCATTCGCAGGGTTTCCCACATCGCACAAATGTGAACTGAGCCTTAGGCTGAATTTGCAGCGCACAGATATTGCACATGATTTGCACTGCGAATCACATGCGATGTCTTCCATCGCACCAATGTGAACCGAGCCTAAAGTTAGTTCACCTTTACAGAAAAATAATGCTGGAATTTTTGCAGAAAGAAATGTGCATTTATACTTTTTACTGTAGGAGCCTGGAAAGCATTGCACTGCGATCAGTAGAAGATTAGTGGTGGACTCCAGCAGATATTTTCTCCAGCTTTCAGCTGGTACCTCTGTACGGGATTTCTGTTTCAAAGCTGGATGACCGTGGACTACAAGAGGGCTTATCTGTGCGCAATCTATTGAAACTACAAGACTGTTTGCTGCAGTAACACACAGTACTCATAGTTTATTCATTCACAGCAATGAATGAATAAATGAATGGCGCGAGTGTGTGGGCGGATCCCTACAAAAAAAAACTCTGGTTTTCAAAAGCGACAGCGGGTGCGGGGAGAAGAATCCCTGACCTCTGTCACAGGGAGGAGAGGGGACAAGAGGTGGAACCTCTAAATACAGGTAAAACATAACCTGTTCCAAATGTAAAAGTAGACTTTAATAAAGAGAAAGCATCCATGTTTTTTCCCAACAGAGGTCTTTATATTGCAGATAAGAGTATTGTGGTACTGCCTCTCATTCATTAATTTATAAAAAAATTATTATTTTTTTAAATAACAGAACAGGTTTTTATTCAAAGTTTTTAGTAACAATCAAGTAGTAACAAACATAAAGCGTTCACGTATCAATAGTAGAAGGCTTGCCAGAGGCTCAATACCCTTCCTGCACATAAACAATGAAGATAGATTAGCATTTACTGAAGGATACCTGTAGGCTTCATTGGGCCTATGCAGAGAGAGATCCCTGAAAGGGACAATAAAGCATTATGTGGATGCAGACTGTTGGGTGCTATTTCGAGCAAAAATATTTGTGGGCAGATTTTATTTGTGGGCAGATTTTGGCTGCTTTTGGGGTTTAAATAGTGAGGTCGAGTGTGTCTGGAGCGTAGAAAATGCAATCGTAGCAAAGGAGGGATAACCAGTGGATCTGTAGGGGAGAAATCCCCACATCTTTAGTGAGGACTTGTTTGGTTCCTGACGCTAACAGTTTCATGTTTTCTTTCAGCTTTTCTTCTGATTTGAGCCAACTAAATTCCTTGAGAGCAGAGCACTCTGCTTTCATACATGTATAAAAAGTGAAATGAATGAGTTAATGGAAGCAGCTCCTGATGCGGTGTATTTCTGGTCCTCTGTGGCACTGTGCTAAATTGGGCCTGTTTAGGATTAACTGAAATATATTGCAGCAGAAATAATGAATGCAGTGGATGGTTTTCTGCTGTTATCAAAATCCATTAACACGTTTTTCTGTGCTTGAACGCCTTTCATTGTTCATTTTTATGGTTCATGCTGAAGCAGTTTTAAGAAATAATATCCACTCTGCTGATGCAACTTTTTCCCAGCACTCACAAAACAATGATGATACTTCACCAGAGAATGTTCTCTTACTTTGTGTGTACATGTGGGTTTTTAAAGCTGACATCTAGCCATGCTTTTAGTCTTACGCAGTTGTACAAGATTCTTTCTCTTCTGTATGGAAACTGCTTACTCTGATATCACTGCATATGGTGATCTTTTCACAGTGTGCATTAGAAGCTGCAGCAAGTCAGACTAAGCCTGGTTTATTCTTGCCTAGAGGACCTCAATGCCAGTTCTTTCAATCATGGAGGTTCAAAAACACATGTGACTGTTACCCAGGGTGATCTGTGTACACATACTGCCTGAGTAGGAATGACTGATATTCCAGACTGACATCAACCTGTTAAAGTGGAACTAAATCTATTGATTTTATTGGTTTTCCAAAACAGTTACATTCAAGGCCATGCCGTGAACGATAACCGTCACTTTCGCTTGTCCTCTTAACTGAACTGTCAAGCCATCAAATGGATGGCGTCATAAATGCTCACCTGTGCATCACCATGGCAACCGCAGATCAAACCGAGGCTAAGATGCCAGCTTTCTTGGCTGTAAAGCATGGGAATATTTAGTTCTGCTTTAGGGCCAGTTCACGCTACATGCAATCCAGTGCGTTTTTTTTTTTTTTTTTCCTGCATCAAAAACGCATGGAAAGTAAGTTATATGGTTTCCAATGGCAAAGTTTACACCAGTGCGGTCAGTTCCAGAAATAAAAAATAGAACATGCTGCATTTTTCCTGCACTGGACTATACTGGAACACGGTAAAATGCATCAAAAACGCACTGGAAGGCATCAAAAACACACCAGACCCAAGTACAGTGAAAAAAAAAAAAACAGGAAAAAGGAAGAAAAAAAGCATCTGGAATACATCTGGAAGAACTTCAGGAACTCATCAAACGCTTTAAAAACACGCATGCGGAAATGCACCCGGAACAGGTCTGGAGTGTTTTTGTGGTGTAAACCGGCCTTTAAGGCGTTATATTTTTGCTTGTATTATAGGTTAAGGGCTCTTGGGAGCAGTACTGAGGCAAGGTGCTGTGAAGTTTTCAGCAAGCTATGTATAGCACTGATAGCACCCCACTAACCCCTGCCACCAGCCATATGTCCTCATTGTATAGAAGAGAAGTCCCAGTGATATCGCCATTGGATCTAAAATAAGTTATGTAATAAAATATGCAAAGGTTCTATTTAAAAAATGTAATTTGCATGTTTGTAAGCAGTTTAACTTTTTTTTTGTACAGCATGGTTTTTCTGCTGTTTTTCTTCTGCTTCACCCACTATGATTTGATCAAATAGGTTAAAGTGACTCACTTTCTCAGATATCAGCATCTAAGGCATCATTGCAAAGAAAAGGGTTAATACCTACCACTGCTGCCAGTCTACGCTGTCTTCACGAGTTACACTGGCTGCTTCTCTGCTTTTTGGTTAAGATCAAGTGTAGGATCTGTTATTATTAGTGTGCGGTAGGGGTGCTTTGCCATCATTCTTGTTTTGTTGGCTGGGATGGTTGGCTGTAATAGTATCCATGCTGGTATGATGGGGGTCCTGAGAGATCTTGTGGGAACAGCAACCAGTCCACCCACAGGGTGATGTGGGCCATGGGCATAATTCTCTGGCTGAGGATCCTGAGGGACTCAGTGCCTCCTGATTTGACTGTGCTACCTTGTTTGGTCAGGGGCTGGGAAGGCAGAGAGCCTGCAGTATCAATCACCCCCTGGGGGAGGCATCCTAGGGTTGCTGGAGTAGCACTATGGGTGTGGACCCCACTGTGAGGACACAACCTCATAAAGTATTTAGCATTTGGCAAACTTCTGGGAGTGTTTATGCCTGGTCCCTGCTGTGGTGTGATTTTTCTCCAGTGGCCCCTAGTTGAATACTGTGTACTGCAGGGGCATAGGGGATAAGGAGGAAGGAGCCATAAAGAAAAAAGGGGGGCTAGGTTTTCAACAATCCAGGAAGTGGCAGATTCAGAATTTTTCAGGAATGTAGCTTGTAAAGAAAATGTCAATTGGTGGAATAGAAAGGCTTAACCCTTTTTTGCCACAGGATGTCTTTCGTTCTTCTATTTAAAAAAAGGTCAGTTAGGCTCGGTTTCCACTAGTGCGACTTGCGGTGCGACTTGACACATGTCAAGTCGCACAGCAAGTCAAAACCCATTGTTTTCAATGGGGCACGTTTCCACTGCCGCGGCTTCAAAAGTAAATCGTGTACTACTTTTGAGCGCGACTTCCCTCTATATATGAGGGACAAGTCTAACTGAAGCCGCGGTTTACTTTTGCTACGAAGTCGTGCTAGAAGTAGCACGACTTCGTAGCCGCACTAGTGGAAACCGAGGCTTACTGTAGCACAACTGAGGGAATGAGCTTCAAGTAACCTAACCACCTAAAATTGATATTTTTATTGTTACTAGATTTTAAAATCTGTTTCCAATACAAAATGGTAGCCTCAGGCGTTTCCTTGTTATGGTGGGTCTATTGCCTTTGCTCTAGATTTTTAAGGATTTCATCATTTTAATTTATTTTTTAACTCCAGTTTCAAAAAAGTTGGGATGCTGTGTAACTTCAACAGGATGCAGTGATTTGTTAATCTCATAATCCCATATTTTATTCACATTGGAAAATAGAAAACGCATCAAATGTTTACATTGTGAAAAGGTACCATTTTATAAAAAAAAAAGTTAATCTTGAAAATAATGGCAGCAAAGTTTCTCAAATTGTGGGACAGGGCCACCTTTACCATGGTGTAGCACCCCCTCTTTAGATAACACTCTGTAAGCGTTTGGGAACTGAGACCAGTTGCTGGAATTTTGAGTGAGGAATGTTTTCCTGTTCTTGCCTGATATAGGATTCTAACTGCTCAATGGTCCTGGTTTATCTTTTGTAGTATGTTTTGTTTCAAGATAGGCAAAATATTTCCAATTGGTGAAAGGTATGGACTGCAGGCAGACCAGTTAAGAACCTTGACTCTTTTACTATGAACCCATGCTATGTCCTAGATGTAGTATATGGTTTAGCATTGTCCTGCTGAAATATGCAAGGCCTTCCCTGAAAAGGACAACCTCTGGATAGGAGCATATGCTGCTCTAAAACCTGGATATATCTTTCAGCATTGATGGTGCCTTTCCAGATGTGCAAGCAGCTTATTCCATATGCACTAATGTACCCCCAACCCATGCCATCAGATATGCAGACTTTAAAATTGAGCATTGATAACCAGCTTGAAGGTTCTCTTAGCCTGTGCCCTTGGTTCTCCAAAAAAATGTTAATTTTTAATTTGGCTGACCACAGAAAAGGTTTCTAGGTTGCCACAGAACATTTTAAATGAGCTTTGGCACAGAGAAGACTGAGGTGTTCCTGGATCTTTTTCAGATACAGCTTCTTCTTTGCACGATGGAGCTTTACCTTGCATTTTTGGATGGCACTGCAAAATATGTTCAGTGATTTTTGGAAGTATTCCTGAGCCCATGCAGTGATGTTCATCGCAGAATTTTGCCTGTTTTTAATGCATCGCCGTTTGGGGGCTTGAAGATCACAATCAGATGCAATATTGCGTTTCGACCTTGTCCCTGAGATTTCTCCAGATTTTTGGAATTCTTTGGTATTTTTTACTGTAGTTGATATATTCAAAGTATTTGCAATTTTTTATGTAGAGGAACATTATGCTAAAATGTTCGACAAATTTTAGACGCAGCAAATTTTAGAGCATGGTGAACCTCTGCCCATCTTTAATTCTGAGACTCTGACTCTCTAAGGGCCCTTTCACTCAGTTGGACTGATCAGGTCCACCTATCAGTTTTTTTAGGCGAACCTGATCTCAGATCCCCCAGTCTTCTCTATAGAGTGGTGGATGTCAATGGACATGTATCTGTTGATACCGACTTCTGATCCATTCTTGTCCACTAAAAATGGACGAATGTGGAACTGTTCCCCATCCATGGTTTGGATCTGATGGCAGTCAGGTGTTAACAGGCAGGCGTTCTTTTTACATCCGACCACCCATAGAGGAGAGCAGGCTGTGTTTGTGTCTACTCTGCATAAGCGGAGTGGACCTGGACCAGCCATCTCCCTGCTCAGCAAGGATCAGCAGACAGATTCCCGGCTGAGCAGGCGGACTCCAACGGAGCCTGTCCCAGGTGTAAGGGGCCTAAGATGCGCTTTTTATACCCAATCATGTTACTGACCTGTTACCAATTAACCTAATTAGTTGCAAAATGTCCCAACTGTTTTGAGATATGGTGTTGCCATCAATTTCAAAATGACTTTATTTGGTCTTTAAAAATAGATCTAGCTTTAGCTCTATAGACACCATTCGCGCAAAAGGAGATAATGGAGGCGCTAAAAAATTCACCGACCGGGGAAAAGTCCAGGCCCGGACGGGTATCCACCCAGTATTCTAGAAGGTTCAAGGGAATACTAGTGCCAAAACTTTGCATTTATATGAATGGGATAAAAGAATGGGGGAAAAGTCCAAATTATTTACAGGCACACATTATGGTAATACCCAAAGAAGGCAAATATGCAACCTTATGTACCAGTTATAGACCAATAGCATTGTTAAATGCTGATACAAAAGTAACAAAACTATTTTAAAAGACTTAATGGTAGATTGGATTCATCCAAATGAGACAGGATTCATTCCAGGTATGAAAGGGAGGGATAATGAAATTAGAACATTATTGCTATTACACAAAGCTAGAGGCATTGATTCCCCCGGCCCTCCTGTTGTCAATAGATGCTGAGAAAGCATTTGACAGGGTGGACGGGAGTTTATGCTGGGAACAATAGAGGACTTTAGTATCGGACCGAGAATGATCCAATAGATTAGGGCATTATATAGGAGCCCAACCTCTTCGGTAAATGGTAATTTACCCCCCCCCCCCCCCAATTTTAAAATGTGTAATGGGACGAGACAGGGGTGCCCTTTTTTGCCACGGTTCGTCCTGTCGTTAGAACCAATATTAGCGATAATAAGGAATAATGCAAATATAGGAGGAGTAAAGGTTGGACAGGAGGAACATAAAGTGGCAGCATACGCCAATGATGTCTTGTTCTTTATTACTAACCCCAGAATAACCCTCCCAAATATGATCAGGTAATTCAAGAAATATGGGGAATTATAACATTTTAAGAATAACCCAATAAAATAAGAAATTCTGAATATCTGGCTAAGTAAGAAAGATTAACCTGGCATTGCAGAGGGAATTCCCATTTACTTGGGTAAAGTCAAAAATAAAATATCTTGGGGTAAATTTAAGTTCATCATTAGAAAACCTCTATCTCAAACTGTATACTCACGCTAAATGAGATAAAAGCAGATATTAAATATTGAGTCCCCACTCTCGTTGTTGGGGAGAATAAATACAATCAAGATGATAATACTGTGCTACCTAAAATCCTATACAGATTTCAAATGCTACCAGTTGCTATTCCATCGGCATACTTTAGAACAATAAAAACGATGTTTCTAAAATGTATTTGGCAGGGGAAAAAGCCCAGGATACAGTATACGGCTCTCAGCAGAGACAAATCACAGAGTGGACTAGCGGCACTAGATATTAAGATATTATATAGCAGTTATAATTTCACGTATTTTAGAGTGGAAAAACCGAAAAGATGGGTTCAGTTTGAAACTACACTAAGTAGAACACAATTAAATGAGAATATTTGGATTCCACCAAAGTATAGGGAAATACACGCAGATACACATGAATTGATGAGAGTGGTATTCAAAATATGGGATATCATATTATCATATTATTATTATTATTATAGACCGGCAAAATGGGAATGTAACTCACCTTTATTACCATTAAATGGCACAAGATATTTTGGACCTGGGAAAGATACAATTATGGGGAACTGGATAAAAATCATGCAGTTAAAAGACATAACACAGGGTGAAAAGATTAGGCCATATCATGAACTCAACACTAGGGGAGGAAAACTGTTAAATGAATGGAGATATCCGCAGCTAAAACATTTTGTGAGAGATCTCCGCCACAACCTCCGAGAAGGACCTGAATTTAGTGAAAAACTTTGTAATCCACTAATAAAAATAAAACATGGTATATCTCTGATATACAAGATGTTAACAGAGATGGCGGGCCCGGGGAAACCTCCATTTATTGAAACCTGGGGAAAAAGAGATAGGATCACGTTTAACAGAGCACGAAGTGAGTGTTCTACTCAGAGCCGTACACTGTTCTGCGATAGATGTGACCACTATATATAGATATAGATATATAGATTCTGGAATACTTTGAAAACACATCAGTTCTCAATGGGGGAAAAATATCATGCTGGATATCTATACTGATATGGGCTGGGTAATGTTAGGAATGGAAGGATGCCACATCGTGTGATGAAAATTATCATCCTACAGAAGACTTAATTCAAAGACACCCCAATAATCAAAGTTAAAAAATGATGCAGCAGGCTAGTCCATTTTTCTGAAATTTCATTGCAGCAACTCAAAAATGATACTCGGTATTTTGTGTGGTCCCCCACTTCCTTTTATGCATGCCTGACAACAGCAGGGCATGCTCCTGATGAGATGACTGATGGTGTCCTGGGGTATTTCTTCCCAGATCTGGACCAGAATATCACTGAGCTCCTGAACAGACTGAGGTGCAACCTGGCGGCATTGGGTGAACTGAAACCTGTCCCAGAGGTGTTCTATTGGATTTAGGTCAGGCGAGTGTGGGGGCCATTCAATATTCTAAATTCCTTCATCCTCCAGGAACTAGCTGCATACTCTCCCCACATGAGGCCAGGCATTGTCATGCACCAGGAGGAACCTAGGACCCATTGCACCAGCGTAGGGTCTGACAATGAGTTAGGAACAAAAGGATTAATGGAAATGAAAATGATCAACCTACACCAATGTTTGCCGCCATTCCACGAGCGTGCACAATTTTGAGGCATGACATTCTGGGTATCTATTTACTTGGCGTAACGTTCTCTTTCACATTCTAGAAAAAAATTTAGGCAAACTACGGTTTCCTTTTTTTTTTTTTTTTTTTTTAATTCTATATTGTATTTAAAAAAAAAGAAAATGCATTTGTAAGACCTCTGCGCAAATACGATGCGACATGAAATATTGCAACGATCTCCATTTTGTTCTGTAGGATCTCTGCTAAAAATATATATATATTTATAATGTTTGGGGGTTCTAAGTAATTTCCTAGCAAAAAATACTGGTACTCAGAAATAGGCCTTATCCTTAAGTGGTTAACAACCCCTCTATGCTATTTAGATGACTAGATTAATATCCTAGGAGTTTGACTTGATGCTATACTCTGATTAAAACGCGTTCCTTTAATTTTTTCCAGCAGTGTGTATATGTATGTGTGTGTGTGTGTGTGTGTGTGTGTGTGTGTGTGTGTGTGTGTGTGTGTGTGTGTGTGTGTGTGTGTGTGTGTGTGTGTGTGTGTGTGTGTGTGTGTGTGTGTGTGTGTGTGTGTGTGTGTGTGTGTGTGTGTGTGTGTATATATATATATATATATATATATATATATATATATATATATATAATATAGATACGTGTGTGTATATATGTATGTAAACCCTAACAAAAGCTTCATATTGGGTTCCTTTTGGTCTGTTAATAATATTGAAAGTGTTTTTGTGATATTTTAGGTAACTTCAGAAATACATTCCTGTTATCAATTACATTGTTCTTTGTTATCTTTCAAGACTAAAGAATCACGCCCTTCTATTATAAAGAATAGAAGAGGGGCATTGTTCTGTAATCCTACCTTGTTTCTGTTGTTTTGATACAGAAAGGTGACTAAGCATTGTCATCCTAGGATTGGACGTGTATTAATAGCAGTATCACCAAATGAAAACAAAGGAGTCAACACAGCTAATGTGTAATCTAATTGTAATTAGCTAATTCTAATAGGTGGTGTTGTAAATGGGGTACATTTGGAACAGAGACCAGTTGTTGGTAGTGCACCACAAGGCTCTGTACTAGGACCTGTTCCATTTAACCTATATGTAAATGATAGAACTAGAGTTGGTGGACAAGGTATGTCTTTTTTGCTGATGATACAAAGGTGTGTAATAGGGTTGATATCCTGATATCCCTGTCTGTAACAAGGAACATGAGTTAATTGTTTCTAAATGTAAAATTATGCACCTGTGGAAAGACTCCCTTGACAGACTACAAGTTTGGGGGCAAAGTGCTGGCCAGCACTACAGAGGAAAAAGGTTTTTGGAGCACCTATTTCAGATAATTGAAAAATGGGTTAACAGTGTTGCCAGGCAGTGGGCAAAGCAAATGGAACTCTAGGATGCATCATTGGAGGGATCACCAGCAGGAGGAAGGAGGTTCTGATTCCTCTATATAGATCTTTTGTTAAGCCTCATTGAGGCCCCTTTCACACGGGCGGTGCGCCCGACGGACTCCGTTTTGCTCAGCGGGGATCGATCTGCCGATCTCCGCTGAGCAGGCAGACGACTGCTCCGTCTCCGCTTAGTTTGCAGAGATGGAGCTGTCAGAGCCGCGCTCTCCTCTATGGGAGATCGGATGAAAATGGACTGCCTGTCCTTTTTCATCCGATCCTCCAGACGGATGGAAAAAAGGGTTTCCATTCGTTCGGATTTCACAGACCGGTTTGGATCGGATAGCAGCGGGTGTCAGCGGAGAGATGTCTCCGCTGATATCCGCTGCTCCATAGGGCTGCATGAGGCATCTAATCAGGTCCGCCTGAAAAACTGACAGACGGACCGGATCGGAAAGCCCGTGTGAAAGGACCCTTGGAATTCTGTCTAGTTCTAGGGATCTCACTTGCAAAAAGATATCAATAAGCTAGAACGAGTCCAGATACAGGACAGAAAAAATGAGGAAAGGTCTGAGGGATAAATTCTATCGGGGAGACTTCAGGAACCTAATATTTGCAGTCAGGGGAAAGAAGGGAAAGGGGTGATTATTACTGAAACCTTTAAATAAATCAAGGGGGTAAAAAGGGGTTCAGGAGGGCTGTATTATCGAGATCAAGAACAGGAGGACATAACTTCAAACTAGCAGGAGGAAAGTTCAAAAATAATAATTGAAAGTATTATTTTACCGGGGTAGGGTGGGAGGGGGTGTGCTTGGATATACTTTAAACTTTATTGAATTGAGGCTAAGTGAAATAAAGCAACTGAATCTGTATAGAATGTAGCAAGCCTTAGGACGGAGGCATGGAGCTCATATTGTCTTCCTACAGTGAACTCCTGAATCACTTCTAAAGAAATGAACAAAAAAACAATGATAAAATATGACTGGTCATGGGGAGATTCATTTTCACCAGAACAAGAAAACTTGTGAAACATTGTAAACATTTGGAATTTGATTTACAATCTGTAACATCTGGTTACTTGACCTCCTGTACCGAAGTGAAAATCTTTGTGAAACTTGAGCATTTTTATAGATTTTTTTTTTTTTTTTTTTTCAATAGCGAAAATGTGACAGAACCTTAAAATGAGCTGTGGGGCCTTAAACCAAAGTTTACAGAAGGTTGTGGCAATCTACGTATAAGCCCATACCGTGATTGTTTCTTGAAAATGTAACAATATGCTTTACAAGTTCTGCAGGAGGAGTCCTAAGGCAGCTCTGACTGTTGATGACGTTGGGATGAATCCATTGTGGTTAATTTTTTCATTTCAAAGGATTACAACCACTGTAAAGGCTAACTAAACCCAAGAACAAACATTGTTGCTTACAATCATTAGATGTGGTGACGGCATTAGGATTTTTTAAGCCAAGAACATTTCAGTAAGTACAAAAATTATATTTTGACCTTGTCAGAAAAGTTGTGTATTTGTCCTTCCTGGGTCCTGCACTGAAGATGTTTTCTTGGCTATATTCTGTAAACTGCATATTGCTTTGCCCCACATGAAATGGAGATGAAAAGATAGACCTGTTTTTTTAACTCCTATCACAGAGCAGGCTAGGGTGACAACCATGGCTCCCTCCATAGATACAGTGGATGAGTGATGTAGCCGCCCAGGGGCAGGAAGTATGTCATCTGCAGGGTTATGAGGTGAAAATAAAGAAAACCAAGCTTGAAAAAAACAAAAAACAAATTCACCCACCACAGCAAGAACTAGCAAGCTACAATATATTACATCTAGTTAAATAATTTTGTGCCGTCACTTATAACTGAATCCCTGGTTGACAACAAAAAAAATAGAGCTAAGCAAAGAATATTTTAGGGTTGGCAGACACTTTGGTTTTATTGGGTGGATGCAGAAATCTTTTTTAAACCTGTTTTTATGCTAAAATGGAAAATTATTGATTGCTTGAGTATGAATATGTAAAAGGAAGCCAGGGATGTGTTCTTTCATACAATACTCAGAAACAAAATGACTGATGACAGAAAAAACTAATGGCTATAAGAAGTGGGCTAATGACAGTACAAATCAGGAGGAGAAATGAATGATAATTAAAGTTGCCCAGACAGGAAATGAAGCAGACACAATATAGTTCAGTTTCATAGGGGTTATATTGTGTAGATGTCAGATTTAAACTGGGTTTGTGTCTGGATGGATAGATATATCTCTCTATATAGATTTCACCCCAAACTCACTCATCCATGTCTTTGTGGACCTGGCTTTGTGCACCGGTGCGCGGTCATGTTTGAACAGGAAGGGGCCATCCCCAAACTTTTCCTACAAAGTTGGGAGCATGACAATTTCCAAAATGTCTTGGTATGGTGATGCCTTAAAAGTTTCCTTAACTGGAACTAAGGGGCCAAGCCCAACCCCTGGAAAACAGCCCCACACCATAATCTCTCCTCCACCAAATGATTTGGACCAGTGCACAAAGCAAGGTCCATAAAGACATGGATGAGTGAGTTTGTGGTGGAGGAACTTGACTGGCCTACACAGAGAGTCCTGACCCCAACCCAAAAGAACACATTTGTGATGAATTAGAGCAGAGACTGCGAGCTAGGCCAAAAAACAGGATAGCCAAAAGGGTGGGCCAACTCCATATTGAACCCTACAGACTAAGACTGGGATGCCATTAAAGCTCGTGTGCGTGTAAAGGAAGGCATCCCAATACTTTTGGTAATATAGTGTATATATATACACTATCTAGAGAGATGGCAGAGGATCCCCAAAGCACTATATGTTACCAAAACATACCAACACCAAGTAGCTTCTCTTATCTAAACCACCCGCTAAGCCCTCTGATAGAGCTTGTGACTATATATGATATGACGAGTCATTGGAATTCTGCAAACAGGCCTCTGTTAGCACAATGAAAATAGCTAAATGGGTAAAAAAATATGTAGGAGCTACATCTCCTGGCTGAGTATAGGACTGCATATTATACAGTCTTTCAAGCAGCAAAATTATATTTTTTAGATTTACTTTAGATCTGGCCATAAATGATGATAAATGCAAAATACTGCAGTAAATTCCAAATGCAAAGTGCATGCATGAAATTCATTGACCGAGCTTACCTCACAGATTCGTTTTTTTTTTTCCCCCTTGTTAAATATTTGATAAATAATGCAGAGCATTATATATTCTGGAGGTGGTCAATAAAAGCTAATGGACAGGATGTAGTAGTGCAGATGCCTACATGTTTAAACATTCAGATATGTATATATGTTGTTGTTTTCTTCTTTTTTTTTTATCTATAAGATATTTATACTGAACCTTACTTAAGTGGGGTACACACTAGTAGAAAATCTGCCGAAAATTCCCGCCCAAGGTAAAATCGTACGGTTTTCGGCTAGTGTGTACACCACTTTCAGAAGCCGATGCCGACATTTTCAGCAAAAAAAAAAAAAAAAAAAAAAACGGAGGGACAAACAACACCAAAATTTTTATCGTCCGTCCCCAGACGACCAATTTTCATTTAATGTGTATGCAGTATGTCCAAAAAATTGGATATCAAAGACCGCGCATGATCTGAAGTTGCTGACAACCCGGAAGTCTAGGAACAAATGTCCCAAAAAAAAAAAAAAATTGGACGAGAAATTTCGCAAACATTTATGCACTGTCAATGCTGAGCAAGAGAGAAAAATCGGAGGATATTTCGTCCGATTTCCGTCAAGTGTGTATGGGCCTTAAGACTGGCTTTTTCAATCAGTTTTTATGTCTATCAGCTGAACAGGAACCCATGTTATCCTTGTAGCATGATGTTTGGGTTTTATTTTTGGAAGTATTTATCTAGTCCCCAGTGATTTAGGTTGTGAAATTGAAACTTCGTAGCGATCAAAGTGAATGAAGCAGGGTTTAATTTGTTTGAGTTGATTTGTGTCAGACATTTACCAATACCAACACAGCCAAGAACTGCACAGGCACCAGAATTAAGGTTGGGTTCACTTCTGTGCCTTGCACCAGCACACCTGCATTGCTGTGCTTTATGTGCCTTATCCGTTGTGATAGGGCAGTCTATTTATTTGAATGGTACATTATTACTATAAGTTCAAATCGCAGCGCTTGATAGAGAAGTCTTCCACCACCAAAGTGCAGATAAGCACATGGCACCTCACTGTGCTCTTGTAGTCTCCTTACCAGATAGGAGATGAGCAATGCAGAGGGCTCAGTCCCGGTTCACAGTTGTGCGATGCGGGAAGGCTGCGAATTCGCAGCCTGTTCCCGCATCGCAAACGCACCCCTGGCAGTTCACACTGCCATATGCTATACGCAGGGGGTGTCAATGAAATGTTAACGACACCCCCAGTTTGATCGCATATCGCAGTGTGATCTGACAGTTCGCACAGGATCGGATCGCACAAGTGTGAACCACTGTGCGATCCGATCCTGATGTGGCTGGAAAAAAGGGTCATGTGCGTGTTTGGTGCGGATGCAGTGCGAATTCAGCCATACAAAGTGTATGACTGAATTCGCATCCGCACATCCGATCGCATGTAATGAAGGAGCAGTGCGCTCCGAATTACATGTGATCGGCGCACTCGCAAAAGTGTAAACCGGCACTTAAGATGGCTGATCCTCTCAGTACCCAGAAAAGCAGCACAACACAAATCACACAGGATGGATGTTAGATCTCTGTCTACCAAACCTCCACTCTAGTCGCAGTCATAATGAAACAAAAGAGGATCCCATAGTGCAGTACGTTTCAATCATATACCAAATTTAAAATTATACTCAGAGTGCAATAAAAATGAACATGGTATGGACAAATATTCAGTCTTCCAGCATGTCTGTGTTAGCGTAGTCACCTGACTAGTTTCGGCCAATCAGCCATCGTCAGAGGTGTCATTATTACTATGCTTTTTGTTCCATTTCCGACAGCCCAGCGCACTTGCAAAAAAGATGTGCATTTTGTGCTACAGGAGCATGTGAAGTTCTGCATGCGGCCCTGCATCGCCCAAGTGTGAAGAGAGCCTTACTTGGCTGTCATATCTCAGACAGAATCTTGGGCTAGAAACTGGTGACCTACAAGTTAAACAAAAATGAAGGCGTTGTCAGGGGGAAATGTTCTCTCCGAGAGAGGGAATACTTTCCCAAAAGTGTTACACTTCCACACTACTTGACAATCATGCAGGTACCCTGGAAAAAAGGGAATATTTGGATCATTCCTGATTTCCATTTGTTACTGGTTCCCTTAAATACATGATGAAAAGTCCACTGAATAGAAATAACCCATAGCAGAAGAAATTAGTACAGCCATTGCAGTGTGAAAGTGGATTTGATTGGTTGCTATGGGTTACTGCACACCGCTGCGCTTTGCCTGTGCTATATAGAGCCCTTGAGGTTATCCTGGGCTTTTATGCATAACTGTGCAATTCTGTAATAATCCCACCGGGGACACGCTGCTGATGGTATGAAAGCTATTTAGCTGTGTAAGGATTGCCTGAGTCATATGTGAAAGAGAAGGAGAGGTTTGCTTTGGAGTAGCAGTGCTTTGTATGAATGTTTTCTCTCTTGAGACAGTAGGGAAAACAGAGGCTAAGGAAATAGCAGGCAGGTAAAGGAATCTGGCAGTTCTATCAAGCCTTTAACAGCATGAACAAGACAATTTCTGTAATACCAGCTCTGTGGCTTCCTGTTAAGTCGTTGAAGATATTTACACTAAATGTTTTCTTGTGGTATCTCTAGCTTCAGCCGGCTGTATTTCATATCTTATTGCGGTGGTAGCATTGCTTGCTTCTTTCTGGGTCGTGTGAATTTGTCACACTCCTGTAAATACATTCTTGCTCAAAACGTATTATGAAAGATGTCACTCTTTGCACCACGCAGTGTGTTGGAGGGGGGAAAATCTGTCCGTATATTGTCTGAATCATAACATTTACCATCCTTCACTGCTGCAAAATGTGAGTGGAATGTTACATTCTTGGTTTTATCTCATCTGTAAAACCTTTTATAAATGATATGTTGCTATGCATGTAATGCATTATGTCAGCGCTGGAAAAATATTGATTACTAGAACCAGATGGCTAAATCTTCTTAAAGAGATTTCTATCTAGACCTAAAAAAATGTGGTTTTGCACAGTACTCTCTGTGCAGATCTTTGGCCCCTTTCACTCCAGGTCCTATAGTGACAACCAGGGCTCTCCAATTGTATAAAGAAATATTGGTTCTAAGGACAGCCATCCACAGTCACATCCCTGTTCATAAACATAGTAAAAAATTGGGAAAGAGAAGGACCCTCCTGGGTCTATGTTAGGAAGGACCTCTTTGGACGATTTGGGAGGTATTTTCCTTTACATTAATCCTCTGATAATGGGACTTTAAGGGCATGTGGGGTTATCATACATTGAAAGTTCACAGGACTCTCTTATGAGCTATAGTTCTTGGTCTCCTCCTCTGGAGATCTGCAGAGATTTTCTGTCCAGAATATACTACCGTAGAAATTGGGTTACACCAGCATTATGACTGATGGATGCCACTTAGGAATGTATGGAAAATATATTACAGGGCTTGGAGCTTGGCTCACATTAGAGCACCGACTAGCATGCTAGGACCAATGCTCAGAGGATGACTTTCTTCATGGGTCATGGACAGCAATCACTAGAAAAGTAAAATGTAAAAAAAAAAAAAAATGGCAGAATTTCACTTGAATAAATGATGGTAAGAAGAGAGCGGATAGTGTAGGACAATAATTATTAGCCAGTGTCATGTGTACTCGAGGGCAGTGGTCCTCAACTCCGGTCCTCAGGTCACACTAACAGGCCAGGTTTGCAAGATAACTAAATTACATCACAGGTGATCTCGTTTGCTGCTCAGTGATTGCAGTATTCTAGTCTGCATCTCCCCAAGGTAATACTTAAAATCTGGCCTGTTAGTGGGCCCCGAGGACCGGAGTTGAGGACCACTGATCTAGGGAACACTTCTGATGGATTAGGGGACACTGATGCCTGTCAAACTCACAATATCTATTGTGCTTTATGGCATTTTTCACATTAAAAAAAAAAAAAAAGCAAAAATTCTGAAGTTCGGTTAAACTACATCCTTAAAATCTGAGCCCTTTTGGATAAGGAGGCTCAGAGCATTGAATTGAACTGCTGATTTAGCACTATGCTCAAGAGTTCCTGGGGCACATGGAGAGGTAAGGAAAGGTATGAACAGGTTCCATCTGTGTCTGTTTTCAACTGCTTCCCTCAGATTTCTAGCTTGCAGTTTAATGTTCAATGTATGTTACATCTTAGCTTTGGCTTCTAATTTGCTAGCATCTAGAACTTTGAAGAGCAGGAACACTTTGACCATGCACAGATGTCTGTGAAGCCTGCTGTCCACTGGTATATTACAATTGAGGCCTAGCTTTTACAGTTTTTTGGCATGCGTACCATTCAAGAAACCAATAAATGTGCTCTTTGGTGGATTTCAGTGAAAAGAACCATTTTGTCACCAGAGCAGCTGGAGTTAGGTAATCGTCTATAGAGTTGCTTGTTAGAAGTGTTTATGCAGTTTTTTTTTTTTGTATGTATTACTGAGCCATTAATGAAACCTTCTGCATTAATATGTTCTAATGTGTTTGGATGTGTTTCTGTTCGAATAACAGATAATAGTGTTGCTGTTATTCAGAATTATGGGACCCCACTGTTCTCTTTATCTCCGGGAGAGGAATTAGAAGATGTAATATAAGATTTTGCGACGACCTGCTGCTCTCTATAACATCATTTATGAAAATGCTAAGATAACAATTTGTATTTTGCAGTTGTTTTGAATAAAACAATGTACAATAAATGATAAGAGATGTTCTGCTTTTGGAAGCTTACAATAGAAATGAGTCAGGGGCATGACTGAAAGAAAAAAAAAAAGACTGTGATTCTACATGTGGAAAGAAGTGAGTGAGAAGAGCGAGTTTGTGTGATGGGCTTCATTTAAAGTGGTGGTAACCTTAAAAAAAAATGCCCCTGTCCCTTTAAAACCTAATATCGCATAGTGCTTTTGCAGTGTCATTTGTCCCATTCCATTTCCCACAATACTTGGTTGATCCTGCCTGTTCCTGTGTTCCCCTATGTGAGCTGACCACGCTAATCATGGCTGCTAATCCATGATAGCGTGGTCTGTTTACGTTCCTCCATCTGCCTGCTGTTTATTCAGCGTGTCTGCATCTCCCCCTCCCTGTCATTTCCATAATCTGTGTGTAAGCCAATCTCCTCCCCAGCCCCCCCCCCCCCAATGCCTTGAGAAACTATTCCCCTGCAGCTGCTCCAATGGCTGTAAGGGGACATATATTACTTTTAACCTCTGTTTTAGGTCCAGGTTAAGCACACTGTGTGTGTGTGTGTGTTTAAATTTTAATTTTGCTCTGCTGTGTGGTCACGTTCCTTCTGCTAGGTTGCAAACATCACAAGGGAGTCTCAGCCCCGCTCACTTTACTCCCTTAGATCGGAAGGGAGAGCAGAGGGAGGACATGTGACCGCACAGCCGCGCTGTGCAAAGATGGTATTTAGGATTATATTTTTAAAAAAAACACACACTGCACTAAACATGGGCCTAAAATGGAGAGGATAAAAGTAATTTAATAAATGTAGTTTACAACCACTTTAATACCAGAATCTACCTCTGTTTTAAAGCCCTTACAAAGTTAAAATGTACAATACGCTTTCCTGTTGAAGGCCAATTTCTCATGCTTTATATAATAAAATATGTGATTCTTTAAAAGTAAAGAATGTAAAGTGAAATTCCAATGAAAAACGTCCCTTTATTTCTATGTATAAATACTTTTAGATTCTACATTATTGAAACAGCTGAATGCCTGGTTAGAACCAACAGACATTCACAAATTTTCCCATGCTTCAGACCAGTGTGCCTGTGCAGCCAAATGTGGCAGCTCCCAGGCATTTCCTGGAACTTCTGTCCATGTCTGTGCAGGCAGGCCATAGATGATGCGATTTTCTTTACTACAACCTCGATTCCCCCATCAACACAGTCGGTGTTGATAAGGGAATCCCTCCGCTGAGCTATCGTGTTCTCCCATTGGGGCGCTATCCCTGCCAGAAGAATAGGATTATCCGAGATCTGACATGCTGGTTGTACCCGAGTCGATAGATGGATCGCTTTGGGTACAGCCAGTCTGCTCATATATGGATCAAATCTTGGCCAGGCCCTGCTGAACACAACACGGCTCTGACCCCGATATGTCCGGTCCTAGCCTTGTCCCACCCCATCTATATTGTTATGTTTTCTCTTCCATGAGGATGCACAAGCGTCCTCATTGGTGAGAGTGCTCTGAGAGGAGGAACTGGAGGCAGGAGTCACACCCACCAGCTGCCCTAGCTGTATGAAGGCAGAAGCATAAAATCAGTTAAATGGTTTGTCTCAAACTTGTAAACTAATACATCTGGAAGAGAGCTTTTCCTTTTCAAAAACAACGTACTTCATACATACAATCACCAGATGAAAATGGAAGAAAAAAAAAAAAAAGGAAAATGAATGTAACCATCATGTGTAAGAATTAGTAGGCTAAAATATATGTGCTTTTGGGTTTAATACTGCTTTAATTGAATGTAAGCCTGCCTTTCATTTCACTGTAAAGTATAACAAAAGGACTAAAGGCAAAACCTCCTTATTTTTTTGTATTATGCTTTGGATAGAGTGGAGATGAATTTGAATACCTATCATCAGGTTTTTGTTTCAGCCTATGACCCCCCCCCCCCCCCCCCCCATTGGGACATTCACCCTCTCGATTTGTCCGGTTTACCATTGAAAGTAAAAGAAAATTCTAAATTTGGATTGCCTACCGAACAGTAATAGAGGGAAAATATTTCAATGGGGACACTTATTCTGTTGACCTGGGAGTTCCCAAGAGATTATCTTAATTTGCAGGGGTTTCATTGCACTTCCTGTTTTGACCGTGGGACAGGAAGTGAAGGGAAATCTCCCCAGTGGGACACAGATGGCAAAAATAAACCTTACATGGGTTATACCCTTCCCTTACCCTATTAAAAAAAAAAACCCCTTTAGTTCTACTTTAAGTAAAGATTCCATATGCCATCTGCTGCTTTGTCATCCAGCAGTTCCATTAAAAAAATCAACAAATTTGAAATGTTAATCTGTGATATCTATAGAAACCACAAATTATAATACAGGATACCACATTTGATAGTCTTAAATCCACATGTGTAAATGTGGTGGACCTACAGTCCACATTATGACCGCATCCATCCTGCTGGTGTAATGCCTCAATATTGTGTTTGGTACATGAAAAATATTCTTGCTGGAAGGACTCAATCAAACTAATAAGATTGGCACTGCTTAGTACAATAATGAAGTCATGCTTGCCAACCAACTTTTTTTTCTATTTTATCACATGAACTATTTGGGAACACAGGACTTGCTGCTGATGAGAAACAGGCTGCTTGGTTATATAGATCTCCTGAGAATCCTACGTAATAGTTTTCAGCTATTTTACATTTGAGCTTTTCAGAAACAAGCTGCTCTTCCATAATTCATCAGCTGGTATTTTTCCCACTACTTTTGTCTTTCTGAGGTGTTAAGTTATTGTTGACAAGGTTTTATGTTATTTTCCTTTCTAAACATAGGAATTCATAAAAGGCAGTGAATGTCTGCCTTTTATTCTAGCTGTTCCATCCGTTTGATCTCTTTTGATGGCTCATTATTCCTCAGCACGGCCCATGCTGCCGCCTCCTCAATAATGTTTGCAGTTAATGGCGTCATTGGATCTATAATGTGTTTAACCTGTTTGTAGCTGGATTTGACACAATAGGAGACTGAGTTTGTAATGTAAATTTGAGTTCTGTCAATTTTGTGCTAGTTCCATTTCATTCACAATTGGCGGCTGTTCTATACAGGTTTGTTCATTGTTCTTTTGTGTGTCTGTTTTTGTGTGTGTAATTTTATAGAAGACTGTGTTTTATCCTAATCATAAACAAGTGTGTTCCTGTACAGAGTAATAAACTGTATATTGTGCCAATACTGGCCATTGTGTGCTGTCTTTCATAAACTGTCCAGATGTGTGGGAGACTGATATTTACAGGCAGGTAGATCTCCCTCTGACGTCAGCTGGGGAGGTCACGTGGCTGCTCACCCTCTCCTGCTGTACCTTTTGGATTGGATTAAGAGATGCCTGGGAATCACATGACTGGGCTGAAGATAGCTGTAAAAAGGTATTTACGAGCTTCATTTTAATAACACATTTATACAGTGTGGTATACCTAGATATAGGGGGCTGGCAGTGACCATTGTTAATCTTCTGTACTAATAGCGGCAGGAGGGGGTCAGGAGGACAGGAGAGCTGCGGATGACGAAGGCACGCAGGCGGTCCATGGTGATCAGGGCTTGGCAGCCATGATTATCGTGGTCAAGGCACAGAGTGGGACACAGGAAGTGGCAGGATCAGCCAGGTTTTTTACAGTTTAGAGAGGAGTAGATTAGACAGCACAAGCACTGTGCTGTTTTATCTGCTATAAGAGAACAGGTAACAAGCACTTTAACTATTTTCCGTCCACGCTATAGCCGAAAGACGGCTACAGTGCGGACTCTAATTGCCGGCAGGGCGTCCATGTAGGTTGTCCCATATATGAGCTGCCTGCGGAGCGCACGCAGCTCGCTCTGTGATCAGCGAGTCCATGAGATCTTACCACATGAGCAGCTGTCAGCCAATGACAGCTGATCATGTGATGTAAACAGCACCCGGAGATCACCGGCTGCTGTTGGAGGGACATAGGTCCTGAGTGGATAATCTGTGCCCCAGTGCAGGTCAGTACCACTTGCCAGTGCCCCATCAGTGCTGAATCGGTGTCAACTACCAGTGCTTATCATTGCCCATGAGTGCCACCTACCAGTGCTGCCTTATTAGTGCCCATCAGTGCCACCTCATGAGCGCACATCAACAAAGGAGAAAAATTACCGGTTTGCAAAATTTTATAACGAACTATAAAAACCTTTTTATTTTCACAATTTACGGTCTTTTTTCGTTCAGCCAAAAAAAAAAAAGAAAAACCCCAGTAGTGATTAAATACCACCAAAAGAAAGCTCTATTTGTTTGAAAAAAATGATACATATTTCATTTAGGTACAGTGTGGCATGACTGCGCAATTGTCATTCAAAGTGCGACAGCACTGAAAACTGAGAATTGGCCTGGGCTGGAGGGTGCTTTAAGTGCCCAGTAGGCAAGTGGTTAAAGTTCCATTCTCTCAGGTAATAGACTTGATCAAAGATATTTCTCACAACCATGAGTGAGAGTTCCTCTGGCTATTAGTAATGCCTGTCAGAAAGTTACAGCAGTGGAGCACACAGTGTTTTTGAAGGCACCTTAAGCCCAGCAATAAAAGCAAAAAAACAAGACGTATTGGTTTGTATTAAGACATTTAATGATTATGGCAGACTCCTATTGTTTAGGACAGGCAAGCAACAACTTTTCAGTTTTGAGAATGCATTTGATGCCCCATTAAATCGTTGGGGCTACAGGGGAAGTTACGTTTTTGGTTATGGGGCTTTCACTTAAAGCTCAGCCTCCGGCCAAAAAGTGTTCCCATGCAGTGGGGACGTACTTTTACTGCACGGGTCAACTGCTCATTTTGTCTAGGGGTGGGAAGAAAGCTTCTACTCACCCGATCCTTAGTTCTTTCGGAAAACAGTGCTCCCCCACAGCCCAGCAGTGGAGCCTGCTCTGGGCTTCATATTAGGAACAATCCACAACTGAAGAGTGCAGGGGTGCCAGACTGGTCGTGTGCTTGGAGGATCGGAGGAGTAGGTAAGTATATCTCTTTTCTTCTCCCCCTAGACAAAAAGACGCAGAGCAGGCACAGCCCCACTGCATGGGGAAACTTTTTTCTCTTTCGTTCATTGATGGCCACCGCTCCTGATACTACTTAACCATTGGGTTATACTGCCTCCTACAGGAGTAGGACACTAGACAGAAAAAAGCTTGACTACGCCTATGGGCAGTCCCAGGGGGTATACACCCACTCTCAGCTATAGGCACTCAGTTTTTTTTTTCTGTCTAGGGCTAAGGACTAAGTTCCTTGCGGGGCTCTCTAGTCCTAGCAATTTTTTCTTTTTAAATGGAATTTTTTCCTGTCTTTGTTTTTTTTGTTCCTGTGAGAATCTACAATTAATTGCTGGACTGGATAATCTATATCCAGAGGGTCCCCCCAGTCTGGCCAGTGAGCGCATGCAGACTGCAGCTCCATGCTAAGTGGCCATGACATAGCCCCACCAGACGGGGGCTGGCCTGCGAGTTAAACGTCTCGTGAGGACGCATACGGCCTTGCATCGGCCTGAGTTGCAGCGTTTTTCCTGGCTGACAGAACCCAGATTACGATGGAGCCAGTGGTCTGTCCAGAGCGGTGCCCATCCTGTTCCTGGTAGGGTATTAAAGCTGTCCACCCTCTACTCCTGGAGGGTTTTGGGGTTGACGTGGGCCCCTCCCTGGGAAGGTGGGTCCTCTGGGTTCCCCTCCTCCATTTAATGGGGGGTTGAACAGAAATTGGCCTTGAGTACCGTCAAGGGCCAGGTATAGGCTTTGGCGTTTTTTTACATTGACCTTTGGCCTCACACTACCTGGTGCGTTTCTTTCTTCAGGGTGTCTGACATTTAGTTACTTCAGTGTGGGCTTCGTTGCTGCCCTGGGATCCTAATGTGGTGCTTTCAGCTCTACAGAAGCCTCCCTTTGAAAATATTCAGAAAGGTTCCCTGCTTGCGCTGCCCGGAAGGTGGCCTTTTTTTGGTGGCTAACACCTCTGCGCGCAGGGTGTTGGAACCGGCGGCATTATCCTGTCATTCACCTTATATGGTGATTCAGAAGGATGAGGTGGTGCTTTGCCCCTGTCTGTCATTCCTTCCTAAGGTGGTCTCTTACTGTCATTTGAAGAAATTGTGTTGCCTTCACTGTGTCCCAAGCTAAACAGACTCTCGATTTGTGCTCACGGATGGACCTCACAAATGGTTGTCGCTTCTTCTGCTACCATTTCCAGATGGGTCAGACAGACGGGGGTTCAGGCCTATCGTATCAGGGGCCAGGTTCCTCCTCTCCCTGTCAAGGAGCACTCTAGTAGGGAGTTTAGTGTCTCCTGGGTTTTCTGTCATCAGGCATCAGTGACGCAGGTTTTCAAGGCGGCCACCTGGTCGTCGTTGCACACTTTTACAAAATTTTTATAAAGTGAAATTGTTGGCATCTGCGGATGCTTCTTTTGACCGCAAGGTTTTGCTGGCTGCTGTTTCCAGGACCTGGTCCTCTTTGAGGGTGTATTGTTTTTTCCAGGAGACCTCCAGTTGTTTATGGTTGAGCTCCATGTTACCTGGTTGGCTATGGTTAGCCTTGGGAGTATTTTTCTGCTTTTTTCCCACCCCTCATGTGTAACCCTGCCAATGTTTAAGAAGAATCAGGATCTGTGTCTGTCAATGAGCGAAAGAGAAAATGGGATTTTTGACTCACCGTAAAATCCATTTCTATGAAGTTCATTGACGGACACAGCACCCACCCCTCTGTGGAGTTGGCTTTCTTCTGACACTGCTTGTAATAAAGCTTACTGCCTATAGCTGAGAATGGGTGTATACCCCCTGGCACTGCCCATAGGCATAGTCAAGCTTTTTCCTGCCTCGTGTCCTACTTCTTTAGGGGGCAGTATAACCCAATGGTTAAGAAGAATCAGGAGCTGTCCATCAATGAACATCAGAGAAATGGATTATACAGTAAGTCAAAAATCCAATTTTTTTTTTTTTGTGACTGGCGATGGACTTTAAGCAGTATACACCTTTAAGAATGACTGATGGACAGTGTCTGCATCTAATTGTACCCCATATAAGCTCTCCATGCCCTTTTATAATGTAGAAAACACCTTCAGAAGTGAGAGCACTGCAGGCTGTAATTAAATCCAAGGGAATCAGAATGGGGAGCAAATGTTTCAGCACATTGCTTTCTTTTTATGGAGAAGAATGTTTCCAGCAAGCTCACCATCTGGACAATATATGCAATGTCGTTCTTCTTTGTTATATTGTTACAGGGGGATAAATACTCAGTATTTCCTGCTGCTTAGGGGAGACAGATGTGCCCTGTTTCTTTTTTCTCCATTCTCTGTCTTTGTAACACTCCAAGCTTTTAAATGTCAACTAGTAGTGATAGTTGATTCAAACCGTTGTCAGATTTGACAGACACCATTTGTTAAAATATAGCTCTATTTAAGGACTAAACACTTGTTAAAAATTAGTCATGTTTTCCTCTAGGGTTTACTACCTGAATAGATGCCATCCTGCATTGAAAGCATGCTCTCCCCATAAACAGTATTTTACTTTGTTGAATGTAAGCAGCTTTAATGATCTATTAGCTTTCTCTCTTTAGGAGAGTCTAACTTTGGATTCTCTACATGTGACTTCCCTTCTCTGTCCACAAGTTGTGGCTATTGTAAGGAAGTCTCATTCCTACTGCTGATCAATTTGGTTTGCATTGAAGAAAACAGGTCAAGTAGACCACCTTGCTTACCTATGTAAGGCATGGGTCAGGAGATCAGCATCAAGAACCCTATCCACGTGCTTTTACTATTAGAGAAGATTTTTAAAACAATCTCTTAAAGCTGAACTCTGTGAGTTTCACAAACTCTAACCTCGCAGTGCCCCCACCATGTCTTCGATGCGATTTCCCTACAGGTAAGCCTATAATAAGGTTTACCTGTAGGTAACATTAGTATTTCCTAAATATGAACCATTTAGGAGATATTCACTCTGGATGCAGTCGGGGACGTCACTGGCGCATGCGCTCTGAAGGTCCGGCATACTGCCTTGGACCTTCAGAGCTTTGTGCTGGAGCCGAGGGCTCCCACGCACATGCGCAGGAGTGATGTTATCGCTGCTCCAGCCACTCATACACCCGGAGCCCACAAACCCGGAAGAAAGACTGAGGCAAGGTAGAAGCCCTGTCAGCGGTGACAGCACACTGCTGGAAGGCTTTGTTCTTGGGTAAATATTTCATAATGTGCTAGTATGCGATGCATACTAGCACACTATGCAATTGCCTTTGTTTTTTTTTTTTTTGTTTTTTTAGTGTAGCGGTTTACTATTGCTGTAACCTTGCATTGTAAGCGATGAAGGGAGGTTGCCACCATGGCTCAGAAGCACCTTGGAGGCAGTGGACCAGTTGGAAGGATGGGCCAGAATTAGATAACCAATACACCTTCATCCCAGGCCCAGCACACCTAGACTTGATGAGCATTTCCCTTGTGAGGAACAGTCCATTGCTGAAGTAGAGGGTAGCTCCAGCTGCTGCGGCACTCCTCTAGACCTAAACCAGCATTTAAAATGATTGCAAAGCTTCATTTTTTTTTTTTTATATTAAAATAATAAACATGTTATACTTAACCTGCTGTGTGTAATGGTTTTGCACAGAGCAGCCCTGATCCTCCTCTTCTCAGGTTCCCCCGCTGACGTGCCTGGCTTAGACTGCAGTAAGGTAAAAAGCCTTCTGCCTTTTTACAACCACTTTAACCTTTGCGGTGCAGACTCGGCCCCCCTGCAGGAGAGCATTTTTACTTTCCCTGGAGTTCGGCTTTACCCTGTGTATGAAAACCTCAACTATACCTTTTTTAGGATTATGTTGGCTCATTCTTGGTGATACACAAATCCTTTTCTTTTCCAATTAAAGTCTCCTTTTTTTTTTATATGTTAGATTTGGTGTGATAATACATTTCATGGCAGCAGCATGTTTGATATATTTCACAGATAAAGAACATAATGACATTTTACAGAAGCCCTCAGTGTTCTGAAATTCCATCTAACAAACTCCAAATTCATTCAAGCTGCAGTCTAATCAATGATATCAATCTGAGAGCGGAAGGATTTTATTTTGCGTCTTCACATCACATACAGGCATTTATTCACGCTCCAGTTTTAGCTCCCAGCATCCAATCGTCTGAGTGGCTGGTGGAGATGATTGATGTAAGAAAATTCCAAGGATGACACCATTGCATCGCAGATACATTGAATCAGAACAGAATAGGTGTGTAGATGAAGCACCATCCTCGACCTAGTATTGATGCACCATAGTCTGGCATCTGCATATTATCAGTTACAGCAAGCATTACCTTTTCTACCATAATTAATATTTATGCTTGTTGAACAAATTGTAGCTTTTTGAGGTTTTCAAAGTAGACTTGCAAAATATTTGTTTTGTGCCTGACGAGGCCAAAAATCTGCAGTGCTATTATTTTCTGTGAAATACAATATGGCTACCTGGAAGCATTCTAAATATAGATGGCGTACAGAACGCCCCCCCCCCCCCCCCCAGAAATGTAAATTCCTCGCGTGATTGGCTCAGTTATTTTCACAGAAGTCTGCACTAAAATATATAAGTCTGATTTTGAGCATCCCCTGCAACAAAATTTTTTTTCAAAAGGGAAATCATGTCTAAAGGGATGCAGACCCTGCACGTTTCCTCATTAGATCCCTGCAAGTGCAGCAGCTGATTTAATAATTATAAATCCCCTCCCATACAGATTCACTTAGCACATAGAGACAAACGAACAGCTATTCCTTCAGAATAACAAAAGGTAGAAATCTGAAACAAAGTTTATTAAAATCTCTGCAATGTGCATGGATCACTCAGAGGGGAATGATTTTTTTTTTTCTCAACAAAAAAGGAGTTACTCTTTAAATAATTCAGAGAGCCATACCGGAAAATTGCATTCACATTTCAATACCCAGCTTTGGCTTGAATTTGGCGTATTTCCCAAATAAATTAGCTTTTTTTGAATCTAAAGTTCTTGTTTAAACTATATCTGAACCAAAAAACAAAAGAATATCATAGCTTATTAGGCCCCAAATGTGGTGGATACATAAATGTTCCTTTTTGTCAAGCGCTTATTTTTCCTTTATTTTCATTCTGCCATTAACATACTTGCTGACTCAGAATGAAAACTCATCCCATCTGTATTAGGACACAGAAATAAGATGCCCAACCGTCTTCTAATCCCCATTACAGAGGGGTGTGTTTTCTGTGGTTCTCCAAGAACAATGTAACTGGTAATGGCATAGGCAGAGAGCACATGACGTTATTTATAAGCTCACTAGATTTCTGGCAAAATCAACTGGTATTTTTTGAACCTCTCAATTAGATTTAACCAAACCTATTCAATTGTATATTTACCAGACCAACAGGGACCAAATAAATGAAGTTCATTGCTAGGGCTTTAAAAGAGATCCTACTGATAAAGGCTAAGTTAACCTTTAAAAATAAATGCACATATTTTTGCAGGTAAGGAAATGTGCATTTATTATTATTTTATCTGAAGCCTGCCTGCAATGCCAGGATCTTGTAGAATCTCATTATAGCTGTCTGCCCGTATCTCCTGTACAGGCATGGAGTTACTGGAGAGCAGGAACATCAATGAACTTTGAGAATGCTTGCCAGCACCCCTAAAGTTCCAAGGCCCACCATCACTGTAAAGGTACGCTTTAAAGCTTCCCAAACAATTGTTAATTACATGAGTTTTCATGCAATGTGAATGATAAAATCTCCTTATTGTGAACTTTGGAACCAAGACTCTTCGGAATAACAAAAAGTGTGGAATGTGCAAACCTTTAGTATGCAAGCCTAAAAATAAATAAATTAATAAAATGTAAGTGTTAATTTTTTAAAAGCATATGTGTGAAAAAGTCCAAAGAATTTGTTTTTTGTAACATGCCATTGCCTTGCATAGGACATGCAGGCACAGGTACCATAGAGCTAGATTTATATCACCCTATGGATGTTTAGTTGTATTTTTAAATAAGCTTGGATTATTTATTTTAATATGAACTTTTGAAATGGTTACCGGATTACCTGTTTTTTTTTCTTTAACTTGTCCAATCTACTGTTTGCATTTAATGTTTACATGTGTAAATTGTGGAGAATGTATACAGCCTACTGGGTGCAAGGTCGTATGCGGTCCTTGAAGCCTAGCCTCCTTTAGGCGCCATTCACACTTAGGCCTTTTGGGAATGCGGCAATTTTATTGTGGCAAATCGCGTTGTATTACGCTTGTTGCCCAAAAGAAGCTCCTGCTCCATTTTGAGCAACAAGCTTTACGTGATGAGATTAACTGCACTACAGTCGTGGCAAAACCGCACCGCGTTTTAGGTTCCTTTGAAAACAATGGCACTTGAGCCTGTGTTTTGCAGTTATAGTGCGTTTGGAGAACACGAGCAGAATCAGCAATTCTGCCACAATTTCAAAATGCCCAGGTGTGAATGGAGCCTTATTGCCAAGACATTTGCGACTTCTGGTTCCTAACATGCTTTGTTGCTGGGACGCAGGTGGCTCTTGCTGCCTAGCTTCCTTCATTGCTAGGAGACAGGTGGCTCTTGCTGCCTAGCTTCCTTCATTGTTAGGAGACAGGTGGCTATTGCTGCCTAGCTTCCTTCATTGCTAGGAGACAGGTGGCTCTTGCTGCCTAGCTTCCTTCGTTGCTAGGAGACAGGTGGCTCTTGCTGCCTAGCTTCCTTCATTGCTAGGAGACAGGTGGCTATTGCTGCCTAGCTTCCTTCATTGCTAGGAGACAGGTGGCTATTGCTGCCTAGCTTCCTTCATTGCTAGGAGACAGGTGGCTTTTGCTGCCTAGCTTCCTTCATTGCTAGGAGACCGGTGGCTCTTGCCATGTAGTGTCCTTAGTTGGTAGGATGCAGGTGGTTCCTGCCTCCTAGAGTCCATCATTGCAAGGGCACAAATGGCATTTGTACTCCAAAAAAATACATTTGCACTATATAATTGTAAACCTTAGCACAAAACTTTAGCACTACAAAGTGTTCAGCATAAAACGAATCCAGTCCTCAACCACCACTTTATAAGGTACACCTGTTCAGTTGCTTGGTAACACAAATTGTTAATCAGCCAATCACATGGCAGCAACTCAATGCATTTAAGCCCCGTACACACATACCGATTGTCGGCCGTCAATATTCGGCTGACGACCGTTCGGCCGATTGTAGGCTTGTTAGTATGATGCTTCCGACAGCCGACAGCGCATTTTCGGCCGAACAGAATCTGTCGTGCAGACTTTAAAATATTTGTTGGCCGTCACCAGAACGGCCGATTGTTCGCCAGTCAGTACAGATTTCGGCCGACAGACAGCAGATTAGCAAGACTGGGCATGCTCAGAAAAGAAAAAAGACAAGGAAAGTTAACCATCACATGACATCACTTCTGCAGTCGGCTGTTGTTGGCCGACAAAATTTGTGTGCAGTCTTTTGCAGTTTTAAACGCACGACAGCCCTGGACAAAAGACGGCCGATCGTTCGGCCGACGATCAGTACGTCTGTACGGGGCTTTAGGCATCTCGATGTGGTGAAGACGACTTGCTGAAATTCATACCAAGCATCAGAATGGGGAAGTAAGAGGATTTAAGTGACTTTGAATTATGACATGGTTATTGATGCCAGACTGGCTGGTCTGAGTATTTCAAAAACTACTAATCTACTGGGATTTTCACACACAACCGTCTCTAGGGTTTACAGAGAATGGTCTGAAAAAGAGAAAATATTTCCTGTGAGCGGCAGTTGTGTGAACGTAAAAGCCTTGTTAATGTCAGAGGAGAATGGACAGACTGGTTTAAGATGATATGAAGGCAACAGTAACTCAAATAACCACTCGTTAAGGTATGCAGAATACCATCTCTGAATGCACGCCACATCAAACCTTGAAGCAGATGGGCTACAGCAGCAGAAGACTGCACCAGGGGTCACGCCTGTCCACTAAGAACAGGAATCTGAGGCTACAATTTACACAGGCTCACCAAAATTGGACAATAGAAGATTGGATAAACGTTGCCTGGTCTGAGGAATCTCGATTTCACCTGCGACATTCAGATGGTGGGGTCAAAATTTGGTGTAAACAACATGAAAGCATGGATCCATCCAGCCTTGTATCAACAGTTCAGACTGGTTGTGGTGGTGTAATGGTGTTGGGGATATTTTCTTGGCACACTTTGGGCCCCTTAGTGCCATTTGAGCATAAATTAAATGCGACGGTCTACCTGAGTATTGTTGCTGACCATGTCCATCCCTTTATGGCTACAGTGTCCCCATCTTCTGATGGCTCCTTCAAGCAGGATAATGCACCATGTCACAAAGCTCTGATCATCTCACCACTTGTTTCCTGAACATGACAATGACAATGAGTTCTGTACTCCAATGGCCTCCACAGTCAGCAGATCTCAATTCAATCGAGCACCTTTGGGATGTGGTGGAACAGAAGATTTGCATCATGGATGCACAGCCGACAAATCTGCAGCAACTGGGTGATGCTATCATGTCAATATGGACCCAAATCTGAGATATGTTTCAAACACCTTGTTGAATCTTTGCCACAAAGAATTAAGGCAGTTCTGAAGGCAAAAGGGGGATCCAACCTGGTACTAGGAAGGTGTACCTAATAAAGTGGTCTGTGTGTGTATATAGTAAATATGTTGTGATAATCGCTTGTTTAAAATAACTACAAGGTATATTGCTGTTTACAGATGCTTAATGCTCTGGCTTTGCCCCAGAATATTTCTGTTTGCTTTAGAGGGTAACATTCGGTCCCATCCTTCTCATATTTGTGTGCTTTGTAGAGAATTAAACAAATTATGGTACAGGCACCTATCCAAATGAAATTAATTTTCTGATTTAAAGTCTTTGGGGAATGAACTGTTTATGCATGACAAACGTTTCCTCTGGAGCTGCTGTAAATCTTTCTGTGCTATAATTTTTCTCTTCTGACAGATATTTCTAACTCTGTTCCTCCATCTTACAGTACACTGAGCTACAGCTCTGAACAGAAAACTGCATGGAGGCGCTCTCTAAAACGACACATTTGGCTGTTAAAACAGTAGTATACTCCGCTTTTTAACTTTTACCTACAAGCAAGCCTATAATAAGGCTTATCTGTAGGTAAAATTATTATCTCCTAAACCTGCATGGTTTAGGAGATATTCACCCTGCATGCAGCCGCTGACACCAGCGGCACATGCGCTCTGAAGGTCTGGCGTATCTTGCCGGACCTTCAGAGCTCCTTGCCGGAAAGTGAACTCCTGCGCACGTGTGCGGGAGTGACGTCATCGCGGCTCCGGCCACTCACATCGCTGGAGCCGCCTAACCTGGAAGAGACGCTGAGGGAACATGTCAGCTGCCTCAGCGGTGTCCGGGGGACCGTGTCGAGGCTTTGTTCTAAGGTACAGATCTCATAATGCGCTAGTATGTGATGCATACTAGCACATTATGCCATTGTCCTGCAGGGTTTTTTTGTTTTTTTTTTGTGGGGGATGCAACCGCTTTAAAACAAATGGGTAAATAAGTGCACTTTCAGGCAAAGTGCACTTATCCTGTTTTCCCCTTTAAAGCTTACCTAACAGACCCCCCCCCCCCCCAACCTCTCTAGAGATGCACATGTACCTTAATTCGATGGTTTCAGTCCCTGGGGATTGTTTACATCCCTTCCCATAAATCCTCTATCTACACCTGTAGAGTCCCCCAGACTTCTATGTAGCATGTCTTCCTCCATCTTCTATATAGAAAATGAGCCCCATAGACTTCTACAGGGTTCTAGTGCCCAGGCATGGTCAGCAGACAGATGATTTTTGGTGCCAGATGTAAACGTTGGACAGCTTCATGGAAAGCTTTAAATACAGTTTTATTCCCATCTGCTTGTAGTTGATCGAACATTTTAGGTGTTTTGGTTGTGTTGGGAATTGGGATATCAGCATAAATTTGTTGAAATGATAAAGCAGTTAATTGACCGATCAAATTTCCATGTGTATAGGCAGCTTAAAACTGATCAAAATGTTGCTATACCAGCAGGACTGTGGGCTCTCCTGCTAGGCGGAAGTTGAATGTTGTAATTGACTTCTGTTACATGGATGTGCCGGAAAAACTGTTGCCAGGCAGCGGCGTTAGCCCCTGATCAGTGTATTCTGACAGTGGTTGGTGCTGCTTTCAGAATACAATGTCCCACTGGGGGGATTCATTCTACCCACTGACTGAATGGGGAAAAAATAGCCATGAATGGCTGACTTTAGTGTTGCTTCCGTTAGGACCTCTTTGACCGATGCATTTGTATCAACATTTTTGATTTTTTAAGGGCCAGAATTAATGTTTCACGTGGCTTTATATTAAAATTTTCCTTTTGCCCCTTATGTGTTCTCTACAGAGATATATAGAGGAACAGTCAGACTGGATGACCTAGTTCAGCATATAGATGAGTGGGATATTATCTGTCTACAATGGCTGGTAGATCTCACCACCAGGTTTCCTAAAGCCAGCCCTGATTCTATACCTCGGTCATGTTTGGATAAGCAGCAGGCAGCATTTTCAGATAACTGCACACTTCAGTTGAGACTGGCTGTGTATAATGGAAGTTTATACTGTATCCTTGCTGATGATATTGAACTATGAACCACACTGGTCCCCCATTCCCCAGTGTGGAAAAAAAAAAAATGGTCCCCTGAAAATGGATGAGCATAATTCTTAGTCCTCAGTGTCCTCTTGATGGAGTGAAAAAAAACATGGAAATAAATAAAATCAGCTCTTTTATATCAAGCGTCTTTCATGTAAGCTTCCAGCCGACTGCTGTTGCCTGATTTGACTTTCTAATGTATCTGTAATGAATCTTCTGGGAAAGCAAAAGATAGAATACTCAGTCTGTACAGCTCCATTGTAACTGCTTCCGTAAGACGTTCGATGCTGCTGATTAAAAAGGTGGTGCTGGTGGAAGGACTGGTACAGAGCTGTCATGTGTTGATGGCAAATAATCTGCAGGGAATTATGCAGCTATTAAGCACCAAATACATAGAAAGGCTGTGCTGGAGAATTGCATTTGTTGTACAGCGTTCCTTATGAGAACTGTGACAGAAATATTCGATTGACGGTTTTGGAGATGTCACAATGTGTGCATCACAGCTGGATGCTCTGTAAATAAATGCGTTTGAAACCTGAAGTATACAATCCTAGCCATACTGCTTGGCTACAAAGAAGTGTCCTGTATACATCAATAAAATGCTTACATGAGTCCTGCTATATATTATTGTCAATGATAGAAATTTTAAAATATGCTAAAAATTAGATTCAGACTCTTATTTAGGTGTCATGAGCAAACGCCTCCATTATGTTTGGTTTAAAGTGGTAATACCCCCAAAAGCAAACAGTTATTTTGCAGCTTACCAATTGCTAGATATGGTGGCTGCATTCATTTTTCTTTTTTAGGCTTTCTTTTATTTCTACCTGGTGATCCCCCTCAGGAAGTTGTTTAACAGAACAAGCTGTATTGCAGGTATAGCAGTTATAGCGTGAGGCAAACCAATTACAACTTGCAGTGGTGCTTACAGTGATAAGCTTTTATTAATATAAAACCTTTATCACAAAAGTAAGAAAACTGTTGCTGTAACTACTTATAAAGTGTTGAGATAAACCATTTAACACTGGCAGGAGTGCTTACAACTATCAGCTTTTATTCATAATTGTAAAACCTTTTTCCCAAAAGGAAATAAACTATTGTACCTGCTTAATTAAGTGTTAGCTGGAGTTTGGAATATGTTAGCGTATCTAAATCTGCTATGCATCTAACACTACCCTTCCCCCCATACTGACAATGCTGCTGTCCAAAGGTGTTTCTGTTGCTCATTTATCCATAGTTGGACTCTAATACAGGAGATGTGTGTTACTAGCCAGATTACCAGGAGAAAAGGGGGGGGGGGTCTAAAAAAAATGAATACAGCCACGTCTAATGATTGCAATATGTTTTCCATTTTTGGTTTTGGGTTTAAATATGGCTTTCATATTTTTGTTGATACATTCTTCATCAGTCAGTTTTATTGTTGGTTTTGGAAATGGGTATTAACAAGCCTCGGTTAATAGCTGGTAAACTTATCCACTGAACATTCGTAGTTCAATAACGCATGCTAAAGCAGATGTCAAAATGAATTTGCATGGGGAGCTGTCCCTGTTGGGAGAACACTGATTATTGCTAGCGGCTATAGCTGCTGCCAATAATTGCATGTAAAAATCCGACATGCTGGTTTTGCCCAAGTTGATCCAATCAGCGTTCCCATAGATGGTTCGAATCTCAGCTGGTCCCTGCTGAACCGGCCGTGATTTGAACTATCTATGCCTGGCTTAACAGCTATGTTGCCCATCACAAGCGTCCTCAAGCATACTCAATGCTGAGAGAGACAGAGTGCTTGTCTGACCAGTCTGTGGTTTAAAACTTGGGTGCCTATTGGCCACACTGCAAATGGTTTTACAGGAGAGTAGAGTTGATAGTGCAGGCTATCAACTGATATATATATATATATGACAAATATGTACAGGCTAGTGATCGACCGATATCGATTTTTCGTTACCGATACTTTGGCCAATGCATATCGGTATCGGCTGATATTGTCGTACATTTGTTTTTTTTTTTTTTCTTGACAGGTACTCTTGTGGAGGGATCTGGGGGGTCTAAAAGACCCCAAACCCCTCCTCTGCACTTAAAAGCATTCAAAACACCAAGTTTGGCTGTATTGAATGTTGTCATTTTTTAAAAAATCTGGAGCCATTTACATGGAGACCCGATCAGAGCTCGAATACAGCTTTGATTGGGTCTTCAGTGGCCGTGCAGGCTGGTTGCCCCGGTGGGGGGGACAAAGTGAGGTGGGTTCTTCTGAATGGGCACATACAGCAACAGCAAAACAAATGTTATTGGGGTTTTAACCCTTTTCGATACTATCCAAAAAAATCTAAACATTTTGTGCCTGGAGTTACACTTAAAAAATGTACCTGTTCCAGCTTCAATTCAACTTCAGAACAAACCTACAGAACCTTGTTTGCAACTTGGGAACTGCCTGTAACCATTTTTTTTTACTTTAGTTGGGCTTTTAAATAAACTGCCTTTTACAAATGTAAGGCAATTGACCTTGATAATTGGGAAAGCAGGTAAACCAGACATACATGTGTAGTATATTTATCCTTGTGTCATAACCTAGTCTTTTGCAAGGTAATTGGGCATTTTATCTAATTTAATCCCATTGGCTATGGGAGGGCTCTGGAAAGCACTGTATTCTTGACAGTAGAAGAACTGCTAATAGCACAGAGGTTTGACATTTAGAGTGTTTCATTTTCTGTAAGTGTGTCTTTTTGTGAATGGTGTGTCATAAGTGCCTCAACAAT